>NC_135499.1:199792164-200135175 GCF_052857255.1 Amblyomma americanum | reverse complement strand
AAACTCCGCTGACGTCCATTGAAAAAAGAATGGCGTAAATTTTAGTGTCTGAACTACAGGCGAATCAAGATCAGTTTTGACCACCCGGGCGTCCGCAAAAGGTGGGTTAGACGATCCGGTACGTTCCTCTGAACACACCAACATGCAGCGAAACATCTGAATACAGATAGTTGTGCACTTACCCCATATCGAAGGGTGGCCGTCTGCGCAGCAGAAAATAATACCTGTACAAATTACACTAGTGTAATTTTCTATCTTCAGTTTTAAGTGAAAAAAAAAATTATGGCTATCCGCAGCCGGTATACCGGGTGCTTTTTTTTTTAAAGGTCCAAATCATTTTAAAACGAAACGTAACTTGCTCTAGATTTAATTTAGCCCTGGGGCTGTATTGGGGGCTACGGCGGGAAACAAGAGGCAGAATGCTTTAATTAGTCCACTGATTACCTAAATACGTTAATTAACTTTTATCATTCTTATTTTAGTGGTGTGTTCTGCTTGCAGAATTGTAGATCGTCCACCAAACAGTCAAGCCAAGAAAACAAAATTCATGGACAAATTTATAGCGTGCATTTAGAAGCGAAAAAAAAACAACAACTGCTGAACTTAGTTACAGAGCGAAAGCTGTGGTGTATCGGGGAAGTAGACGCGCTTGGCGTCTGGAACGTTCAGTGCGTTACGCACACTGGATAGGCAGCGCGCCCACCCTGGCGCATCGCGAGAAGTTGGTCACCCAATGAACGCTGCGGCCTATTTTACCGCCCTTTACCGATGAATCGAAAGGTCAAAGGTCAAGTGGTCCGACACTATGGTGGACCACAGACGGTAAGGCCTATAGCCACACTTGACCTCTGGCTCACTTGGTCACAGTGGTTGGCGGTCTCCCACCGTAACTCAGCGGCAATGAGCGCCTCTGACGTCACCCAACGCGCGCTGTAATTGCGCTTGCGATACGACTTCAAAGCGACTGCGTTACAGCTTTCGCCTTCCGCGTTTATTTTTCAGAAAGCTTTACAGGTTATTTGTGTTCAGATTACGATACAGGACTCTTCGTCGTCTGTGATCAAACTGAGGAGCCGTTTCTATGATTTATCAAACCCTCTGGTATCGCACAGTCGGCCGGACGCAAAGGTATATAGACACGTACACTTGAACGATGAAATAGGTTAGGCAAACTTTTTTAGCTGTCATACGCCGGCGTTGCTGAGGCATGTAACACAGTCGCAAGGAAAAGCTTTCATTAATTTATCGGCAAAGTGTGGCCATGCGCGTAACCAGACGAGATCCTTGAAGCACTGTCGAGTACAAACTGCAAAGATGACCTCAGCATCTTTGCCTTTGCTTCAGCATGGCTGCGAGCTCAGACAAAAGTATGCACCACCGATGCCAGCAAGTGACAGTCTTTTGTTGCGCCAAGCATCGAGCAATATTGAATAGATGTGAACAAGAATTCATAAAAAAAAAGTATTTTCGGTGTCAAACTTCGGCCACATATAAGGATATAGCGATAAAGTTATCGGAATATTCTTGTTTTGGGTATCTTTCCTTAGCCGCCGCGGTGGCTCAGTGGTTAGGGCGCTCGACTATACTGATCCGGAGTTCCCGCGTTCGAACCCGACCGCGGCGGCTGCGTCTTTATGGAGGCAAAACGCTAAGACGCCCGAGTGCTGTGCGATGGCAGTGCACGTTAAAGATCCCCAGGTGGTCGAAATTATTCCGGAGCCCTCCACTACGGCGCCTCTTTATTCCTTTCTACTTTCACTCCCTCCTTTATCGCTTCTCTCACGGCGCGGTTCAGGTGTCCAACGATATATGAGACAGATACTGCGCCATTTCCTTTCCCCAAAAAACCAACCAATTATTATCTTTCCAATTTTTGTCGTTTTTTTTTTTACAGCACTCAGATAGGTTTTTGAGGAAAGGAAATGGCGCAGTAATTGTCTCACGTCTCGGCTGGCACCCGAACCGCGCTGTAAGGGAAGGGAGGAAAGTGGAGTGAAAGAAGAAAGAGAGAAATATGTACCATATAGTGGAGGGCTCCGGAATAATTTCGACCACCTGGGGATCTTAAACGTGCACTGACACCGCACAGCAAACGGGCGCCGCGGCCGGGTTGGAACCTGAGAACTCCGGCTCAGTAGCCGAGCGCCCTAACCACTGAGCCACAGCGGCGGGTGCTTGTAGAATAGTTTTCCTTTTTTCGTTTCAACGTTATTTTCTTGCTTCAGTTTCTCTCCTAAAGCAAGCCTTGGCGCTCTACTGAGGTTTCGCCTTAAGTGTTTTGACTGTCATTGTGAATTGCTTATTTTATTTGCAAACTTTCTTTAAAACAATAGTTACACATTTGAAAAAGTTCCTGAGCACATTGATATGCAGGTGCGTGCTTTGTATATTAAAATAAAAAATTTCTCGCCAACCTACGTTGCAGGCTTTTGCAAGAGATGTGGCTCAGTAGACATCGCCTCATTTATTATAGGTCGACATTTGGAACGCGGGCAGTGGCATGAGCAAACATTTTGAAATAGGCAATGCCAATGTGTGACCATATATGGTCAACATAGCAACTATCGGCTCTGCTATTTTCACAAGCCTTTCTTCACAGCTTCACCGGGCACATAAAGCGCTCTAAGCCCGCAAATGCGACTTTTATATTTTGTCTAGCCCGGCTATGGCCTCTAGGAAAGTTCTGCTATATATCCAATGGCCAAGCAACCAACCATCAGTTCACCATCACTCATTATTCGTCACTTACCACTTACAAGACAAAGCCAATCATAGTCCCGTACAAACGCCGTGCATCGAGCGGAAGAGAAAATCACGGCTTCGATCTGCAGGTAACAATTGATAGTGCAAGAGCTCTTTTCAGCGCAAGAAAAAAAAACGCGTAAAATTGTGGTGACAAGAGCGGCAATCAGGCCCGTTCGAATAACCTGCAATCGATCGCTGCACCAGTTCTGTAAAGTTCACAAGCGGTGCCGCTTAGGTGCGGCGCGCGTGCAGCGCAAGTTTCCATATAGTGAAGTGCAGCTTGGCACTGGCTGCTTCCAAAACGAATGACCGAGTACAGGCCTGGCCGTCTGCTAGTCTTGGCGTCGCCAGCAAATTACAACCAGCTGTACCGCCCACCTCAACGGCCGCCAACATCCCGAACCGCGGGAAGAATTTTCAAACAATATCGCAGCCAAGTGCTGTCGCGAACATACCTCGATGCATGTGCACCTAGCGGCAACTGGTGAGAAACGCACATGTGTTCTTCTCGGCGCGTCCGTCACGATTGTGACGGCCGGCGGGCGGGCACTTTCCCAAAGGCACACCAGCACAGAAGTACTTACACACATGGTTTTTGCCACCGCGCGCGTGGGATGGCTGGACACGCGCGCGGTTCACTTCGCACACACTGCACACAAATCACCACAAGTAGTTGGAGGCCTAAGCCATAGGTCCCAGCCACGCACGCTCCGTACGAGTTGGGCCCATCGTCCTCGTCGACGAGAGGATAAACTTGACTCCCTTCGCCGCGTTTAACACAACGTACCACGTACAAGCCATCGCCTGCTTCCATGGCGGCTGCAGCTGCACGATCTGAGTGATTTCGGCACTGACCACCGAGGAGGAAAGTTCGTTTTTGGAGAAAGGTAATGGCGCAGTATATCTGTCTCATATATCGTTGGGCACCTGAACCGCGCCGTAAGAGAAGGGATAAAGGAGGGAGTGCAAGAAGAAAGAGGTGCCGCAGTGGAGGGCTCCGGAATAATTCCGACAATCTGGGGATCTTTAACGCGCACTGACACCGCACAGCACACGGGCGCCTTAGCGTTGCGCCTCCATCGAAACGCGGCCGCCGCGGTCGGGTTCGAAACCGGGCACTCCGGATCAGTAGCCGAGCGCTCTAACCACTGAGTTTATGGGGGTTTAACGTCCCAAAGCGACTCAGGATAGGAGGGACGCCGTAGTGAAGGGCTCCGGAAATTTCGACCACCTGGGGTTTTTTAACGTGTACTGACAACGCACAGTATACGGGCCTCTGGAATATCGCCTCTATCGAAATTCGACCGCCGCGGCCGGGATCGAATCCGCGTCTTTCGGGTCAGCAGCCGAGCGCCATAACCACTGAGCCACCGCGGCGGGTGCCACCACTGAGGAGCAGGCCCACAGATTTTCTGCACTTTTCCTGAACCACGCCTGCCCCACATCTGCACGGTTCTGAAACGAATGGCGTCGTGCAGAGGCGCCATCTTGCACCGCTGAAACGAATGGCGGTGCTGCACCGCTGAAACGAATGGCGGTGCTGCACCGCGAGAGCCAGTTCATGTAGTGCAGGCGAATCGAACGGACAAACACGCGCTTAATGGCAAAGCATTGCTGATCCAGGAATTAAACCAAAGTTGCACACCTACAAACATAAGCAAAAGATTAAGAATACATAAACAATAAATGTACTGACCACGCACACGCTAATCAACCTCGAAGTTGACTACACCCTCACGACGTCCTGATCGTGGGCTGCCACCTGTCCCGGTCGACTTCAACCACACAGGGCAGTCTCCGTTTGGCTTCTGCCGGAAAAAGATAATATTCTTCAGCCATGTCGCGAGTGTTTCGACAGCCGAGGCATACAACACCCGCACATTTTGCCCCCAAAACGTCGTGCGCGTGTCTCCCCTCACCCGCAGCTGCAGGGAACAAGTGACCGGGACCCGCCGCGGAGGGCCGGGCATGCCAGTAATCGATTATCACGCGTTCTTACAGCTTTGAAGCTCTCCTCCCCGCTCCTCCTTCCCCTCTTCCATTTGTCTTTTTTGTTTATTGCTTATGCCTCCCTTCAGCCGTCCCTCAACGAAAGCAGTGGTGACCCCAGCCAGCTTTCCGCCTCTCCCTTCTTGGGGTGACATGCGACATTCCATGGTTCCGCGGAAAATGACGCCTCCCCCTTTCCGCGGGCTTGTTCCACGCGCGCGGTCATCGGCCTGTCGCGGAGAGGCGCAGCCAGTGAAGCGTCAGCACTTCGTACGGACGAACAACGTTTCGTGAGCCTTCTTAAAAGCGCCCAGACACAGACAGTGCTGTCATGAGGCAACCATGTCTCCGTCAGCACGTGTCGCGCTTTTCGTCATTTCAGTCTTGTTTCACCTGCTGAGGCCGGCGGCATGTGGCCAGGTCGGCTGCGCTCCGGCCGCTGTGGATAAGCTTCGCGACCGGCTGGGACCGGCGTTCAACCCGCGCTACATGTCCATTGATAAGCCGCCGCCGGAGCCAGAGGAGCCTGCACGCATCTACGCCCGACACACGGACGCCGTCCAGAGCGACGCTTCCCACGCCGAAGGTGACGCGTCGAACTTGCAAGGTGATCATCGGACGCCTAGTTTCCGCGTGGACCCGGAGTTCATGCAGGACGTGGTAGAGGGCGAAAGCGACGCCGACCCTTCACTCCGAGAGCAAAGGAATGATAAAAGCATCGACGTCAAGCCGTCAGGGGTGCCATCGAAGAAGTTGCTATGGCTAGAGAAGGCAGTCTCTAGAGGGGACATCAAAGACAGCGAACAAGCTCAGAGACCGCCTTCGCGGGAGCTCGGCGATTTGCGCGGTTCCCGCGGCCGTCGAGAAGACGACACCAAGACGCCTTGGGGTTGCGAGTCCCGCATAGTGTGGCAAGACTTAGGAGAGGATCGTTTCCCGCGGTTTCTTCGCACTGTGCACTGCAAGGGCGAACCATGCTGGTTCACACATTTCCGGTGCCAAGGCCGCGCTTTCACCGTCAAGGTGTTGAGACGCGCGAACGCCGATGCGCCCTGTACCGATGGTGTCCGCACTTCGCTCGACCACTTGCCCGCCGGCATCCGCGAGAACTGGGTCTTCGAAGAGCGCGCGGTCACCTTCTGCTGCGAATGCTCCAGTGACGACTGAGGACCTCTGCTCTCAGCAACTGACATAAAGGAAACGAAGGACATGTAGCACTGCACGGTTCAGCCGTCTGACGTGTGTAAAATGCTGAACGGCTTCAGTTTGCGGTCTGACGTGTGTAAAAGGCTGAACGGCTTCAGTTTGCGGTCTGACGTGTGTATAAAGGCTGAACGGCTTCAGTTTGAAAACCAGCCGTGCAGTGCAGCTGTGTTAAGTGTGCTCGACAGTGTGCCCCTGGGCCTCTGCATTGCTGTGAACGATTGCTGCAATCGTCAAACAGCAAAAAGCAGAGTTTTCACCTGAAACAACCCTTTCAGCGAAAAATGTCCAAGTATGCATCACACAGTGCCGAACACGTCGAATGTCTCACTTGGAGTGCTGTGTTTCATCAACTGATGACGGTACTGCACATTAGATTACTTTGTTGCTGCACTTGGACAGCCACAGGTAACGATACCACTAGTTTGTGCGAAAATAGGCAAACACTAAAGGCATGTTCTGCCCCAGAATTTCATGCGGTATGTGGCGATAGGAACTGCGGCTATGTCAACACAGACAGAAGAAAGGGTAAACAGATGTGATGCTGTGACTTCAGTGCGCCACGATGTAGGCGAAATGAAAGGTGGTGCGTGGTTATGTAGGAGAGCAACGTGCCTCTGAATGTGCGCATCAGGACTATGGGCAGCTCTCTTTCAGGTAATTAAGTGTTAACTTGGGCTGGTTGATGTATGATGGAAAGAGTGGAACAGTAATGAGGCAGGATAACAGAAGGTGACAGACACAAGCTCTGCGTGTCACTCCCTTTTGGGTGCTCGTGCTGTAGTTGCCTTACATAACAGGCTGCCTAAGAAACCCTTGTTGAGCAGATATGGTTGTTACTGGCTTGGCATGCCCGATAAATTCTCAAAATAAGTAGAACATACAGCAGTCACAGGTAGCTTTATGTTTTGACGATGCAAGACCCACTGAAGAGCTCAAATTGCATCACGAAATTAAAAGCAAAAACCAAATGTCGACCTGAAGCTCATTAGTTTACACCTCAAGATACTCTGCATTTAGTGCTGGCAGCCATTGCCCCATTACAAGGAAAATATATTTTCTAATGCTTGTTCCTCTGACATGAATGATGCATGTTCTGAAGCAACACTTTCTGACAGGCTAGTTGGTATACAATCTTTTAGAAATGTTGAGCGCTAAAATTGACAGTTTCACTTCTGTCTTGTAGTCTGTTCTTTTTCCTGTGAATCTCAGTTTAGCGCGCATTGCTAAAAGAATGAGGCAAGATGAATAAAAATATCCTGACCTGCACTGCACATTTGTGTTAATCAGATTAGAATGTACATCTGAAAAGACATCGCATTTCACTGCTCCTCAGTCCAAGGACCTATGGAAGTATTAGAGTCACTAAATAAAGTCTTCTTTATTTAGTGACTCTAGGGAGCATGAGTGATTGCAGCTTGGTCTTCCAATTACAAGTGATATGCTGACAACCTGGCAGCTAGCTATGACAAACTGCAAAGTATAAAAGTTGAAAAAAATTAGTTCCCACTGAGGTCTTATTTGGAGATTTTCAACATGGTCTTAACTGTCTTGCTTCTCGCATATTACAGAAGTATAAAAATCTGTTTCGTTAATGAATCTCTGACTGGTTTGCCAGTACTGGCTCGCATGTAACTCCTTGTGTTAGAGGCTACTGCTTCTGCAGTAGTTGATGCCCTAGCCTTTGCCTGTGTCAATTTAACACTGCTGGAACAACACAACCATAAGCTTTCACATGAAGTGTCATAAATTCGTAGACGGCAATGCTCGGAAAAGCCACCATTGAATACAATCATGTTCATTGCGCCTCTATTTACACTTTGACACAGTTCCTGGTGCTGCAGCCAGTGTTAGCATGCTCCTTTGGATTGACACAATTGTGTATGCTTGCGCTGCTAGCAATCAGAAATCAGATGTCAAAAGATTAGCATCATGCCACACTAATACCTCGGTTACATGGTACCTCAAATGCATTTTAGGCAAAAACATTAAATTTCACCAAAACAGCAATGATGTAGCTAACCTTGCAGCTTAAGGCGGAACAGTGACTGACCTTTAAGCATAAGTATTAAAATTAAATGGCAGAATCTTATTTCCTAAATGAGCTAACAATTTATTTGCTCTTTTCAAAACCCAACCTCTTGTCAGCAACAATTTTTGTTTGCAGCATGCCCAGTGTAGGTGCTTGCTGATGCTGCAACAAGTTTACTGCTATAATTTTGCGCACGAAGTATAAACAGCAGTCCAAAGAGTAGAACTACACTTTTTATATATTCGTTAGATGCTGTTAAAAACTGCCAGCTGTCTAGATTTCCTCGTTTGTTTTCAGTTTTGTTACACTGAATGGCACTGCGGGTGCAGTTTTCTGAAGGCCGCTCACCTGGGCTTCAGAGGCCTTGTACGGCTGGCCTCATCACCGAGGCAAGGTTCATTGAGGCAAATGCGCAGCATTTATGCTGTGCAGCAACGTCCACCTTTGAACAAAAGGAACTGGTTTTCAAAGGATTTAGTGGGGTGGCCGACATTTAGAATACCCATTCACGACGTGTCTGACATTTCACAAATTTTTTGCCTGGCTAGTTACTTCGATTAGGTCTTAGTGCCCATTATAGCATTAGCAAAGGAATGCACTAGCATGTTGCAAGCAATAAAGTTCTGCAAGAACGTATGAGTGGGCCCGTTATATAACTTTGTGGGCACTGTTTGGAAGATGACACAATAAATGCACTTCACTGTCTACTAAACACACGTGCAAAGAAGTGGTTCTGGCTCTTTATTTCTCTAAAATGTCCTTGAGTTTTGTCTCTATGTTCCTAAGGTATTTTAATTTAGCCAACTCAATGCTGGCTAGATCAAAACTGTCCTTTTCAAATGCAGCACTTAGCTGTTTTGCCAGTTCTTCGGCTTCACTCTGCACAACTTTGAGGTACTCTTCTGCTGACTTCTGATTCTGCTGCTCTTCAACAGATGCCACTTCTTCATTGAGCTCCATCATGCGAGCCAGGAAACCAGAGTCCAGCACAACAGAGTCAAGGTCTTTCCCCCTAAGCTTGAGCAGGTACTTGGCTCTCTTCTCGGGCTTTGACAGCGTCTGGTAAGCCTGGTTCACCAGTGCTGAAAGGTTGTCAGATAGGGCCTGCTCCTTCTGGATTGAAGTGAACACACACACAAAGACAGAAACTTGCTTGTACATACCTGACCACAATCGGCAGACACTGCGGCAAGCGACGCGCATGTTTCACTCAATTCAATATCTGTACATAGATCACAAAGCTGACGTTCACTGTAGATTTCATGCCTTTCACGTCCTTTCAAACCGTAATGCCTAAAGCAGCCTCTTTTTGTTCTTTGTAAGTACCTCCTTTCCACAAAGGTGCCTTAAAGCGCCCCTCCACCTTTGAGCAGCCGGCGATGCTAAGATAGACAAAGCGGCAAACAAAAGTGACATGGTGCGCGTGTGCACCCTTCCGAGATGTCGGGTGTGCAAGGCGTAACAGCTTAGCCCTACGCAAGCAACAAGCTTACCGCAGTTACGTTGTCATAATGAATGGTGTCATAACAGGCAACCGCTGTATGTACCCGTACTGACACAGAAGTAGGTTCAGAGATTCTCATCTTTGCATGAAACATAGCGTTGTACGAAAGCCTGTGCTACCACGTTCTGCAGTAGAAAATTAGAGGCCGCATACCTTAGATTTTGCAGCGAATTTGTCGGGGTGAAGCAAGCGCTGTAAGTCTCGAAACTTAGCTTGAAGCTTGCTAGCGTCGATGTTATACTTCGCTTCTTCATTAAAGACTTCAAAATAATTTAAACGGTGTGACGTTTCCTGCGGGCTCTCGCACTTGCGACAGATGAAATCTGTTTTTCCAAGATCTTCAGAGCAGTTCCAGCAAGCGGCACTTGACGATTGACCCGCAAGCCGCACAAGCGACGGTGGGAACACCAGTGTTCCGGTCCCCAAAAAGCTGTCTTTGCTATATGCATACAGTGAACATGCTACACGTGTATTCGACTGCCGTAATGGTTGAGTTCGGCAAGCATTTTTAACACCGGCTAAAAAGCGAAACCTAAATTTTCCCCACGAAACCGCGGTCGTGAAAAGCTTCAAGGAAGCCGCCATTTTCACGACTGCGGCGGCACTGGCGGATAATTTTCATAATATCCGCAAAACAATCTGTAGCTGTATCAGTCACAAATATAACAAATAGTATAGCACAGTTTTAATAAGTTATTTGTTTCATTCATTTAACTAGCAATGTCATGAAGAAGTAGCATTGTGGCAGAATCGTTGAGTTCCTTAGTGGTTGAAACAACCAAATCAAAACAAACACCTCCCACAATCAGTAGCGGAAGAGTGCAGAAAATGAGTAGTGCCCATTGGAGTTAATCCGCGCTGTAATCATTGGCACAATTATCTGAAAACTGTTGCTGTTCGTCAACGAGTAAAAGAATAAACCGTCCAAGAATGACGAGCAAACCTTCTAGACCCGCGCCACCGCCGCCAAAACCCGGTAAGTCAGCTGTTGATCCTAAACCAACTGAACGTGCTGTTTTGTTTATTAACTATCGACGAATATTCAGTGACAGTAACCATTTTTAACTTTCTGAAGCTGCTTCAAAGTTGCTCTTGTATGAGTTAGCGGTGTGGATAGATTTAGTGCATTGCATCGAAAAATGTTGTGTCATACTTTCTAACGAGGCCACACCCGAGTATGAATTATCATGGAAAGAAAGCACGCGGAAGCAACTAAAAATTAAACAGCACGTGGATTTTTGAAAGTCTTGTGTCGTTTATACAGGCAGCGTGAAAGTTTTCCGGGCGCTTTACAAGTACAACGCTCAACAGGTGGGTATGGCGGGCTGCTTGTTAATAGGTACTTCAGATTTAAAAACAAAAAAAAAGCGTTTTATATACATTCCTTCTTTGCGATGTCCTGTCTTACAGCCAGATGAGCTGTCCTTCGAAGAAGGAGATTTGCTTTACGTTTTTGACATGACGTCCGACCCAAACTGGTGGAAAGCAAGATGTGACCGTCGCTCTGGACTTATTCCGAGCAATTACGGTAAGAGACGGATGCAAGCCTTGGCGGATGTGCGGAGCGCAATTCAAAAATGCTTTCAGAACCCGCACGCCCACACCCGCTACTGTGTACAGTGGCGGGTGTGAATTTACATAATGCACGTTTCAGTAAACGTGTGTACAGAAACGGCTTCAGGCCATGGTATTTGTTGGTTGCAGTGATTAACGCTTGTTTCTGCCAGTTCGGTTCCTGTTTAGTTGATGAACTGCACCTCAAATATATATATATATATATATATATATATATATATATATATATATATATATATATATATATATATATATATATATATATATATATATATATATATATATATATATAATCACCAAAAATTGAAGAAACATAACAGGATTTAATTCACGACGTTTCGGCTGGAGGACCAGCCTTTTTAAAAAGGCTGGTCCTCCAAATGTGTGCTTATCAACACATTTCATGCCATTGTTTACCACACACACAGAAGAATATCGCATAGGAGTGCTCACATTTAAGTTTGGCTCAGTAGTGACCTACTAAAAACAGGCTAAAAGTGCCATAGCATCAAAGTGCATTACTTACCGTGGCTTGTCAGAACTGCATGTGCTGCACCGGCTTTCTGCATTTCTTCCAGAATGTCAGCAGTGTTTAGTGCATGATTGGCTTAGGTTTGCTCGAACAGCACATGTTCCATTTGACGTGCTTTTGTTCCAGCTTTATTGTGCTGACAGAAGAAAAGCTATAGTGATAAGAAAACAGCTACATAATTGAAGTGAATCACATGGTTGGTCAACTGTGTACAATTCTTGCATGTTTGTACACAAATGAGCAAGAATCCACTCTTTTTGCACTGCAGTGGTTATGCCATTGGTGGTTCTGAACACCCATTGTTTGGACACCAAACCTTTTTTTTTTTACTTACCACAGTTAAGTAAAGAAATTTGGTTGACTGTTCATGCGTGTGCTTGCAGTTGAAGAAAATGCAGAAGAGGTTCTTCACCCTCTTCACGAATCTGCCAAGCGAGGCAACCTGCAGTTCCTAGAAGAATGTCTGTCCAACAAGGTTATACTTTTAATTTTTGACAACTAGTGATTTCTTGTTTCATGAATTATGCCTACATACTGTCATGAGTTATGCCTTCATACTGATATGCATGAATTGAGGGTGGCATGTGAAAGGAATGAATTGTTGGTGTCGCATTTGCTGAAATATCTTACGGCCACTGCTACTGCTGCCTTCATTACGATTGCACTGGGTGAAGATAGTTTTATAAGAGTATATTCCCATACCCCCAGGAAAAGCAAGTATAAAAGCTGCCGCATTCTCAGGTATTATTGACCTCTCTGCAACTACAGAACAATTGTGTCTATGATTAGTGTGTTTTAGAAATTGGGTCTTTTTTTCGTGTTGCATAAAATTAATGCCTACTTCTGAAAGTGAAATGTAATGATTCTCTGATTTGCACTCATTGTACTAGTTCTGAAAAGTTCCATAATGATGTAAACGTGAAGTGCAGGCTCTGGCAGTTCAGTTTCAGCGTGGCACCAGCACTCCGCATCCGCATCCAGAGTTAAGTTAGTGAGTGCAGGCCTTGTCATATGCTTTGTTGAAAAAAGAGCCATCTGCGTGCTGCCACCTACGTTAAAGAGGCACTGAGGACTAGTCAATACAATTTTTTTTTTTTGTAAAAATTGATTCTGTGGCACTTTCTTTGTACGTAGATGTTTGTCTGGCAGCAAAATATGCATTGATTGCTGAGAAAAATGGGTTTAAAAATACAACTACCTTGATACAAACTCATGATGTGTGCACCGAAAATGTCTATCCTCTGGAATTCGCACACAAAAAGCTGTGTCAACACCCCGCTGTTGCTTGCACATTCGGCCGAAGATGGTGATACCTGTATTTTGTTTTTTGGCTTTGTCTGGCTTATCAAAGCTCTGTTTTCAGTTAGAGTAGTGACTTTGTCGTTTGAATTCTGTGATCTGTCAATACTGGCGAACTTAAGTTTGTCCTTTGTGCGCCTTTAACTGCACTAACTTCAATGGGAATAAGTAATCACAGCAAAGTAGAACTTGTTGCCCTAGACCAGCACCTGGCAGTTGCCATTTCTCGGCAAAATTGTTGCATGTATGTATTACACACACATGGTTTGCAAACATGCAGTGAGTTGCTGCATGTGAGTGTACAGTCATGACTGCTGTGGTTTATGGACCTTGTGCTGTGTACAAATATCCACTGCATTCTTCTCCAACTTACATGTCTTCATTGCATTTTGCTGCACTTTAACTGTATTTACAATTTGGTGGGTGCGATTCATGGGCGCAGGCTGAACTAGGTGGGCACTTTTGTAGAATGAACAAGAAAGTGCAGGAAGAAGGTGCAGGTGGGGCTGAAGAAATTATGAAAGTGCTGCTCTTGTTGAACCAAATCAGAAAGTACAGCCAAATCAGAGAAATCGTTACCTTATTATGTATTCCATACACATGGTGCCAAATCTTCTGATTCATATCAACCTCAAATAGCCATGATGTGCCATTGGTCATGGCATCTGTTCATTTTTTGCCATCATTAAAAGAAAGTGGAACTGAGGTACACTATTAGTGCTTAGAGTGCATGCTAAATGAAAAGGCGCAGAAAGCACTGTGTGTAAATAAAGTATAGCTGTTGAGCCAGGTTGCAAAATTGGAAGGAAAAGACCCATTGTTATTTTTCTGATCATGAATAAAGTAAAATTGTTGATTATGTGCTGCATATTTGGAAGGCTTGTGTGCTTAACATTCTAGTATGCAGCTTGCCGATGAAGTTCCTCTATGACTGTACAATAAGACTAGCCTGTTGGTTTAAGAGTAACTTGCTGCTCCTGTGAAATAATAGTAGAGTATTTTTGTCTGAGATAACCTGCCTGTGTACTCAGTGCTGCCAATTTTAATCTACAGGAAAAGATGGTGATAAAGCCTGTTGGTCAATAATAACTCTCAAAATCTGCTGATTCTGTTGAGGACATTGAGTCTCAACTATGCTACATTTCTGCACCTTTCCATGAATGCACAGCTCCTCCATGAATCTTCCACATATGGTAATGAAGTTATTAGGACCAAGTTTACACCGTTACCAGTGTATAGCAGCATAGAGCAGCAATGTTTTGCGTTTCGCTGAACAGAAAGTCAGTTTTTGTTACACTCCAGTCATGGCCACCGTGAATTTGCAAGGCTAGGTTAGTTTACTCATAGAGCTTATCTTAGGCCGCAGTGGTGGCTCAGTGGTTATGGCACTCGGCTGCTGAACCGAAAGGCGCAGGTTCGATCCCAGCCGCAGTGGTCGAGTTTCGCTGGGTGTGAAATTCTAGAGGCCCGTGTACTGTGCGATGTCACTGCATGTTAAAGAACCCCAGGTGGTCGAAATTTCTGGAGCCCTTCACTACGACGTCCCTCATAGCCTGAGTCGCTTGCTTTGGGACGTTAACCCCCCATACACCATAAACCACAGAACTTATGAGACTCGAAACCCCCCTCCGGCTTTCGCGCACTCTATTTAATTCCATTTTTAATGCCGGTCAATGTTGTGCAAACTGCAGGTTTCAGCGAACAGCCTTGACAAGGCCGGGTGCACCGCACTTCACTGGGCAGCGCATGGAGGGCATGCAGAGTGTGCCCGAATTCTGCTCTCTATACCAGGTGTCCAGATTGACGTACAGGTGATTGCTGCTGCACTTTTATGCATTTTAGATTTCTTCTTGCTTGAGAACATACCTTGAAGGACTGTAGACGTCATATTTTGGTAGTGTGTTTTATGCTGTTTAATCGTGCTTAAGACATTACTATACATGGACGGATAAGTGTACATGGCCAGCCATGTGTTGTGAAGGCAAGGTCACTGATGGACCCAATGGACTGCAAGAGAAGGCAAGCGTATTGTCAAGTTGGTGGATGAAATTAGTTCGTGGGGATAAGATGGCCAGAGCTAGCATAGGATAGGGTTAATTAGAGAGATATTGGAGAGGCTTTTGTCCTGCAGTGGACGTAGTTAGGCTGATGATGATACAAGGAGCACCACGTGGTTTTCACCTCTGACCAGTAAATAGTTTAGGACTGAATTTCTTCTCTCATGTTGTTTCAGTTTTGTTTCAGCAGCCATACAATTTCTGTGATGTCAAAGTTCAGTATAGGTCACATGAGGCATTAAAGCAGAAATCCACATGGACGCCTATTTACCTGATGTGTTATCAGTGTAATAGCATTAGAAGCTGTTGATCCCTTTTCCAGAAGTGACGTCACTTCTCCTCCAGCATTTTCTTGCAGACAGTGGCAGCTGCTTTTTCATTCGTTGTCATTCCTGCCCTTATTTGAAACAGGCTGCCTTACCTACTTGAGTTTTTTGGTGAATTCAAACAACAAAGCAGCAGTTTAATTGTAGTTTCCTTATGTTTCACATGACCTGTACTGAACAGCCATCGTCCAGCTGTTCGAGCCTAAACTTGAACAGTATGAGAGGAGAAATTCAGTTATAAATTATGGATGGGTCACAAGCAAATATCATGTGGTGCTCTATGTATAATCATGTCATACACATCATTACAAAGAGGAAAACATGCAAGAAAAATTTGGTATTTTACTCCTTTAATGCATTTGCTACAAATGTCTGAATTGGTGGACAAAACTATGGGAACCGAAGGAGCAAAGCCATTGAATTGCAACAATGGTGGTGAGATGATTGTCTTCAAACCATGGCTGAGTGGATCACTTGTCGGTTTCTTTAACTATAGTCTATTGCATTTCTGATAGATTCTAAACTTACTTTCTATTTTTGTTGGAGTCTTTATGAGGCATAAGTGTTGGAACTGTCTTTCGTATTTGACCCACATGTGACAGCCTTCAAGATGGCATTGCACGGATTGGCTTTCCAACAAGGCAGTCATGGATGTTTTGCTCGATAGTGGAGACTTTATTCAATGCACACAGAATGCAGAATGCACAGCCCTCAATAACAGTACAATTATTTAGCGTGACCAGGCGGTCTCGTGAAATCAATTCGAGGAACTCTGGGCTATTCTTTCTGGCAGGACTGTGCCGTGTGTGCAGAATTCTGGAATCTGACAGCCCTCTGAGACAAAATTTGGAAATCCATGCGTATGGGGAGAGCCACAGGTAGAATGGTGCCTTATATGATGATGACTGGATTAAAACATCAATATTAATAAAATTGTTGCATCATAACTTGGGCTGTTCGAATAGGATTGTTACATGGACTTGAAGATGATGTACCATTCCAAAAGTTAAAATCTTGACAGAGCTGTGAAGTAGGCTGCAGTAACGAAATGCTGACTGGACCATAGCGGTGGCTTGGTGGTTTGAGAGTCCACCTCGTGTGCGAGTGCAGGGTTCATTCTCCATTGCTGCATGGTACCCACCGGTTTCCATTGGGCACAAGCTTCCTTCTAGCCTGGTGCATGGTTTCTCTCAGCTGAAATGCTTGAAAAAAATGAGATGACGCAAACAAAAACACATCAGCCATAGCGGTTTTTGGTCAAGCTGTCCTTGTGCCATTAAAGATCATATTGCCGCAAATCTTTGCAGTGTTTGTTCATTCTTCAAAGCTGCCGGCACACCGCTTTATTGCTTTGTTTGTGATGGAAGACACAACCAGATTTATCTCGATTGATCGCATTCAGGCGGAGCTGATTCTACGTTGTTCCAGAATGTTCTAGTAACTTTGCACGCTTTATCTCGAAAGTTCGCTATCAGATTTAAATTGAACACGGCCGAGAGCGCCAGCATTCTGTTCAACGACCGCCAAGCACGCTTGTTGCTACGCCGCCGTCGAGTGATTCAGTCCATTGTGGGCACAAGTCAGCCCAAATAAAGAGTTTTGCTTAGACACCATTTTCGCCGTCTTTCTGCTCTCCGGACTACAGTCACCACTTTGTGGCAGTATCATCATTGGAAGGGTTACATTTGGTAGAGTTAAATGACGTCCCCCTCTCTTGAAGCCATGGAAATAAATGTAGGCGCAAAGCATTATTCTTGATGGGCATTACAGAATACTGCTCCTGTTCCTTTTGCAGAACAAACTCGGTGACACACCACTCCATTCTAGTGCATGGAAGGGACACAGCGACATTGTTCGCATGCTTCTGAATGCAGGTATGCATTGTCTTGTGGCACCTCACAAATATGGGGAAGTTGAGTGTCATAATGTGAACCATTGTGTTTATCTGCCATGGTCAGGAGCCAACAAGAATATAAAGAACAAAGAAGGAAGGACACCACTTGAACTGTCCAGTGATCCAGAGACCATTGCCTTGTTGAAGACCTCTCAGAGGACATGTGAGTTGTTTGGGCACTTGCTTACTTTACCAATTTTTTTGTGAACTTTTACGTACTGTGGGCTTACATCTGAAGAGCTTGAAAAAAAAATTTTAATTTTGGATAATGTAATTTAATGTGTTGCAAATAAAGGCGTAAATAATATGTCTGAATTGGTATTTAAAAAGAAAAAAACATACCCTGCATTGAGCAGATGCAGGCTGCATGACCTTCTCCATATAAGGCTGACTGAAATCTATATGGGCCAGTTTTAGTATTGTGCAATTACAGGTTTTGTAATTTCGTTCATTCATACTGCTAGTGCACTTTTAAAAGGCAAATAAAGTCCCGAGCAGAACCATACATGTATCTGGCACTCATAACACATTGCTTCAAAGAAGCGAATTGCCTAAGACAAAATGCCAAAAAAAAAACCTAATCTCTGACCAAGCTTAACTGCAGTTAGAGCACTTATGCCACCCCACTATATCACAGTCTTTGTAGGGTAAGGAGAACCTTGTCCTCACCTTCCAAAACTTTTTTACTTTTAGGGAAGTCGTAACGGCTCTACTCTACGAGTGAGTAGCAAATCATGCAGCCTGGTTACTATTGGCAAAGACAGGACATAACTCAGTTTATTATAACGACCAACAGCGCGCATCCGATCGGGAACATCGTCTTCCTCACTTCAACACGAGCCATGTCATGCCGCTCGGCCGCATGGCGGCGCTTGCAGAATGTGAGCAGTGCGGCAATACTTTATGTAGTGGTATGTGAGGTGTAACGGCTAGAAGCTGCTCATGGGCTGTAAAGAGAGATAATTAGGGCACCATACTTATTGTGACCACCTGGGGCTGCTTATTGTGCGCCAAGATTGCACAGCAGATGGGCATTTTTTTCACATTTCGCCTCCTCTCTATTGTATGACTTCCTCAGCTCTCTGGTTTTCGCAGCTTCATTCGGGAGCTTTGCCTGCTTGTACAAGACTTGAAAGAAAAAAAAAGTTCACAACAGTATGTTCTCCATTTAATAATCCAAAGTGCTTAGTCTGTCTGGTGCTTGAGTGAAACAATTCTATATATGGCCGTCAGCTCGCCAGTTTTGTGCAGTGATTTAAAGGGACATTGAGGACAAATTAAGTTGGCCTTTATCAATAGGTTATCCCAATCTTATGACAGACTGGCTACTGTTACTGAAAACGAAGCTTTTATAAGCTAAAAAGTAAAAAAAAAATGAAATTGTGTCAATGATTTCTTCTTGTTGTGAATCTCTAAGGATAGGCCAATCTGCCATTTACTTACAACCAGTGACCACAGAGTCTTTTTTTCCATTGACTTTGTGTGCTTGACTTGAGTAGCAGGAAAAAATGCTCCATTTCTAATCCAATTTTCTTGGCAGTGAATATGACGTGTGCTTCTGGATAAACATCAGCATATCCCATTTGATCCAAACAGTTGGTTTTTCTTAGAACAAAAATTGCATAAATTTTCCTGTCCCCTTCAAACTACGGAGCACTCCAGGCGCCAGAAAGTGTAGAGAGATCTTTTATTCTGCCCTTCAATTTTATTTGCATTGCAGATGCATTGTTTTGGTGCAGTGGAGCTGTGTAAGCTTATTTTAACGCATTGTTGCAGTTATACCTGTGTTTACATTGACCACAGTGCATAATATTTTTAGCTCATGAACATACACCCTGTGGCAGTGGTCAATAACAAACGTTTGGCATCTGCTGTTAAGTTTTTACTAGCAACTAGGAAAACTGGTCACGAAAGAGTATGCCACTCATTAACACGGCAAATTCGAGTTCATGGATGTTTCCACCCTGGCACTGAATGCTAGCGGGACACATTTCTTTAGCTCACACGTGGTCACCCACATGGTCTGTATGTACTGTGCTTAATATACTTGAATCTGACGATAAAGTGCAGTCATTCATTCCTAACAATTTCTTGTCACAAAGCCGACCTAAAACAACGCATGCTGACTGTGCTGTGTGCTTACTCCTCCCTATATCCTTACTCTTCACTGGGTGCCACTGGCACGACTTATTTTCATGAAGGTCTACCTTCAGTTCACTGGGCTGCTTAACTTACCCGATCACCACGGATTAAACTTCTGTTATGACAGCGCCATCTGCTGCAATCCGCCTTTTTCACGACGCGACTGCGCATGCGCCCATCCCCTGGCGGCGGTGTCGCGAAACATATTGGAAGTGTCGCGCGCTCCACTCGAGACCGGCCGTGGAAGTGTAAACAAACCGGCTTCTTACGCGGGGTGCGTTGCTGCAGCTTTCGGGCGTTCAGCGCGACGCATTTGGCGATGCATACGACATGTGTTACATACGGCTGCAATGCCCAATATGTAAAGGGAAGCAAACTCGGATTTTTTCGCTTTCCGAACGCTTCCCGGGACCATCTTCGACGCGAAGCGTTGATAAAAGCAGTTCACTGGCTCGACGATCATGGCCGCCCTTGGGCACCGTCAAGCACGTCGAGACTGTGCGTGAATCACTTTGTGACAAGTACGGACGAGGTACTGCATTTAAATGCATGTGCAGTCTATCACGAAAGGTTTTATTCATGGCCAGGAAGGCCTCGAATGTCACCGCGGCATTTAGACTTCATTCCGACGCTTCTTGCTTTCTCAAGCAAGAAGGCCGAATGGGCAAGTGCTGTGAGCCGCTTTCAACGCGCGATGGAGCGGACAATGAAAAAGAAGCTACGAGAGCATTCACACATGGTGCTAGAATTTTGTCATAATCTCCTATTGAAATTTTTTTGTTTATTCCACTACACCCTTGCCAATCCCCTGGTGTGGGTATGTGCCATGTATTAAGAGGCAGAAGAAGAAGAAGGTGCGTTATGCGTGTGTTCGCATCATATCCATCATGAAGAGCGCTGCGTGGTATCACAGGAATGACTCAATGTGCACCCCTCGCGCTCGTCTTTATGAACGCGCATGCTTGTTTAACCTATGCAGCGGTGTGCTGTGGGAAAATAAAGTGAAATTCTAGCAGAGCTGCCATGTTGCGAGTACGCTTGTGCTTTTGTAGTTCGTGTAGCTATTCGGCAGTGCTTGAGCACAATGATTGCTTATGAAAACTGTTGTCCCCAGTCGTTTTCTGTGCTACGGCATGCACGATGTAGTATCCACCTTTTAATGGATGGCAGGCATACACAGCGGAAAACGCCGACCTCACTGATTGGGGATATTTCATTGAACATTATGTTCCGAATGTAGCCTTCATCTCTGAAGCGGCGGCCCTTGCTCAGCTGGCGTTCGCATCGCATGCCGGTTGATCGGAGATACTGAAGAATTTGCTCTTCGGTGGGCACAGCAGCCTGCTTCGGACTTCGCACCGAGCCATCAGTCAATCCTAGAAATCCTCCAGGTACCAGGTGCTGCCCAGGACATGCCATCGTTGACAGATTCCAACAAAATGTGCTCCGCAGCGGCACTCAGTCCGGCCGGGTTGGGCGCACACTACCCTTCCAGTGAGCTTCCAGCATTGTACACGTGGTGGCAGCACAGGAATATGAAAAAGGCGTATATTAGTGGTAACAAGTTTTTTCATAGCATTTCTAGATGTATCTCAGGACTACCATTATTCACTCAGTGCATTCGTGGTTGTCATTGCCATGAAAGTTTGTTTTGAAGGCACTGCAACAACACTTTTTCTTTTCTCTCAGCTCTCTCTGTGGATCCTGAGGAGTACCTTGAGTCTGACGAAGACTCCAGTTGATCGGTAACGAAAACAGTGTGAAGTCATGTTTTTACAGACTGGACAATGCATCAGCACAATGCATTAGAATTTTATACAGTTGACGTGGCATTAAAACTGTTTTTACATTAAAGTTATATATTCATGTGTTGTGCTGGTTTTCCTAAAGACATCATTATGCAATGCAAGAAATGTGTGAACTACTGCAAGACAGTATGCATGCATGCCGAGTAATAATGGCTATGCCATTTGCAACTTCCATGTGAACCCTTTATTTTAATATAAAATGATGGCTCGCAGCACAACACTGTCTGAAATTTACAGTGCTAAGGCAGGTTGCTATGTACCGAGCACAACTTCGAAGACTGCTGTTCATGCTGTGTTTGGCCTCGGTTTAGTTTCATTTTTCACAGTGATGATACTGGAATTTCACGTATACATTTTGCAAGCGGTGCATAGACTGAAGGGCTCAATTTTGCCTGAAAAACACTTTTTACTCGGTTGTCAGCACCCGAGACATAGTCTGCATCCTATGTATAGACTGCACCCGGTGCATAGAATGATGTTGGGCACTTATTGGGCGATGCTGAAAAAAATGCTGTATAGTCCGCGAAGCCCAAATTTTTAACTTTTAAACATGTATAACCTGCAGACTGTGTGCTGGAATTTATGGTAGTAGTTGTTGTTAGACATGGACCATCAAGGCCGTTTTTCTATGAGGCATGACTGCTGCAGTTTCTGAACATGCTAATGCAGAGTGGATGACATTGTGTATGAAGACCTTGGAATCATAAGAATGGCCTATTTCTGATATGGTCCAAGGGCTGTCATTGATGTTCGCTTTCTACGTATGCTGTGAAAAATTGCGGCTACAGATAGCATGCATATGCTGTCAAGCAAGTGAGGCAAGAGAGGGTACAGCCCTAGCGAGCGATAATTCTTTAGCCTGGTTCTCTACATTTGGGCAGGGAAAGGGGAAGATAGAGGGTCATGATGGGTAACTATGTGGATGAAATAGATGCGTGAATATTGGCGATTTTCACAAGAGCGATGCCATGCTGCGGCGGCGGTGCAAAAATTCTAAGAAGGACCAGCGCGCATGAAACCATGTTATTTGTTCCATTTAGTGTCTTCCTGGCACATTCAGATGTCATAGTCTTCCTATAAAAGTATACCTTAGGAACACTGTTGCGTGTATATTTGTGCACTAACGAAATTGAAAAGCCACTAAGTATCGTGCAATATTTCTGGTGCCCACAGTACACTTGAGCATCAGAACGGGATTCTTTCTACCTTAGTGGAAAGCTTGCAGGACTATGACAGCGCAGCTCTTATCAAGCATTCAGCCGATATTTCTAGAAAAAAGATGACTTGCCTGGACTAGAATGGCCTATGTAAATAAGAAGCACGATGTGCTAACAAACATTACTAAGCACGTGACTAATGGGAAGAGTTTTGTGCAAGGCTGTCTCTATAATGACGGGCTTTACTACGGCATGCATGCATGGTGATGCGGTGCTTTGTTATCCAAGGAAAGGGATGGGATTAGTATGATGATTTCATTGGAATTCCTTTTTTATGATTCTTCGTGTAAAGAATTGGCCTTGCATTCTTCACATGCCTTCCATTCACTCCTTGCTAACAAAGTGAGCGCACGAGATGCGATAAATTGCTCCTGTACTAAGATACAACTTAAATAAACAGCAGTTTGTACCACTAGGCATATGGCCCTCAGTGCCCTGTATCACAGCACTAGCCATTCGCAACAGTATTAAACAAGCCAGGTATCAAAATTCTAGAGCTTATAAATTTTTTCTTGTGATCAGCCTCTTGGTTAATTGACAAGGAAAGTTTAACAATGGACTACTTTTTGTCATGGAGGAATTCTGTGCAGCAGTCCTGAAGGTGGGTGGAGCTTCACTGCAGACTTAAGTTGTATCCGGCTTTAGAAAACAGTGCATGAAAAAGACAACCTCATTGTTATCGCTCTCCACCTGTACATGATTAGAAATCTATGTTTATATTGAAAGCAGCTAGTGGTTAATAAAATTTTTTAAACACAGCAGGTGGACCTTTATCAGTTAAAACTCAAGTGGCAGTGACTGGAAAACTTTTCTACCTTCATTTCTTCGAGAGCAGCATGACAGTCACTGGGTCTTTAGGTGCAGAAAGTTGCGCTTCTTTTATTCTCCTGGTGTACAGAAGTCATTGTTGATGTCACTGGCTTTCGATTCTCTCCAAAACATCTGTCTATCATCTGCCGCTCCGCTTTCATGCCTACCATTTTCAAGTGCCAGGTGGCGATTTGTTTCGTTTCTCATTTATTCCCTTACAGCCTTGAGGAACGAAAGACTGGCTCGCACAATGTTGCTACGATCACCAAAGAAGTGCGATATTATTGCAAAATTTTTAAACAAATTTAAGTCTACCTAGGCTGCCCACAGGAGGAGTCCTTCATAACACCACCATATTGGATTAAAAGGGGCAACCCCTAGGCCATGAAAATAATCAACAGATTAGCACATCAGCAAAGCAGCTGCTCACAGCCATGAGCTGAAACCCATCGGTGTGAACAAAACAGGGTAGACTCTAATTGCCTCAACTGTCCGTGCACACTGAATGGCCGCAGCCTGATTGCCTGCAGCAAGACTTCTGAGCTAGTCTATAGTACGAAATCTGCAGAAGGCACAGGCAAGACTGGCGGTCAACATAACAGCCTCACGCTGAACACTCAAGGAGACATCTGGCCGGGAATTAAAGGCGAAGAGAGCAGTGTAACAATATACCATCACCCACAGAACCTTTAACATACACGCTCATCCTTGAACACTACAGACACCAGAGAAGCACACTTTCCTTATCAAAGCGGAGGCCATAGCCTGGCACCAGTTTTAGACACACACTTTCCCAAACCTCTGCCACAAACACCTCTTCTTACCCACACAATAATTCTGGATGCAGCCCAACACCCACACCCTCCCACTCCCTATGGGAATTCCCCGGCCCACCGGAGCACCAACAACCCATCCTCCACCCCACTTTCTCCTCTTGGGAGGCTGCTCTCCCATTGGTTACATAAAAGTTTTTTCACCTCCTGCTCACATTTATAGTCTAACCCCTGTTAACAAATTCAAATACTTTCGCATTAACTTTCACGACTAACCTTAGATAATCACATCGATCTAATCTGCTCTAAGGCACTGCAAAAACTTGGATGCCTAAACACACTTCAGACTAACTAGACCTTTCTCGAATATGTGCCTGCTGTGTGGCCATCTCACTTTGTAAATTTCTCCAAATTAGAATCCATGCAAACAAAGGCAGTCAGATTTATTTACAGCAGTTGAAATTGAAATTGGTTTTTGAGGAAAGGTAATGGCACAGTATCTGTCTCACATATCGGTGGACACCTGGACAGTGTCTGTAAGGGAAGGGATAGAGGAGGGAGAGAAAGAACAACGCAAGAAAGAGGTGGTGGAGCCCTCAGAATTTCAACCAACTGGGGATCTTTAACATGCACTGACATCGCACAGCACATGGGCGCCTTTTTGTGTTTCGTCTCCATCGAAACGCGGCCGCCGCGGTCGGGTTTAGAATCGGGTACTCCGGCTCAGTTGTCGAGCGCCCCAACCACTGAGGCACCGCAGTGGGTATTTACAGCAGTTATGACTGCAGATTGTCATCTCATGCACGCGCTTCATCAATCAAGTCATTGTTGTGTCGATGCATATGTGATCGTGTAATCATGGTGCACAAAATCATACACAGATCGACTATTCAAGCGCCTATCTCGCTGATCTCTCCTACTGCAAGAGTTACCCAGTGGACTCACCCACTGAACCTAGTTCCTTTCATTCCATCCTTTGATTATTTTAAGTTTCCTTCTTTTCTGCAGACCGTTGAATTGTGAAATAACTTACGATAGTTTTCTGCGTTCACTACCAATCAATCAATTTCCGAATTAACTGCCTGGCCATGTTACTTGACATTGTTGTAATCAAAGGCTGTGTAACCCACCCCTGCTATGTCTCCAACAGAATAGACAGCAGTATTTGTAAAGAAATGAATAGAAGTTATTGTGTCCGCGTCTCCAGCTGCGTGCACTCCCAGGGCCTGCAATGGTCAATTCACGGCTTACAAGCACACATAACAGTTGGTTTTCACTGGTCGCAACACCTTACACACAACTTTTCTAGCATTTTGAAACTATTCATTGGCACTTGCTGCACCAGTATTAATTTTTGTTCAGGTGGGTGCTGTTAAAGGCCAACTCCGGTGTTTTTTTCTACCTCCTCTCATGTTACTGAAGCTTTCACCGTATATTCTTTGCAGTTTCCTGGTCCTTCATGCCAAATTTCAGAGAGGCGGTGTTTGGTGCAGCACAAATAAACTTTAAAATTCTCCATTTTCTGGCCTCAATCGGGGAGATTCCTACAGGCAGTCTTGCATGCGTGTTGTCACCAGACACACAGCCGTCGATATTCATTCTGCATTTGTTGAAGGACAAAATTCCAAGCTGGCTTTTGGTCATTTCAGACAAATAATGACCCAAGCTCTCACTTACACTCGCCAGTTTAGCTGATCAACGTGCACACGATAGGTTTTGTGACAGTATCTGCGATGTCTGACATCGCACAGCACACGGGCGCCTTTTGCGTTTCGCCTCCATCGAAACGCGGCCGCTGCGGTCATTCATTCATCGTTTGTTCGAAACACAATTTTGGTTTCCTGGTTATTACTTTTTTTAACGCTTCTACTTGGTATTTTGAACAACGGTTTTTTGTACCTGAGTGAGGGGACTGTAAGGAATATGGTGCAATTATCAACCCAAAGAATTAAAAAAAACCCCCGGAGTTGGCCAAAGTCACCATGTGTGCTGCTGCAATATCTTGCAGCTTGCCTCTGTAGAACAATTCCACAACTTTGACCTGTAACTCAAACACATATTAATACATTAAAAGTGTAGGCCTTCTCATAACCTAGTACCACTTAGGGTTTTTTTTGATCAACAACAGGGGCAAAGGGAAATTGTAGAAATGTTTGAGCACCAGCTCTGCAAATGTAATGCACAAACAACCCACACGTTGGCTTACCTTAGTGCAGAACCATGGAGAAATTCCCTTACCCAACAGAGCAAACGCATGCAACTTCTAAATGTGAAGCTTGCACAGATAAAACAGCCTCATTCACATGCATTCACGTGCCATTCTCTTGCTAACATGCACAAGTTGAAGCTGCTTTCTAGCTTTACACATATATTTAGTTTGTGAGCAACTTGCAAAAATGTCACTCATACAAGTTTGCTTTATTCAGGATGAACTCCTTCCACCTTCATGCTAAGCTGATTCGAGAGCATGCACTAGCACAGAATGTAACTATGCGGTTGACAATCACATAGTTTTTGGACCTCCCTGTTGTAGTTCCAAATAAGTTTTTGAAAACAACAAAGAACACGGTAGCAAAAAAGCGAAAACCAGGAACTGGGTTTCAATGAAAGCATGTCATCACGGATACTGTCGCAGAACCTCTTGTCGGCCTGCAACATTTTTGCTTTTTAGTACAGCACTACTACTGCTATCATTTGTCTGAGATGACCAAAACCAAGCTCTATTTGTTCCTTCAGCAAACAGAGCAAATTTCGACGGCTGTACAGCTTGTAACACATGCAAGGTTGCCAGTTGAAATCACCCCGACTGATGCCACTAAACAGAAAAATTTGAAATCCCTTTGCGTTGGAACTAACCACTTCCTGGCTGCGAAATTTGGCACAAAGGTAAAAAAAAAAAGACTTCCGAGAACCTACCAGAAGTTGCAGCAAATTGTGTGGAGGAAAAAAAAAAGAGCCCCCCTGAGTGGCTGTTCAAGCTCACACAAGTGATGCTATTCCCAGTGCTTGAGAAACAAGACCAGTATAGTGTTTTTACATATTTATTCTCACAAACAGCTCAGTTGCGCTGCCCACCACGGAAAGGTCCCAGAGGTGTTGTCTGCAGGCCAGAGATGCCAGCCATGTCCTGCAAGCAAACATTTAGGAACCTATATGATAGAGCTCACTGCGCCACATAATTCAGAGCGGCAAGAGAACCCACAAAATTAATCCCAGCGTTGCATTGATAGCTGCAGTGGTGTTTACGACTACATTGTATGGGCACTGTTATACAAGAGCAGGCTGTTCAATATGAAACTCTCTAGCTTCATATGACCATTTGAAGCTGAACTATTTTCTGGCAAAATGGCTGAAGTAGACGAAAATAAATTTTTGCCTTGCCCTCTATCTTGCCATTCCTAAACTCTAATTGAATGCACTGTGTTTTCCAAATAGCACTCTCATTTATACATCTTTTCATGCTTCCTTACAAATGATAACTTTAGAAACAGCACTAAACACCATGTGTTAAGAAGGGTTCCCAGGAAAATGGTGCATGGTGTCGAGTGTGTCTTGTTAGCATCAATCTGCCTTATCAGTCCACTGCTGCTTAGCAAGTTTCCATGGAGACACTCCTCTGAATCCAAGTGTGTACAAGTACACAATAACAATGACGCTTCTATTTCATTGTCAATGCACAGAGCCCATGACACATGTGGGCCTTTCCAACTAATCCACACCGAATACGTTTTTCGCTTCTTCAATTTTCACTGATTCACTTGAACAAAGCCTTCCATGATATTTCACTAAACATATTTCATAAATATAAGGAACCCATTTCATGAAATGGCTCGAAAGGACACTGAGGACAAACTGAAGTTGGCCTGCATCAGCAGATTACCGCGTTCAATTGATAATGTTGCTGATTCCACTGAAAACAAAGCTTTTGTGAGTTAGAGCAAGCGAACTGCAGTGCTAAAACACAATTCTTTGGGCAGATTCCAGTGGCTAGCCTGCACCACCATTCACTTCAAAATGGTGACCACGGAGTCCTTTTTGGCACCAATATCAAGAGCTTAAGCCAAGTGGTGGGAGAATTGTAGATGCAATTTTCTTGTGCTTCCAAAGTAAATAAAGAGGGACACTACAGACATGAAAAAATTAAATTCACAACCACCTCTGAAATTATAGCCAACATAGAGCTAGAATTATAAAAATATGCCTCACCAAGGCTTTCATCATCTCCATGGTGTCACCGTCCACCTCAATGACATCTTGCTCCAGAGCAGAGACCTGTACAGAACAAGAAGAAAATGTAACTCTGACAATCCGTTTATTCTACACAAAATGCCAAGCTCAGCATGACCACGGTAGAGTTGGCAGTGATTAAATGTGCTAGTGGGGCAGAAGTTCAAAGAGAGGAATAGCACATGGCTGTACGAGCACTGTTGGGGCTTATACGTCTACAATCTTTGCACTTATTGTCGGCTTGAAATGCACTGTAAAAGGATCACAGTATAATACAGCAAAATCTTGTTAATCTAGAGGTTCAAACTGCTTGCACAGTTCCACTGACCAAGCAAGTTTGCCTATGAGATAGGCAAACTGGCTTGTGATTGATCAGGTCACACAGACAGCCTCATTAACAACTGAGGCATAACAGGTGCCTTCTCTCCACATCACGGGTGCCATTAGTTCTTGCAAAAGTCGTACAAACAGCGCTGTCACACGAAACACACTAGCACTGGCAAACCACTCTGAGAAAACAAAAACATGCAAGACAATGGCTATAGTTGGTGACACAAAGGTTATTGCTACTCGGCACTTTCTTGAAAGCCTATTTAGAGCTTTTATTGAGGATGGTCTGTGGCAATTAATGCTCACTTATTCGAAGCCAGCCAGGCATATGCAGTTAATCTGCCTGAGGTAAAGTCGTCCACGGCCGTCCCAAAAAATCCAAAAGCAATGTGGCAGCGCGAGACCACCTCCATCATTCGACGCTGTACGAGAGTAGCACCTTTAAATTATCTGATTTCTTTCCACCCTGCACCATGCCATGTCCTTTTCTTTTCCTTTCCTGCTAGCAAAAGACGAAGACTTCACGTCCTAGCTCGAAAAACTGAAGCACACAGAGTATTCTTAAGTAAAACCTCGGAAATTACACCTCTGTTAATTAGGAAAATTTGATAATGCAGATGTCTCATCCAGTCCTGCCAAATGCATGCACTGTTCTATGGCTTGAAAATCATTAAATCGGACAGGCAGTGGAGCTTGTAATGTGCACAAGCCACCGGAGATTGATGTGGTGACTGTGAGTGAGTGACAACTCTGGCCACCATACCGCAAGTGGAGCTGGTGCTCAACCAATGTGTGAAGGCACCCTACTCATCGCTGCGACCATTAGTCGGAAGGTAAGATGGGATACTTGTTTTGTGCTGTGCTCTGCCATTTTCTTTTTTGCTCTCACTGAATGCATACCACATTCTTAGTGTTACTGCGATGCCGCTATAGTTATAGGTTATGTTGTGCATGTACGCAGTGTATGCTTTTTGTTTTCCGGGCATGCTTTTGTTCGGGGGGTAAATTCTTCCACAACAACAAAACAAAAAGTAGTCTGTTAGAATTTTTCTTGTTTGCTAAACAAGAATCTAATCACAACAAAAAGATTATAAATAAACCCTGAATTCTGATATTAGAATATTTTCTCCTATCCCATGAAATCTGCCTCAACGGGGTTTTATTTGAATCATTGCTAGGTTTTTCATTAAAAAAAAGAAAAAGCAACAGGTTTACTAGCAGGCGCTGTTATGGGTTATCATCAGCTTGTTTAGAGGAAGGCCCTTTGATCACAAACATGCTTCAAGAATGCTCATGCAAGTTGTCCGCATTTCAACTTTCCACTCCTTGAACACACACAGTGATGTGGTATAAGGCAATGCAGCTGGATGACAAATTTTAACAGAACATAAATGCAAGGTACTGCCCCAGATATAAATGCTGCATAAAATGTGTGCACACGTGTCTTGTGTGCACTGAAGTTGGTTTCACAAATGCACCACCATTCAGCTTCGCCACGGCACTCTGGTTGCCACAGGGCCTTGTTTCTTTGTGAATCACTACTGGATTGCCAATTAAATTCAGCGTACATGAAAGATCCGGCCGATCGTCTCAAGTGACAGCCACCTATAACTGCACCAAACGAACGGCACCCAGGATGATCACCTACGCTGTCCATAGCTGTTTATGAGATGAACGAGATGGGCGCAATATTCAATAACTGAAGCAAGGAGAGAGGGCGAGAACAGCGGTGGTCTTGTCAAAGTTTAGAACTACATGGTTGCAACGCCATCCAGAGGGAAGAAATTGGTGGTTCGACCACACACTACTGCACAATGCTGGTCAGCACAGCTGTGTGCCAACTTCGATTCCTGAACTGTGCTATACGCGGTGCTCCTAGATTTGAATTCTTGGGCAACCTGCATACTTTTCTAACAAAGCATACCCTGAATGGGTGCAGGATGACCACTCATACTAACTAGCTCATCATCCAGTGATAGAACTGAACATGACTTCTTGGCAAGCCCGCTTCATCCTCTGGTGGAGTGGTGGACACCCACATGCTGCGCTTTTTCACCATGGATGTTGTGAAATCCAAGCCTAAACCAAATCAATACAGCCACTGAATCTGCAGCTTTTCTCGAAAAGATAATCAAGCACCACAGACAGGGTAGCAAGCGGCCAAGTCACAAGCGGCCGGGTCACCAATGTCTTTCTGTGAATGCCACACAACCATTTAGCTATCAGCTTCAACAATAATATTTTCCACCGTTGTGACTGTTTGCCAACGGCTCAAGGAGCCATAAACAGTGTCACCTGCTACCTTAAACCGTGTTCATCTGTGGTACAGCTTCATGCCACTATTGTGCATAGCAACTACTGGCCAAATCTCCAATGTATACTGGGTCTAAGTAGCCATCAGAATGCGACTCAAAGAAGCCAAGCTTGCATGTCCAGAGTTTGTCTGCTATGTAACCTACAAGCATGGCGACTAATGTTGTACAGTGCCACAATACGGCCAAGTGGAAGTGCACACCGCCTATGAAATTTCCCCAGACATCACAATCAACGCACATCTTTGTTGCTAAACTGAGATTCGGCCAGTGTGTGCCACTGAGTATAGTGCATATACTTTCTTGTTTCGGTACAAAGTTTGGAGTCTGCATCACCCGCTTTACTAAGCACTGTTTGTCTCTAATAAAACATTACTTGATTCCATTTATTTTCACGTCCTTTGTAGGCACAGGAACACAGGACAGGAGTCGAACCAGATTTGTTGCTATAAAGCTTCACTGCAAAGCAACTGCTCGCTTTACCCACAATGAGTACAAAAATCTCAATTTTTAACAGCGAAATTATGTCACCAGCAGAGTACAATAAAGATGTTTGTGTACCCCCCACAAATGTCAAGGAATAAGTAAGCAAACAAAAAGCACGAACCTCGGGCACATAGTTGTCCCTTCGCTCTCTCTCTTCTTCCTGCAGCTTGATGGAGATGCCACGCACAGGTCCACGCTGGATGCGCTTCATGAGGTGGGTTACGAACCTGCGATCATGAAAAAGAAAACAAAATTCAGCACAAGTCGCAGCTGGCAACTTTGCCGCGCAAGCATGAAATCAGCATCACCATCACCTCCCCTCAACTCTTTAGTAGTTTTATCAAACAGCTCCTGCGGAGTCGACGGACATCGGAATAAAAGTGGAAGTCGCGTTGTCTCTACCACAAGCAGTGGCTCGCGAGTTTCTAAAACGCACATGTGCTATGAATCCCAACACCGGCCAGAATCCTCGTTGAGGAATATAAAAGCGGCACAAAAGCAAAGCAATAAGCCTCCAAGTTCATGCCGGCAGTAACAAACCGCCGCTACAATGAACGTGCACCAGCGACGTCAGTCTGGCAGGTTTACTCTATCGACTCGATTTCACAACAGCTAGCCGTGCAAGTACACAAGTAGACTGCTTTCTACGATTACAATGTAGTAAAGCTAAGAATACACTCACCCGGCGATCTTGTTTTTTAACTTTTTGCTGGGAATCTGGGCGATCTCCTCGCAGATCCGCTTGTTGGTGTGGAAGTCGAGGGTGAGTTTTGTGTAGTATTTCTCGATGATCAGGCGGGACGCCTTTTTCACCGTCTTCGTCCTAACACGACCCTGTAAAATAATTTGAAGTCACTCAATGCCGATTTGCGAAACATCATTTGAGGCCACAGCAAAGCTGCGAGAGCGGCTGCCGAAGGCTCACCATGCCTTGCGATATAAACGTGTAATAAACACAGCTAAAAATGAACTGTTCAAAAGACGGAAAGTGTCTAGACGCAGCCTGATAATGCTGTAGACATGCAGTTTATTAATTGTTACGATTAAAGAGGATTACGAAAAAGCGATCACCAAGTACACACCATTCTGTAAGGCGCCGAGTGGGGAAAGGAACAATGTTGCTTGCTTCTGTCGCTTCTGTAGCCGAAAACAAACCCATCGGCAGTGCGGCAGTGTCCAGCTTGAGAGCAAGGACATTTCTCTAGCACAAGCCTTGAGAGTTATAAATTATAAAATAAAATATTTATTATGATAATTTTGCAGTAATTATTCTTACCTTTCTTATTTAACGAGGTTATCATTTATAGGCTATTTTGACCATGCAGCCACAGGCCGGCGCGCCGCCACCCGGCTGCGCTTGAAAGTAGTTTTACTGCTTTGAAAATGGTGGCAATGTTTTCGTCGCAAATTGGAAGCACGACAACAAACTCCAATATTTTGTTTATCCTTTACTTGTGCTCAGAGTGAAGCGAGATCTTTCTAATCAGCCCTTGCTTCGACGGCTCGGAGCATCGGCTGAAGTGGTGACGCGACGAACGGAACCAAGCGCCCGCAACTCCAATCGTAGGATGTTCGACTGAAGCTGGGGCTCCGTAGCCCCGCGTTTGCGCTTAGGCTTAGCAGATGCTGAGTGGTCTGTGCACGGATCTCGTAAAAGCATCGTCGTAGTAACCGGTGACCGCAACGACAACGCTGAAGTGTGAAGCTCGTGGTGCAAAGTATCAACCGTTGATCGGTGCGCGGTCACGGACGCTTGTGTGTGCAGCAGTGGCTCGTTTCCCGCTTCCGAGGTGCAAGTGGCTCAGAACTGTAGTTCACACTGGATTTGAGGAGTGTTGTGATGCCTTGATGCTGTTTCTTTCCCGCGTCGACGCAGACAAAAGAGCACAACACAGCAAGCACCATGTCGATAAATGAAGCAAACCTTGTGAAGAAGCTGACCTCAGTCACCAACACTCAGGACAGCGTGCAGACGCTTTCGCTATGGATCATTCATCACCGAGCGCATCACAGAAAGATTGTGGAGATCTGGACGAAAGTGCTGAAGAAATGTAAGTTTTGCGATATTCTTTTATCTTCGCTGAGCTGTCGCGCACTTTTTTCGAACGACTGTTTTCAGCTATGTTGACTGTGGTTTGAGAGGCGAGATTAAGAACGCAGGCCGGCGCTCTGCGCCTAGATGAAACGCGCGAACACGGCGTGGTCGTAAGGCGAAAGAAATTGCGGTTCAGCGATGTTCCCGGAAAAGATAAAATTGGTTTTGCTGAGTTGGGAAGGCCAGTGACAGTTCTGTGCGCTCGGTGCAATGTTAGAGCCCCGCCTCATTCGAATAGTCGCCTGATCAGCTACTGTATATTCACGCGTCTCTGCCATTTATACCGCTTCGTGCAAATGGGATTCGGTTGCATGAACAGCTGGATGTCTGTAGGAAACGCAGAGGAGGAGGCACGCTAGAAAGTATTGCCGCACCACGAATAAGAGGCCACTTCTCCGATTTGGAACTTGGCTTCGCGGTTTCGGACTACCGCGCATTCGGCTTTGGCGGGGCGAAGAACTGAAAGAAATGTGAGATTATTTTGACGCATCATATTGAATGAAGAGAAATTAGCGTCGGCCGTAGCGTTCACGTGAGCTCTAATTAATGGGGTAAGTTATCCACTAAGCGCAGAAATGAAAATGTGCACTCAATGAAAATTTGTTGTTGGGGAAAGGAAATGGCGCAGTAACTGTATCATATATCTCCGCGGACACCTGAACCGCGCCGTAAGAAAGAGGTGCCCTAGTGGAGGGGATCTTTAACGTGCACAGCGCAGTGATATATGTTTCAGATTTTTAATGAACTAGTGTCACAAGGCGTCTTGTTGCGCTCGCAGAAGCCTTTTCCTGCTGGCGACATCAGGCGCATTTTCAATTGCACCGTTAAAAAATTGGAGGATGCTTAAGCTTCGTCTTTAAGAGCGGGACGCGACAGCGTGTTGCAGCGTTGCCAAGGGGTCCACGGAACGCCATCGGCCGTTGGGCGCGACGTAGTGGTGTTTAATGTAAAATAAAAACAAAAAGGAAGGTAAAAGATTTTTGCTAACCCCGGCATCTGCCATCACTACGGCGGCAGCACCTGAGCTGGGGCAGCGGAAATAAAGGATAGCAGGCAGGTTGAAGTGGAATGAAAGAGGTGAAAGGACAGTAAGAAAGGATAGAACGGGACGTCTTGCCCGTTGGACAATTTAGGGAAATGAAATGACGCCTGTCTCACATATCTCAGTGGAGACCTGAACCGCGCCGTAAGGGAAGGAATAATTCCGACGTGCGGTGCCGACTACTACTACTACTACTACCGACGGCTTTTCGACCGAATGATCTGCATACGCTGTCGCGTAATATAAGCCTGGATTTTCCGCAGGGACCTCGTGATTGGCCTTGCTGTATGCATACAAATCGGGCTCTTACACAAGGAATTTTCGTCCCTGATGATGACATCATGCGACTTGTGTCCTATGCAGTGTCCTGATTTTCCTTAATGGTAGAATACGACCGAACTGCCAGGAAATCTTTGGAAAAAATGCATTTGTTTTTATTTCATGTATATATGTTCACGGTAATAAGATTATCAATAGCAAGGAATAAGTACAAAAGGCGTACGATCAGTGAGAGCCGGACCTTCGAGCTCGGTGTTCCCACCCAGTATGTGCCTTCATTGATTTCGGTGACTTGGCTTCTTTGGCCTGCTAAACTGCGCGCTGATGTCCGCGAGCTCGACAGCAATCTGTAGCTGAGCTCATAACCTCTCGACGCCTTTTTTCTTCACTGACGAATCTTGGAATGGGCTGGCAGACCCTTGCGAACGGTGTCCGTAGGATTGAGCAGCTGCAAACGCATGGGAGTGCTGCAGTCCACCACCGACTCAACATTCCCGTCGAAATAAGCACGGCGGCAAACAAAAGACCCACGTGCCTTCCGCGGCGAGACTGGGATTATTTTAGGGCGTAGGCTGCGACGTTGGTGTTTTCTGTTTTGCTACAGTGCGAACCGTAATCTTAGCGCGTCAGCAACACCTTATGCTGCTCCCCTCCCGTGGTGACACGCTTGGCGCGTCGTCTTACCACTTCGCTAAACGGTGCCACTGTTTCTTTATTTTCTTTAACTACTGTAATTGATGGCTCTTTTCCTCAAGCTTGCTTTGGGCGAGGTAGAAACATTAGTTCCTTCCGCGCCGCGTGTTATGTCACGGGCATGCCGGTCGCATGGATGCCTATGCCTGCGTGCGTTTAGAAAGCGTTTAAGTCGATTGCATATCGATGGCGATGGCAGCAGTGTTATCCGTAATTTGTCGCCATAATTCGCTCCAAAGCTGCGCAGCCGTGTTATAGTGAGCCACCATAGCCTTGTTATCTAGGAAGGTCAGACCCCGCCGTGATCACGTGTGCGCATGCGCGCTGTCGAGAGCGCCCTCTCCCCGCCCTACTTGGATAGCGTTCTCACTGGCGAGCAGGTGCATTCTTGCGTTCTACTTAAATAATAACAATAGGTTTTGGGGGAAAGTAAATGGCGCAGTATCTGTCTCATATATCGTTGGACACCTGAACCGCGCCGTATGGGAAGGGATAAAGGAGGGAGTGAAAGAATAAAGGAAGAGATAGGTGCCGTAGTGGAGGGCTCCGGAATAATTTCGACCACCTGGGGATCTTTAACGTGCACTGACATCGCACAGCACACGGGCGCCTTAGCGTTTTTCCTCCATAAAAACGCAGCCGCCGCGGTTGTACTTAAACCCAGCCCTTAATTTCATCCTAGCAGGCGACTCGCGCGTCTTCGACTACGCCATACTTCGACTCTTACGCTGTTTACATCGGAAGAACTCCGTAATGCAATAATCTCTCGCTTTATACGTTTGTATTTTTTTTAATGCATTAATAAACTTTCAACTTTCAAATAGGAGTGGGGAGGGAGACAGCAAAGAAAACAAAGTTTGTGCCTTGGATTGAACAGTCCACAATGGTTAGCATCCTGCTGCTTGCAGCTGCATAGAAGACGGTCAGTTGGATCGTCGTTGCGGAACTAGTGCAGGGACAAGGGACGTACTTAACTGCAGTGAAGCTCCGCCCACATTCAGGACCACCGCACAGAGTTCCTCCACGACAAAAAAGTAGTCCGTTGTTAAAACTTGTCTTGTCACCTAGACAAGAAGCTAACCGCGGGAAAAAAAAAGTTATAAGCGCTAGAATTTCGATATCTCGCTCGGTTAATAAAGTCAAATATTAAAAAGCCGATTTCGTTCACATTTGTGATTGGCTAGCGGAGTAATACAGTACGCCGCGGACCGTGGTCCAGTGTTAACTGCTGCTTTTTTTTTTTTTTAAGTTGTATCCTACTATAGAACTCTCGCAAACCCTTCCTTCGTACGGTCAGGGTGATGTGCTGCCGTGTAGCGGTTATTTTTAGCCCTTGGGAGCAGATATGCACCCGCGTTTGCCCACTAACTGATCGCTTTGCCGCCGTGTTTGTTGTTAGACTTATAATAAACTGCATATCTCCAACCAAAAATGTTAACTTTAACCCAACGTTTCGAAGCCGACTCGGCTCCTTCATCAGGGGTGACTGAGGGAAGTGGCTAGCGTCTTTTAAGTATGGAGGAGAGGGGGTGAAAAGAACGACAGCTGTGTCGCGCAAGACGCGGGGGAGGGGTTTAGGCTGTTAGTCACGCTGGCGCACTGCAGGGAGGTGCTGAATGGCGACTTTTTTTCGTTGCGTTGCGAACGTTGAGAGTACGAACTGCGCAAAAAGCCGCGCACTTAATTGTCCTCTTTACTGGGCACGTCACTGGCGTTGTGCTTTGCGTCCAATGGCGTCACACGCAAGCTTTCGCATTGGAGTAGCTCGAACATAAGCGCTATGCATCTGGCGCATGACGTTCTAATTTCTTTAGGGCCATGCTCGTGTTACTGCACTTTGCACGGTGGCAAGAAGCGGAATACTCGGGCCTAGTCACGTCGTTTGAGGGACGTTTACTGCAACGGCAGAACGTTTCTGACACTTTCAAGTAAGGTACGGATCTTGAGCGAGACGACGATGTGCGGCGCACTTTGCTATAGGCAGCTTGCATCGACTTCAAAATGACTGCCATGCTTGACACGAGAAGCACGGAGAAAGAACGCGCGTTTTTCTAACCTGCTCACCTGGTGCCGTGAAAGAGATGTGTGGCACTCCATCGCGGTGTCCGTTATGTCACATATATGAGCGTTCGCGACAGTAACGCGTCTGCGAGCGTTTCAATCAGTCGTGTTTCGAGATTGCGAGGCTGTCAGTGCTAGGTGCCGTAATTGTTGGGTCTGAAGCAATCTCATTGGCTACAGTCGGATGCAACTCAAGAACGAAGGGTTATCCACCCAGTGGCAGGGACCGTTCTCATGACTTTGTTGTTAGTGCCCCTGCACCTTGTAACATGACTGATTCCATGGGGCTTGGCAGGTGCTAGGGGATTAACCGCGGCTTCCTGACAGTGTCGACCGACACCGTTGGCTGGAGGGCCTCCTTTGAGGGGCATTAGCAACTCCGTTCTTGAGTTGCATTCGGTGTTTTGTTGTGTGGTTTCGCTGGTGTGCTTGGGTTGCGCAAGTCGCGAAGGCACAGACGTCGCTGCAAGGGGAAAAAGTGCGAATTTTCCTTAGTCCAAAGCAGACAGACCCCCCGGACCGCTGTCGCAGAGAGGCGGTGAGAATTGGCGGGAAACGCGAATGCCTGTAGTAAGCATGGCCGGCTGTTCTGGCCTGGGCCGGTTCCGTCAATTCTCGTCGACTGTCGGTGGCAGCGCTTGGCGATGCGCGGCGGCCGCGCGCTCTAGTGTTTTCTCTCATATTGCTTCTACATGTACAATGTTCTCGATACTCCCCCCCCCCCCCCCCCCCCCCCGTCTTTTTTCCCACCACCGTGTTTCCTTTTCAAGGAAGCCCGTAAATGCGCTATCATCCCCTCTCGTGTTAGGAAACCGACCAGCGGTGGCACTTGATATTGATCGACGCAGCAGAACCGACCCCAGCAGAACTTACGCCACTTATGGTATCGAGCGATTGAAACAAACCAGGGAGAGTGGGTCTAGAAATCTGCTTCGCGGGACTTCTGTCGTCTTTGTAGAGGCGAACATAAACTAAAACTGGATATCCAGCCGCCGCGGTGGCTCAGCGGTTATGATGCTCAGCTGCTGACCCGAACGACGCGGGTTCGATCCCGCGTATTGCGGTGGGTCGAAATGCTAGAATGGCGATAACTGTGCCTAGTAGGTTGTTCGTGCGAAATGCTATAGAGGCCGGTGTACTGTGCGATGTCAGTGCAGGTTAAAGAGTCTCGGATGGTCGAAATTATCCGCAGCCCTCCACTACGGCGTCCCTCATAGCCTGAGTCGCTTTGGAAGTTGAACTCCATAGAACCAACCCATCAAGCCGGACATCAGTCCGTCGTTGGACCGCTGAATTGCCGTTACTAGTAGCACAAACTAAGCGCACTACGACAGCGGGCTGCGCGCGCAAAAAAAAAACCACGCCTAGCTGACGAGATTAATAAGGTCAGCGTTTTCGGTGTCGTCGCCGTAGATGCGCGTGAAGAACTTCCGCCCTCGTGGCGGGAGCGGCGCGGAGTGAAGCTGCCGGATTTGGACCGCGCGAGCGTTGGCTGTTGAACACTGCTGAACCATTCTCAGTCGAGGCAGCTGCATCGCGTGTCAAGAGCGGTGCTGTAGGATGCGAGGCCGGAGTGCAGGTGGCGAATAGCTGGTCAGTGCTGTCGGATCGCTTTGAAAGATATTGATCGCGATCGGTGTTTCACTGCTAACTGCTCAACACCAGGATACGCTTAACCGTACCATAGCCTTTTTTGAAGGACTGTAATCGCGCTCATTGGCACGAAAGCTGGCACATACCACGGGAGCAGAAAAAAAAAGAACGAAGAAAAACTGTGCCTCTGAGCGAAGTAGGGCCGATGGCTGTGTCGCCTTCGTCGGGCGGACCCATTTCCTGCCGTCGCGCCCTTGACTCCGGGTCGTGTGGGTCTTCACTTCTCTCCCCTTCGGGCAGCGGCATATATGCTTTGCAGTTTCGGCCGCTCGGGCACTCCCAGCTTTGCAGAAAGCGCTCTTCGTGCGTCGCCATATTGCTTGCTCCACTCTTTCGTGCCAGTGTGAAAAGCACGAAGCACTTGCACATGTTCTCTGCACGCGCTTTTTGACGCCTCAGTGTAAACGTGTCGGAGAAATCTGATGCTTCTCATCCCGGAACAGGTTCCGAGTTCGTTTGGTCGCACTAGGTGCGAGGGTTCTGATAAAATGGATAGACAACCGCAATATCGTTGGCCTAACGCTGTCGTGTACGGTTGGTTATCGCATTGTTATCAGCTCTGCTCCTTGCGCTTTTTGTGCACGCTCCAGGGGTGCGCTGCTTGCTCGGGCAGTGGGTGCGGCAGTGATTGGCTTGTTTCAGAGGGCAAGGGTGTTCTTACAAAGGATGTTGCTTTCTGCAGTCGATGGGAGGAATTGAGTTTTACGTACCGAGACAACACTGCCTTGCGCGGATGCGTCGTAGTGGAGGGCTCCGTATTAACTTTTGCAACATGGGGGTTCTTTAAAGGACAAAAGTTATTGCGGGACGATAAAAAGAACGAAAAAGAAAGTGTCCCTGCCCGTTCTTTAAAGGACAAACGTTATTCTGGGACGATAAAAAAGAGCGAAAAAGAAAGTGTTCCTGCCTGTACCACAAAGTATAAATGAGAATGAGCACTACTCCATCTAGTTATTGTTCTCAATAATAAAAAAAATCCTTCTGTCGTCTCTTTCTGGGTATATTAGCGTTTGTCCGCCAGCAAAAAAAAAAAAGGTAGGGTTTTAATAATAATAATAATTGGTTTTTGCGAAAAGGAAATGGCGCAGTATCTCTCATATATCGTTGGACACCTGAACCGCGCCGTAAGGGAAGGGATAAAGGAGGGAGTGAAAGAAGAGGTGCCGTAGTGGAGGGCTCCGGAATAATTTCGACCACCTGGGGATCTTTAACGTGCACTGACATCGCACAGCACACGGGCGTCTTAGCGTTTTTCCTCCATAAAAACGCAGCCTCCGCGGTCGGGTGCGTTTTTACGGAGGAAAAACGCTAAGGCTCCCGTGTGCTGTGCTGTGGGGTGGTTTTAACGTAGTAAAATTGTGTACACGTTCGAAAGCATGTGCTTCGCCTGATTGGCTCATGGTTTTGCTTTGCTGTGCCGGCGGCACTTCTGGCGACGATATTTTAACTTCGGTTAAGCGCGGATCGAGGTTAAGCTGATCTAATCTGTTGGCACCTAAGATGGAAGACAAATGTGCAATGCACAGCGCGAGAGTGTGACCGGTTGCGGCGATAACCTGGTGCTTTCGCGTAGCGGCCTGCAAAGCTTATCTCTTCTTGCCGCCGCGGGTTCGACTTCCAGTCGTAGATATTTTTCTATTTCTTTTTATTTACGTACGTAGGCGACAAGATTCTTGGTCGGTGTTTGTTGAGCGTATGAGTGTTTTCGCACTTAAACTCATTTATGCTTTCGAAAATTTAATTTAAAAATTTCCCCACTCGATCGAAGCTCGTGGCGCCGCTTTTTCGTAGTGAATGGTGGCGTAGCATAGCCTCCGGGATCCGCTTCGAAAATTCGGTTTCGACTCGCGCAGTTTACCTGCGAAATAAGCCGTCGGTTGCGACACCTGTATTAATGCGATGGCATTGAAAGCTTCGTGGAGAGAAATAAACGTGCGTCGGTCATAAAATTCGGTGGTAAGTGACGTCACCATACCGGAAGTGATGCCACTTCCGGTAAAGGCATCAACAGCGTCTAATGCTATCGCGTTGCCTGTACATGAAGCAGTTAGGTGTCCCTGTGATTTTATTTTTTCCGGTCTGTGGTTAAAATGCTGCAGTTAATCGATAGGGTCCAACTTCAGTTTTTTTTTTTTCACTGTTCCTTTAAGTTGCGGCCAAATCTCAGTGCCCGCACATTTTTGCATTTATTCTCCGATTAAATGCGGCCCGGGCCGCGTGGCACGAATGAGAATGGATGTTTAAATAAAAAGCTTATTCCCTCCCCTCTTGTGCTCTTCGGCCACGGCCGTTGTGGCAAGTATGTATGTAACCTTGTTCAACGATTAAGAGGGAGGCGTAAAACTAGTGTGAAGAAAGCCAGTGTAACATTCAAGCCTTGCGCTCGAGCAACGCTCTGCCACCGTTAGTGTGGAACTGAACTCTCATAGTGCACATCTGAACCGCGAGAATGCAGTGGGAGACAAATAATGGAGTTGGAGTGCGCTTGGCACAAGAGACTCGAGTCACGAGCGAAAAGTGTGTCACTCTTGCATTCTGCCGATTGTCACTTGTGGGACCGAAATTTGGAGTCCTAAATGAGGCTTAGGACACCGCAGCGAGCATTGGAAAGGGAAATGGCAGGCGTGACGTTTATGATGGTTTGAAGGAGAAATGAAAAGGAGCATATAAACTTGTGCAGAAACATTTAATGAGTAGAATAGAGAACAGGCGATGTCTTTTTCAGGGACGCAAAGTGGATACGAAGGGTAGAGAATAGGTAGGTGCACTCTAAATACGAATAGAGTAGAAAGGGAGTAAGTTGTCCTCTAGCGCGCTCTCTTTATGGGGCAGGGTATGCTGCCTAAGCTCACTAAAAATACGGAATACTTACAGTTGCGAACGGAAACAAATCCTTTCGTCAGAACATGCGAAGCTCTTGCTGTTCCAAAGATTTTAACCGAGGTTTCAGCCTCCTCTGTTTGTAAACCTCAGCACCTCCGGTGACAGGTTTAAAAGCCTCCTCCCGTTGCTGGGATCAAGTCACTATGCTTTGCACGAGAAAACATTTCGCATATTAAGCGATCGAGATCTACTCCAGAACTTGGTCAGCAGATCCCTAAAAGGGAGTGAGGACAACTTACTCCCTTTTCTACTCCAATATAGGCGTATTCTTGTTTAGAATGTAGTCGAGGGCTGTCAGAAGCACGGGTGCAGTGATCGGGTTGGCCGTGCAGTGGTCAGATAGGAATTAGTCCTGCGCCAGTCTGCCTTTGGGGGCCAACACGAAAATGGTGGGTTGCAGAAATACAGAAGTCGGCTTCCCTGCAAAGCGAAAACACTTCACTATGGCGGCGCAGCTCCTCCTGCGGGCAGAAGTTGGGTGCAGCGCTGGAGATTTCTATTGTAACCCCCCCTGCACCCGCGGTACAATAGTGGAGCGGGCGAGGTTGGTGGTCTCAGCAACCTCAAACTATATTCTGTAACCCCCCCCCCCCCCCCCCCCCCCCGCGTGCAGTTACCCACTCCCCGCAACAGGGGTACAGAGGCCTGTCTCCTTCCCTTTCGTGGCTAGCCTTGTCTGCAGAGCTACAGAAGGCTTGGAATGGCTGTGTTTCATCCCACGTTTGGCGGCCATGGTGAAGGAGTTCTTTCGTGCAGGGAAGCTGACTTACTGATTTCTGCAACCCACCTATTCCACTCGGCTGTTATTCTTCTCGACCCTCGTAATTGGCTCAAGCGACTAAGGTTGGCTGTTGGACGAACTGGTTTAGGTGGATTCATCGTAGAAAAGGTTCGCTCTTCGTCTCCTTCACTGCGCCTTGCGCAGTTTTCAAACACCACTGTCACGTGGGCGATTTCCACCCTGGTCGAGCGTTAGGATCGAACTCGTAGCACAGCGCCCAGGTTACATTCAGATGCAAAACATTAGGTGGTCTGCCTGGTTGCACATAATTGGAAAATTGTGCTGCAATATTTTGATGAAAATTGTTTTTCTTTAATTTTACTTCATTACAGACTGTATTGTTTGAGACTGTATTGTTTGCTACTGCACGTGCGATACAGGCGCACACAGCGCCACTTGGCGTATAGCAGGCCGACTCGTCGATCGGGATTGAGTGGGAAAGTTTACTGAGGACCGGGCTCAATCAGGATCTGGCCCTAGCGACGCCACACCTCGGTGCGGCAGACGTTAAGAGTGAAACAGGATCACGGGAGTAAAGAATCGTTATCCGGGCCGCTTTAGCTGTCAGATCTGGAGAAAGCAGGGCGCCGGATTTTTCGTCTCCACCGTCGTATTTCCTCGCGAAAAGTATCCCGGACAGCTGGCGCCGTTAGAACTGAATTTATTCGCTGCCTGAATTCACAGTTTGGAATCGGCAGGCGCTTACGCATGCAGCTGCGGCAGCGAACAGGTCTCGCAGAGGCCGTGTGGTCGGCAAGCTGTTGTGCCAGGAAGCGCTTTGTTCACTAGACGTTTTCCAGGACTGCGCCGGGATTGCCGAGGTCGTTACGAAGCGTACGTGACTTCTCGGTATGAAGCTCACGTCGGTAGCGGTTTTAGGAAGCGGGCGATGTCGGAGAAAGGAGTTGTCTTGATTCACGTCATGCAACGCAGGAACCTGTAGGGGACGTGTTGTATTTTTCTGAATGGCAGGTTGCTTTGTTATGAGCTCGTTATGGCCTGTTTCATGTTTGTTACCGCAGACGACGACATCAACATTCATCATGCAATAAAAAGCGATCACTTTATCACCTTATTTCTCTGCGAGAATTTTCTGAGACAAAGTGAATTCCAAGCAAGGAAATAACTGCAGCTAACCACCTGCTCGTGGTCTGGAAAGTTGCTTATACTACATTACCGAGTCTTTGAATCTGGATAAGTTTGCGCAGTTCTGCTCAGTAGAGGACGAATTTCTCCTAGCTGATTGGACTGGCAACTTTCCCTTGACTTGAATCGGTCAGTCCTGTCTCGCTGTGTTGCATGGTTTGCCCTCTTAGTGTTAAGCGATTGCGTTGAATGGGTAGTGGTCACTGGTTGGGTTTTGGGATTAGGGGTGAATTTTCCTTCAACAGTGCAATGATTTGACACGGATGCGAATGCTTCCAATCTCGGCGCGTAGTATAGTGCAAATGGCGGTGCCTTACGTGGCGCCTTCTGACCCGTCAGGCTGTTGTTGTTGCAGCTTTTACGCCATGCAGTCTGCGCCTCCGCTCAGTGATTTCGCTCAGTAGAGGACGAATTTCCCTTAGCTGTCAGCAGTGTAGTACTTCGGAATACGATTAAGACGTGCTAACTAGCAGGCTGCTCAACTAATATTGAGTAGTTAACTTTTTAACTATTATTGTTAGGCTCCTTAATAATTATTGGGAGGCATGTAGCCCACTGTAAGTAACATCCATATCAGTTATAAAATTTCGAAAATGCAGTTACCACCCTTGACGCTGTAGCGTTACAAATTTTCCTATTTCGACGAGTTACGTGCACTGAAGAGGTTGCTTTGCCTGTGAGCTTCTCAAAAACGCATGTATTTTGATGCGATGTAGCCAAAATTTGTTGAGCCACAGCGCCAAAAGTGACCGAATTTTTGGAATTCTGAAAACTGGTACGGATATTACTTACGGTGGGCTACACGCCTTTCTGTAATAGTAAAAAGTTAACTATTCATTATTATTTAACCAGCCTTCTAGTTAGCATGCCTTAGCCGTATTGCGATGTACTACACCTCCGACAATGTTATGCCGAAAAAAGCACTCTTCTAACTGAACGCCGGTCTCTCAGAGGTGGGCCTTGTGGCACTTCATCGCAGGCAGCACTTATTGTTGGGTGCTTGGGAATCCGCTGCGTAACTGCTTTCTTTTTAAGCAAGGATGGACGGTTCCTTAGTATGCTAGTCTTTTTTCACTGTCCTCTCTAAGCTTTGCTCGTGTTTAGCGTAACTTCCAATACATAGTCCGCTATCTATACATGTTTAAAACTTTAAATTTCGGGCTTTGCTGACCATACATTAATTCCCTTTTCAATAGTGCACAATACGGTGTGTAACCCAGCGTGATTAAATGTACTGGGTGCGGACTTTACACTGGGCGCGGACAGTATACCTCAAATTACGGCATATTTCGTATATTTCATTTCATGCCTGGCTTTCACCACGTGAGTATTGTAATAGTAGATACGCACTTATCTTGCCAACCACGATGGCTCAGTTACTGTAATGCTGCTAAGGCGAAATGAAATCAAATTCAGCTAGCATCCTTATGTGATTTTTTCGCGGCACAGACAAAACCTTAAAACAGTTTGACAAAACCTTAAAACAGTTTTTGTCTTGATGGGTCCGCGCCCCTTGCAGACATTTATACTCATAAAATCAATGTATTCGTGGCAACCACAGCAGCAGAAGATAGCTAAGCATATTTGTGCAATGCTAGAATCAGATGTATTATACACAGTGCAACAATACAAAGTAAGCATTGCAACAGTAATTTTCAGCTTTGCTTTAAAAAAGTGTGAAATAACAGTCGTGAATAATCTGAAACTGAGCGAGTTTAGCAAGGATGGTGATGTGAAAGATAGTAGTTGTGTCCCATAATTACTGTCACACGTGGCACAAACCACATCTCAGTGTGACAAGTCAATCCTCTTTTTACTCCTGTGAGGTGCCGTCGCAAGATTGTTTCAGTGTATAAGAAATATGCAGGGCAGAGTTCTAGTTTGTTAAGGAGCGGTTCGGTTTGAGCCTCACAGGACAAGTTGGTGATTGCGTGCGCGTACACCGTCCTTCCTTCCTTTTTGAAAAGTAAGTTTAGTAATGTCAGCGAGTTTACTACAAAGCATATCATAGTGTTTATTCTAGGCTAAACGTTCCTCAGAAATGATGCCAAGGCATTTAACTGAGGAGGTGACATCCACTTACGAGTTTCGCGTGTCACTTTGAGGTCAGTAATAATAGCCCTGGGACTCCTTGGTTGGAAAAGAATGGGTTTCCTTTTCCGTGTTGTGATGCTTGTGAAATGGAGTGTAATTATCCAAATAATTTTCTCAGAAATACATCATTTGCTAACATGCTTCAAGAAACTGCCTTTACCAGCGTATTTACCAAAGCAAGGTCAAAGTGTCAGCTGTTAGAGGTGCAGGAGGCTTGCTGAGATATGAATTTGCGCAAAAGCCAGCGCTAACGGCATAACAGCCTAAAATCGTCACTACTTCGCATTCTGTGTAACTATTCCGTGTAGTCTTAACTATTCCTCATTGGCAGATGATAGAGCAGTTTTGAATGAATTTTGCTCTTGGTTTACCACGTAATTTGTGGCCAGTGTTATCGTGCTTAGATGTTGAGAAATCTTCAAAATTAGCTAAATTTAATTATGCTGTAACGATCTGTTTCTTATTAAACATTTGTGGTTTTTACATTTTTGCAATGATGGGACCATTTTTTGATGAAATCCTAGCGGTTCGCGACTTTTGTCCAACATTTTCAATGCCTGGGAATTACGGGGTTAATGAGCTTCTGGTTCCAACCGGGCCGCTGCGGGCGCATCTGGATGGGCAAGAGAAATGCAAAGAAACATACAAGCACTCGTCCGTTGAGACTGCGGTCTGCTTTACAGAAATTGGCTTGGTGGAAACTGACCCGGAACCCTGCACTGGGGCGTGCCTTACAACCCGACCTAACCTTGTCTTGAAAAAAATGCATTCATTTTGAGAACATACCACACCTATAATCTTCCTGCAGTCTTATAGGGAATTGTTTTGTTTGTTTGTTTGCTTTTCTGTTTATAACACGTGAGGAAGCATTTTACAGACATGGACTTGGTCAGTGCGATTTAGGCCACTAGCTTCGGCAGTGACGCACAGGAAATACAAATCCCAGCGCTTTGCTTGCGACGGAGGATATAATGTGAAAGTTTGGTTTTGGTTTTATGGGACTTCATGTCTCAAAGCAACTCAGGCTATAAGGGATGCCGTAGTGAAGGACTCTGGAAATTTTGGCCACGTGGGGTTCTTTAATGTGTACTGACATCGCACAGTACACGGGACTCTAGCATTTTGCCTCCATTGAAATGCGGTTGCTGCGGCCGGGATCAAACCCGCGTCTTTCGGGTCAGCAGCCGAGCGCCGTAACCACTGAGCTACCGTGGCGACTGAGCGAGTTAAACGTAGTTACCGACGCGTGCAAGAGCACTAATTCCAAGCGCCGTAATAAGTACAAGTGTTTGCAGGAATGCATTAGCGGGGAAAGAACTTATTCCGCTCTTTCCAAGTTTCGTGTTTTTAAAATAACACGAGTACAACTGCTGCATTCTCTCTCATCTTCATTTTCCCGACAACTGGTGCTGACTTCATGTGTGCTGTGATGAGGCAGCTTTTTCCTTTTGTTGTCAAGCTGCTTCAAGATATAAAATTTAGAACTGCAGGCGGTGAGGACAATGGCTTGCAAATTTTATATAGCGGTTCAGCTCTTTTCTTTTTAACAATTTTCTAGCTTCAATTTTGTTTGGTTTCCAAAGGTTTACCGGAATTTCAGAAAAGGCTTTGGGTGTGAGTCAGTTATTATGATGATGCAGGATGCAGACTTTGTACCTCCCTTGTATTTTAACCCGTGTTTTGGAACCCTTTCTCTGGGGTTCTACTAGGGCTACGGTTTTCATGTTGATGTCTTTGTAATTAGCTCGTCTCGCGCTTTTCACTGTTGCAGAATTTTAGTTTGACAGCATGGTTCTCTTTTTTTTTTCATGGGGGTGCGGGGCAGTTCATTTCCTGGACGTACAAATTTTTTTTGCTTAATTGGACAAAGATAATTCAGAGGGCGTTTAAGACTGCTTGCGGGCTGTGAAGGCGAAATCATTAGTGTGTCATCGTGAGCGGTCGACCTTGACGAAGGCTGCGCACTGACAAATGAAATGAAGATGCACCTCCGGATGCTGATTCCACAAACACTGAATCCACAAAAGCCCGAGCGAAACACTCGGACACTCGGATCGAGTACCTGTCGTGAGCTAGCTTCCAACCTGGCTAAGAGACGTATGCTGTATCGAACGAGAAATCGTACGACACCACCCAGAACGCTGTACAACAAACGATTGCTCACATTTTGGCACGAATATAGTTGCGAAAACTGCCGTCACATTGAGGTTAGCCAGTGGGGGGTTATATAGACAAATGACATGCATATGACGAAAGTAGAAGGCACTGACCAAACAAGGCTCCCGTGAACAAGGCTCCTGTGGGGGAGCCGAAATGTCATCCCATCCTTTCTTTTGGTCGCCGCCTTCTACGTTCGCAATGTACTATCCTGACCAGACGGGTTTCTGTCAGACCCTAGACTTCAATGACATGCATATGATTGTCTGAAATGTTGGTGCTTGGCTTTCTGTGTGCGTCCTACAGCCGCTTTATGACATCACCTTGTTTTTTTTGTCATCGCTGGGATTTTCTGTACTACTAACATACAAACACATGCTGCCGGCTCTTCGAGTAATGGTTCTTTAAGGCTTTCGCCTTAATAATTAATTTCCTGTGGAACAAACTTCTCTCAATGAATTTTTCATAATACTGCAGTATAGGCTCCCTTATGTGCTTATGAAACGAAGGGCAAAAATAGTGCTGCTAGACTTGTGGGGTTTCCGTGATATTGGGACAACTGTTGCAAACATTGATATTGGTCAAATATTAGGGCAACACCCAAAGTGAGTAAATTTGTAATAATGGCGTAATTACTCATTGACATCCACCCAAGCGCAGCCATAAGGCTATAAAGGAAAGCTATACAGCTTTCTCAGGAACTTTGCAGTTAAAGAAAAGTTTATTTGTAATAAGGGAGTAATTACTCCCTTAGTACAAACATTGATGTTCTGAGATAATTGGCTTTATCGTGAGGAAGAGCTTTATAACAAAACTGCTCCAAACAAAAGCATCTTTGCAATTCGAAAATTTGCTTCATTGTTTTTGCCGCTCAGCTTTCCGGGCCTCTTGTCATCAGATGTGTACCCTCTCCGCAACATACGGTCGGTCGTCAGCGATCAGCCTCACATGACCATTGCACTGTGTAGCAACCCGGAGAATCACTAAACAGCTTGAAAATGTTGTCTTGGGCAATGCTGCCATCCGAAAAGTAAGCACGCTATCCATCCTAGCTATTTTCAGCTTCTGAATACCAACAAGCAAGCACTTTGCAGCACGCTCCCAAATGAAAATTTCCAGTTCTCATTTTGTGGTGTGTCATGGAGGCGTTTTTTTTTTTCCTCAACCAGTGTACAGGCATGGTCATTAACGGTGAGCTCTGAGCTCTTCCTTGTGTGCTGTCAACGGCGAGAGTTTCGAACAATAACTCGAGTCGTCGCTGCCTTAGTCATTCCATCAGCTGCAAAACTCAAGCTTCAGAACCAATAAGAAATCGATATTGCTCATGAAATTGGGCCGTGGCAGAGCACGAGTGAACAGCACGCTTCGGGTGGGTTGGGCAGGGAGTAGAGCTGAATTTGGTTCAGAACACTATAACACTATTATAGGCACCCTTGCCTTGTTGCCGGATGGACGCTTACAGCCACTCTAAACCTGAAGAAAATCGGTATGCTTGTTTTGTTGTTTTTCAACCCCGGAGAACTACACATCGTGCATATGTGTAAAAGGAAGCGTGGTTTCCTCTGGACCACAACCCAGATTTCGAAAAAAAGTCATTCTTTCTTTTAAGGAAATCTTTCGCATGCAGTTGAGATATTGAATCTTAGTTAGGAAAAAGTGGGGTTTTCAAATCGAGAAAAAAAAATTTTGGAGGACGCTTAAGCTTCATCTGACTGAAAGGTGACAGCATGTTACAGTGTTTTCCAAGGGATGCACAGAATGTTGGACTCTATTAGTTGCCCATTGGACAATTTAAGGAAAGGACGCCTGTGTCACTTATCTCGGTGGACACCCCAACCAACCAGGCCATAAAGGAAGGAAAATGAAATGAAAATTCGTTTTAAGGAAAGGAAATGAGGCCTGTCTCACAATTCTGGCTGGACACCCCTCCTTCTGGCTGGCTGGCACCATCCCTTCCCTTAAAGTGTGGTTCAGGTGTTCACCGAAATGGGCCATTTTTCGCTCTTGGCCAATGCTGCTGATGACACTGGCCAGGAGCTCTGTAAAAAATGCTGTCCTTATCGTGTGGCGGGGTAGGATGGAATTCGTGATACTGGAGAGTTTGAGCTGCTGTGCGGCTGAGTGGGGCACGCACCTGCCTCTGTGCATGCGCAGCAGCTAAGCTGAAAAAAATTACTTTCAGCACATTGTTTTTAATGCTACAGTTAACTGCCTGTACGATAGAAGGGATGAACAAAAAAAGTAAAACAGCCACTTCAGGGTTGCGCGTGTGAATCACTTGCTGAGGCGGAAAGAGCTTTGTCATTCCTGCAGTCTAGCGTTAGCACTCCTATAAGCTCACCCGTGGTGTGTGCAAGGATAGAGTGGTAGCGCTGCTTGCATAGAAGCCTATACGTGGCGGCTTATGGTGCGGAGCCAGCGCCATTTTCGAAGGGTGAGGCGAACTGAACAATGACGTCATAACTAACAACAAAATCCCATGATGTCATATCCACATGTTTTTTTATTGGCAACAATCTTCGAACGCCTCTAAGTTCTTTGCAACACACGAGACAAGGGCGAAAGAATGTAAACATGATGAGTGTCGACTACAAACTCCATTTTGTGGTGTGCGTCTTTTTCCTTCACCCTCGCCTCATGTGTAACGCTGAATTGCAAAGTGTTAACATACCAACAGGGCGAGCTATTTGTCTTAGTGCCCCAGAGGTACATTTTTAGATATATTTGTAGCTTCGTGTTTGGGAGCTGTTTCTCTTCACCCAAGGTTGAGACCAGTGCATCGTGACAGCACAAATATTCTATAAAAATCCGTTTAATTGTTGAAATCTACAATCCAACATCAGACTTTTGGACTAGTCAGAAAATCAAACTAGTCCACAAGACAAGTTGCATGTGCAAGAGATTAAGCTATTTGCTTACTGTACAAAAATGGCATAAGAGTGCTGTGAATAGCGCTGCACTTTCTTATAGATATTACGGCTGCCTTTTAGAACATATGGAGGACAGCCACAACCTACGCAGACCAGATGAAACATGCAGTCAAGCGCTCACACATTGAGAAAGCAATAGGAGGTACGGGAAAATTAGCAAATACGAATAGCGACCTTGCAGTCACAGGAAACATTCAAGTAGCCACATGCTCCAGGAGACTACCAAGGAAGATTTCAATAAAACAAGTGGCCTCATTAGACTGCTCTGCCTAAGACTCAAAGAGAAATATCACCTGATGGTCCCAAGATTTTATAAAAGGCCATGCCATTTGACATACTACTCTATTCAGTGATCTATGATAAAAGCAGTATAAAAGGGCAGTATACCATCAACAAAACTCAGTGTGTACAAAACTCCTTTTTAGTTGCAGTTTTCAGTGCTCAGTAACGTGTGCCATAAACGTTCAAGGCAGCATTCACTTTGTGTTTGCAAAGGATAGGGCGATAAATTTCAAAGCATTCCCTAATATTTAGATTGATATAAAGCACACCTATTCTTCAAATCACTGCCAAGTGCCCGTTGATCATAGCGTTTCTTGACCATGGACACGAATAATTCTCATGCATTATTTCTTTCAGTACAGTTCACACAAAACGTAATAATTCAATCCCACTGCAGGTGCCAGGAAGTTAACAATTCACTATGGAACATGCGTTTTCATATGAACTAACAAGCGATCTTCCGAAAGTCATATCTGACACCTCCCACACAAAATTTATAAGACACCTTTGTGGGTGGTGTAGGCACTCAGTGGCAAAGGCACACAGTCTAGCCCACTTATAATGGCCGCAGTTATAGCGAACGCTCGCTTATTACGAATGAGGGCGATGCGACCGTCGAAATGTGTAATAAGGCTTTGGAATTGCGTCTCAGATACAACGAACAAGTGTGGCCGCACAGCTCAGTTACAGCGAGCGAGGAGGTGCTACAAAATTGGCCCCGGCATCGAAAACCTTGCAGTTCCTGTAGGGGCAGTGACCGAAAAGTGCCTCCCAGTCCCCGTGACGCAATCTCCCCTCTTCTTTCGAAAGAACGTGCAGACTCGAGAAAGTAGTAAGAAAGGTGTGATGTGCACAATGCAAACGAAACTACTTACCAGATGCAGCCATCGCAATGCATGCCTGGGAAGGAAATACATCGTGTTATCACCTTTCTGTACACGATTATGGACAGAAGCGACCGGCGGCTGCCGTTTGTCACAGTTGAACGCTCATGAGTTCAGACGCAATTGGACTTGTGGCAATGTGTTATTCAAAGCTGACCGGATATGAACTTGTTTAGAATGACTTGGTTTGCATGGGTTATGATGGTGACATAGCAGAGCCATACACCGACACGGCTAAAGTAGGCGAGCAAAAGCACTCCCAAACTACAAAAAAAAAAGAATATTATGAAGATGCCGAGGAGGCCGACCTAGCACCAGCTGTCATGAACGCTTCAACCGTGATTAACTATATCGCATCCCCAGAGCACCTTGTTAGCATCAAGTGTCTTGGTGAGGAGCACCTGACGTCTCTGGCAAGCTGCCGCGATAAGGTCTACCTTTAAGAAGCAGGTGTGCATAAGCAGCTGCTTTAAAAAATAAATGGCACTTGCGTCTGGCTTAGTACTTTTGGGCTGTATTGTGGGATGTCCACTTACTGCAAACCTCGGATACAACGAACGCAATCTGCGTGACCACTCAGTTCGCTATAAGTGGGCTCGACTGTACTACAGAATCAAAGTGACTGTGATACCCTACCGTTGCAATGTTATGGCAGCGAAGCAGTTCTCACTTTAACACTTTCCTACGGAGCACCAGTTCTTCGCATGCTGTGCACTCTGTCTCGAACCACACTGTCTTTCTGAAGGCAGCAGCGCAAAGTCTGGGGGACTGGAACTGTGGCTGGTAAGGCAAAAAATTTTGGAAAACATTGAGTACTTACTTGCTATAAAAGCGAAAGCATAGACTTTTGAAGCAAAACCTTTACTAGCCTTGTTGAGCCAAGGTCATCGGCGCAGTATATTTGACCTTCAAGTGGAGGTATTCATCCACTTGACGTACCACGTGGCTCGCCACAGCTGCAGCCGCTGCACCGACCACCGCCTCACCAGCGGCGTCCACGTGACTCACCGTTCGCTTGAAAGAGAGATGGCGCCACTCTCGCATGCATACGCACTGCCGCCTCGCAGTTTCTCGCTATGGATGAAGCGAGTCGGCTGGGACCATCTACGCCGTCGGGACGGTCTCAGAGATGACGGGCTGAGTCTGATCATGTGGCTGACGTTGCCAATCATGCTAAGTATTTAGCTAGTCGCAGGGAAGTTAAACGTGCCAAGCTAGCGGCAGAGACCGACGAAGGATGGGAGCGTCGTCTGGTTCAGTGGCAGTTGATGGATGCCGAAAGGCAGCATCGAAGAGCTTTGGAGGCAGCCACTGCTGCTTCTGTCTCTGCCACGACTTCGGCTTCAGTGATGGATGAAGAAATTGAGTCTAACCTGGCTTAGCAACATAGCATAACCGTGCATAACAAGGCTTTCGCTTGCATAACAGGGCTTAGCCGAGCTGAGCCACAGCCATTTTTTTAATCCACCCACAAATCCATTCTAATCCGCCCTTAATGACCGTAATCCCATGTAATCCACCGCAATGTACCCTAATCCAACCCAGTTCAACGTGCAGTCCGCCAGAATTCACTCTTAATCCATCACAACCCACCGTACTCCTACTTAATCGACCATACTGCAACAGAAGCCAGTGTAATCTGCCCTTGATCCAGCCTACTGCAGCCTGTTCCGAAGTAATCCACAGCAGTCCTCCAGAATCCACACATCTACCATAATTCATCGTAATCCAACTTAATCCACCCTGCTGTAACTCAATCCAATTTAATCCACTCTACTGGAGCCTATTCGAATTTGACCCACTCTTAATCCACCAAAGTATGCCAGAATCTGCCGCAGTTTACTGTTATCCAACTAATGCTATGTAATCTACTTTTAATCCACCACAACTACTAAACTGTGCACGTTTCAGCCTTTCGTAGTGCAGCGAAAAAGGTGCATAAGGACTGACGCGTTAAAGCAGCTCAAATGGATCATTAGGCTGGCCTCTACTGGCTTATTGACATAACACTAGGGGCCTCTTTTTGGAGTTTAAATCCAAAACACCTGGCAGCAAGAATGTTAGACTGTGCACAGGACCTCTCAGGAATTGTTAAGCTGTGAGCAGTGATGTTTCCGTCTTTCCAAGCAGAAAAATGAAAAGCTGAATCTGGTGTCTATGCCATGCTGAAGATGCACAAATGTTTCTGAGAATAGTGTCTAGCCAGGCATTTTTGTTGCCTCAGGGGTGTGAACTTTATTGTAGCACTGGTTTGCATTCAGTATTCCATTTGTACCTTCTGTCTTGCTGCTCTCACTGCTGCAGTTGCTAGGTGGTACCAAGGGATAGTTTGGAGCTGTCCTGTATGGTTGGTCATGTGAAGCCTGCATTGCAGCGTTTAGTGCATGGTCTGGCACAAGCTGGCCTAGGCTAGCTTTTGCAGTGTAAGCAAGACGGATGGTGCCTCCTGTGAGGCCCAGTTTTTTTTCTGCTGCCAGGTAGGCCCGTTGCTGACTCGACACTTCCTGGTGCACTTGTGTATGCAGCAAAACCTGTCCACCGGCTGACCATGCTGTACCTGGCCAACGATGTGCTTCAGAATGGCCGCCGGAAAGGAGTTCAACAGTTTGTGGAGTCATTTGGTGAAGTCCTACCTGAGCAGACTCCGCTCTTTCGAGATGAGCGCATTGCCAAACAAGTGGACAGAGTGTTCACCATATGGGCTGAACGCTCAGTTTTTTCTGCGGACTTCACAGCAAGTCTCAAAGAAATCCTGCGTAAGTTGATCAGACACTGCTTGCAAGTGTGTGAATGGGCTTGGTGAGCTGCATAGGTGGACTGGTAGATGGGGATTCTCTGCCTGCTTTTTTTGTGCAGTTAAATGCCACTTGATTGTAGTTTTTATAATGCGAAAGCATTGTATGGCTCATCAGCAATGAAACCCCGGTGTTGCTGTCCAGCAGCAGGGGTCCGAGAACCGCATTGACGTCACCATGGTCTCGCATGACATCGGCAGTAGACCATTGGTGATCACAGACAATGAAGCAAAGACATTAGACGAGACAGTAGTTATTAGTGGTAGTGATATTGGTAGTTTTGGAATGATAATGGACGTTAATAAATAATGATTAGGGTCAATAATGACAATGGTAATGGCAAAGGCCTTTAGGGTGACTGCCTTCAGGAATTTTAGGTCAAAGACTTTTAGTCCAAAGGATGCTTTCGCATTTGCAGCACGTGAGAACCTCAGGTACCCACTGTAACTTATTATTTATCCCTCTGGAATGCTTTTATTCATGGTTGTAGTGTTGTAGAGTTTACTGCTAGTAAATCTTGTTTGGAGGGAGAAGATGTTGCCTCCTGAGTAAATAATGGATGTGACTGTGCCTGCCCTAACCATTATAGATTTGTTTCCACAGCTGTGCTCAGCTGGGTTTATTGCATGAAAGTTGTTCAGACCGCTCTTGCCGGTTACTTGTGACAAGTGTTACTTGCTCAGAGCTGTAGCTAAGAGTGGTTCTTGCATTGTGAAATATACTGCTTCAGTTTTAAACCTATTATTCATTGACGTCTGCAAAGGTATGTCTAATGTGGTTTTATTGTTTGCTAACCTTTTTGGTGAATGCGGCAAAAAGAGAGGGACACAGGAGCAGCCTGTATGCATAAGCAGTTGCAGAGCAGTCAAGTGCTTCTACTTCTTATGTCATTTGGTACTTCACATTGCCAAGTGAGGGTCTTGATGGCAGCTGGGTTCCTCTTATTTGTTTAAAATCATGATTTTAATGCTTAATCTTTGGTCCCCACACCTTGGCTGTGGCCTTAAGGGTGTCTCAAACCAGATATCAGACAATGCATGATAAGATATTTTTATGCATGGCTTACAACTTCCATGTTTCCTGTTTTCGTTTTGTGTAAGATATTTTTGTACACTCGTTATTTTTGTCTCTGCTCTCCAAAAAAATTTTTACAGAAGGCTTCTTATACTCAAGGCTCAAACTGAGGCTTCAAAATTTTCAGTTTGTTGCTGGCGCTTATTTTACCATGAGGAGATTGGCATTAGCAGTGAGGCTTCCTGAAATAGCTTGTAGGGTAGCAGCAGTGGTTGCTTACTGTGCAGTGATTTTAGTGTCTGTTGGTATAAATTTAGCACTCGGTTTTGATTGCCACCAATCTCCCACTCAGCATGTCGTTATTGAGCGGCTGTTTTCAGCTTCTGTCGCAGCAAATTCACTGCCCAGTGTGACGCAGCGCTTTTTGATTTTGCCCCTTGCATATGCAGTGCTGAGCACTGTCTGGTTTGTTGTTTCAGCAAATCAAGTGCACAGCGAGTGTATTGTTGCTACACTTTATCTGCCATCAACCCAATGCTTAGTGTAAATTACGGTAGGTCTGCATGTCCATGTGTGAAGTAGGCGGCACCTGGGATGTGTTAATTGTTCAGTATTGGCATTTAGCATTGATGATTGCTTGTTCGTGGATACCAGCAGTGGCTCATGATCAGCAAGTGGGCTTGCATTGGTGTGAAGGGGGAAAAAAAAAAATGTTCAGACCTCTGATGCCCTTACTTTAATATTTGGAACTGTTCTTGGGTTTGACTTGATGTATATGCATTAATTGACTCGTGGAATCCCTTGCAGATGAACACTCTGGCTCAAAGCACTCTGGCACCCAGCATTCTGGCTCCCAGCACCCTGGCTCCCAGCATTCTGGCTCCCAGCATTCTGGCTCCCATCACTCTAAATCAAAGCACCAGCACCATGCCTCTAGTGATGGTGAGTAGGCTTGTAATTAGGTCTGTTGGTGACACGGAGCTGTCAGAATTCCTTGTGCTTGTGAACGCATAGCCATTGCAAAAGCCCTAACAGTAAAGTCAAGATCCCTTTTACAAAGGAGTTGTGCATTCAGTATACTGCTGTTCTGAGAAAAAAAAAAACGTCCCTCATGCTTTGTGAAATATTGACTTACCTTTATGCTGTGGAAAAGAGCCTGGTGCTGGTATGAGTGCAGATGTCTTTTAAAATGCAGACGTTTCTAGGTTAGGGCTTTTGGGCTGATCTGTTCTGGGTTTTGTTGCAGCTAGTATCGGTATTTGTGCAAAGACTATGACAAGCCTGTTAATAAGTTTATTATCATCTCTGCTAGCAGGCGGAGTCTGATAGCTGCACTGCAGGAAAGTTGTTAGCGGCACTGACTTTCTGTAGTGGCAATGACTTTTCTTTTGTGGCACTTGCATGTTTGGTGTTGAGTGTGTGCTAGTGTCTGTCTTATAGGTCCCACAGCAGGGGCAGCAGCTGTAACAATGCTTAATATCTGTTAGTCTTTAAAGGGGCATTGGGTACAAGTTTAATTTGCCTGTATCAATAGATTACTGCATTTTAGCAACAAAGATGCCGCTTTAACTGAAAAATTAGCTTTCATAAGCTAAAGAAAGGCCAAAAAATGAAATGCATGTGTTGACATGACCGGATGATTTTGCAACTAAACTGCAGTGCGTCGAGGCAGTTTTTTGGGCGTGGATCCCATAGGCTTGGTAAGACCGCCATTCACTTCAAAGCAGTGATCACTGAATTCTTTTCCGCATAGACACCATGACTCTGAATTGAGCGGCAGGAAAATTTTAAATGCAGTTTTCTCTGCAACAGATCTGGACAAATATTGACATATTCCAAAAGAGCTGTAGAATAAGTTTGTACTGAGAACAAGAATTATAGGGTTGTCCTCAGTGTTCCTTTAAATGGCAGTGCATGTGTAGAGAGACACTGTTACAAAGAATTGGGATTTCTAACACTTTTTCGATTTGATGTTTGAAGCTGCAGACGGAGAGAAAATAAGCAAGGATGTTAACAAGAAAGGTGAGATTGTTTTGTTTGCATGCAAATTTATATTATCGTTGCATGAAAATGTGAAAATACATTGAAGACTGCTTTGTGCGAAAGAATACGATACCATGCACCATAAAACTAATTGACAATAGTGTTTATGGGCGGCAATTCAGTAATAGCTAACTTTTGTTACACTCTATCTTACAGTTATTTTATGCTGCAGTGTTGCCATTGTTTCTTTTTTAGTTTCTCTTTTCACTTTTGTAATTAATCAACTGATGCCTTCACTTGAAAATATCCTTGTTTATTTGTTCATTTTTTACTTTTGAGAAGCTGTTTGGAAGCTTCACTTTTGCAGTGTACCAAATGTCAGTTGCAGTGCTGAGTGTCCTTTTTTTTTTTTTTGACCTAATATTTGAAAAAGTACACTAAGCCTAGTCCATTTGCAGTAAGGCATTCATGATGATAGAAGCAGCTTTGTCTAATAATAGTTATTTTTCAGTTCCTAGTTGTTCGTTTATGATGGAAAGGGCATACAGCTGCCGTATTTTTCAGTATATAAGCCACATCTGTGTAAAAGCTACAGCTTCCCGCAAACTGGAGGTTTTTTTTTTTTTTCAGAAAATATTTACAGACACATTGCACAGGTGTATGTAGCACACTTGTTCATTTACTAAGCGCTATAAAAATGCACTGAGGATCCCATCATCAGATAATGTGATGAAAATAAACGCTTGTGGCACCTGCTGTGTGCAGACAGCTCTCGACCTCTGGCCAGTGAGCCTTCTCGTGGTCTGCCTTTTTTATTGGCTTCATCATCAGGGGCTTTACGCAAGCCCCGGATAATTTTCGTGCTTCTTGTTCCGATTCCCACCACCCCGCACATATTCAATTGCACGCAACTTGAATTTTGCATCATAGCTCCTTCGCTCACAGGTGGCGTCATGTTGAGCAAGAACAGCTCACGACATGCGCGAAGCCAAATGGATGTAAGGTGAAATCGAAACTTTCAAAGATACGTCCTTGTCGGTTGGACTGGATGCAGTGGCGCCATACGCTTCACGCCACTGGCACATTCATTGCGGTTCTGCCTGGGTTATGTGACTGCACCCATTAGTTAACATTTTAAAAATAACTATTTTTTTCCTTTCTTACACATGATTTTCTTCTGAAACGTAGTTTCTGGGCATGGCAAAAGGAGGTGTGCAGCGGTGTGTCATTTTTCATCGTATATCTGTCACATCATTATATAAGACGCACTTAAAGAAAAAGCTGAAAAAAAAAAACTCACATATCCAGCCGAAATTATGGCAAATATTTGGTTCTAATTACCAGATAGTTAACAAAGGCCCATCTGCATTGCTCTTTTTTTCTAATGGTAGTGGAATGAAAATGCTTGTGTTTTAAATTGTAAAAATTTGTGGAGAGCTAATACTGTTGCTTCATGATTGTGCGCACAGACTGGCAACAGCCCAGGAGTTGTTTTTTTTTAAAGCTTTGTACAATTGTTTTACGATTGTATTGTTTGTGCCTACTGTTTGCAAAAAGTGGTCACGTTTTTGTTGCTGACCATTTCTCTTACCATTCAGTGCATCTATAACGTCAGAAGACTTGTTTAGGTAGGGTCATTGAAATGCGCAGGAAGTTCACTGAAATGCAATCTGAACTTACAAAAATAAGGTAATTTGGAAGAAGCACTTTTACAAGTAGTGGAAATGTATTGGTAGAACAGACCCACACAGTATGTGTCTGCACAGTTGTCACTCATTCTTGTTAATGTGGCAAGGTTAGTGGTGCTTGCATCTCATAGCAACACTCTGCCCTACCACAATAACTTTTGTGGGGGGAACATCGCTTGTAAGGCGCTTTCCAGTTTTTGAGACATTTATATAGGTTGACAAGCAGTGGTCTAAGGCCTTGTAGGCATAAATCTTCCAAAAGCAGTGATCTGGGAAGTAATGGTACTGCTTTCGAGATTAGAAATGAAGTTTTGTTTCACAAGCATATTTGTTTGAGAGCTGATGGTATTGATTTTGAAGCCTGACTAGGAATGTAAATGGTCTATGTTGTTGCTTACAGAGAGTGGTAAGCCAACCAATCCTGAAGTCGAAAAGATCATCCTGGAGTTCAAGGTGTGTTTGCCATTTGCCTTGTTGAGTTTCTTTGCCTTTTTGTGTTGGAGCCCTATATGCTTTGACATTTGCCAGCAGTGACACAAGAGATCTGATAACCTGCAGTCTGGTCTGCAGTGCAGACTATGCGTTGTAATACCGTATAAACGTGTGTAAGGTTCGCACTTTTTTCCAGATTTGAGGGCCAATTTTCGGGGTGCAGTTCGTATACGTGATGCGTGGAAAAAGTTTTTTTTTTCCAAGTAAAAACACACGAATCAGAGAATGAGTGGCATTTATTCTATGTTCAATCGTCACTCTCGAAGTCTCCCGACTCCGAGCTGGTGCCGTGCTCTGGTGCATGCTCATCCCACAAGAAGTCGTGCAGCACATCCGCTGTCAACGTGTAGCCGTTGTTCTGTGCTTCCATCACTTAGCAGAGTAGCTTTTCTTCCAGTTCGGGAAACTTGCACGGCTTGCCTTGGAAAGCGTGCTTTTTACAGCTTTTGTTCCTCAATGCATCCTTTTGGTTGCGCCATCGTCGGACACACTTCTCGGCCACGTCCAATTTCTTGCCCGCTGCACGCTTGCTGTGTTCGACAGCAAACGCCCAGCCGTGTAGCTATTAAGGTGCTTGCCTTATTGTGCTATAACTGCAACGCTCGGTGGCAGCCCTAGAAATACTTGCTAGTTTGGCGTCTGCCGGCTGCGGCGGAGGCTACTGCCGAACGGTCGCCGCGGTGGCGCTGCGAGCAACCGGTGTGCCATTCCAGCCACGGTGTCCGCAGTAGGCGCGTTCATTTCGCCCCGCGAAACAAATTCACTGTGCGCTTTCAGATGCCTTGCTCATGCGATTGCACTGTTTTTTTCCTTGATTTTAGCTTAGTCGTGGTTTTTCAATGCGCACTTCAGTTATCGGCATAGCGATGCAAATGATCTTTTTTTTTTAGAAAAAATTTTGTGTTCGTACTTCAGAGTCGAAGGCGAAACGAACCCGCTTATTTTTACACCCTATCCTCCTTTTTGAATGCTGCTGCCGTGCCGTATTATAATAACGTCTTCTGAGGAATTTAAATAAAAATATCTTTGCATCAAGAACATTACCTGGGATTCTATACCCCACGACTATGTGTGCGCGCAACAGAGTGCTATTGACAGCGGCGTTTTCATTCATGCTATTGATCTGATCTCAACTGCTACGGTTTCTGAACGAAGTTAGAAAACAGACTGAACACTGGAAACTTCTGGATGCACGCACAGTTAAAACATGTAAGATGAGAATCTGAGTCCTGTAAATCACGTGGTTTAGGCAAACTGCAGGAACGCATTTCCTAGTGCTTAGAAAACCAAGTTACAGAAGTAATGAACACAAGCATGCATTCTAAGTACTTCCGTCAAACTCCTTGCTTGGTAAAATAGCATTATTAGCCCATGCAATGTAGGTCGCACATACTGTTACGGAAAAGATACCCAAGGATCAGTAATTTATAGCACAAAATAAAAATTGTTGTTAAACACATTTATTTCCATCACTTTGCACTCAGGCTGCCCACATTTTTGTTTGCTCCACCTACTGGTATCTTCTCATCTTTAACAGCTTCAGCTGCTCTTTCTTGGCAGGCCTTTCAATATTGATTGACTTCGTGCAGAAGCACAGGCAAAGCAGAACATAGAATTTGCCATTAACAATTTCACGTCCGTGTTTCACAAAGGCCAGAGACAGAACTTGTACATGTATTAAAAAAATCAGCGAAGTCGAAGTCAACAATGCACTTCTCGTGCAACTTATTCAGACTAAAAAGGGGTGAAGCTGTCTTAAAGGACGGTGATAATTTTCTTCAAGGGGCCAGACGGATACAGTAAGCCACCATTATCAAAGTTTGCAGTGAAAGCTGCTGCCTGATCATTTTCTGTAACCACTGCTTTTTCAGTCGTCAAGGTTGACGCACAGTCTATGCACTGGCTTTTTTTCAGTGCTTTTCTAGCTATATAGCCCGAGATATAATAAATTAACATCTCGTGGCTCTTTCTTGTCATACAGGCACTGGGGTCAGAGGTAATACCTGTACATAGAGCACAAGAGACCGATGCAGGTTCTGCATCATTGAGCGCTCCTTTATCAATAAGGCTGTTGAGAATAGTCAGCATATTCTCGCTGCACAGCTGTTTCTTAGGCACCAAAACTAAAGAAATGACCACTTCTGGGGCACAGTTTCCCCGATGGTGGTGGTTTCGCAAGATTGTAGAATGCGAGTGCATTAAAGGAGTATAGACACCTATTTTTGGTGGCATGTTTTCTTCTCTATAATGATGCGGAAGACACTACTACACAAGAATTACCATGTGATATTCGCCTACAACCGCTGAATAATTCATAATCGAATTTTTCCTGTCATGTTATTTCGGTTTCGGTTTCAACAGCCGAACGATGGCTGTGACGTCAAAGAGTGCTTTTGTGTCACGTGAGGCATGGAAAAACGTCCATATCATTGTTGCTTCATCGTTTTAGTTTACTGCAGTGCTGAAGCGAGCCTTCCTGAAGAGCCGGAATGACAACGAATGAGGTAGCAGTGATTATATTGCAATTTTTTAATGTCTCGCGTGACCTCTAAGTACACGTTGACGTCACAGTCCTCTTTCGGCTGTTGAAACCAAAACTGAAACAGCACGCAAAAGAAATGTGATTATAAATTATTTAGCGGTCATAGGAGAATACCAGGTGGTAGTCCATGTATAACAGAGCCTTACGTATCATTACAAACAAGAAAATGCGCACCCAAAATTTAGGTGTCTATAATACTCCTTTAACAGTAACCGAAAACCGAGTGGCATTCTGATGGTTGCCGAACAATGCTAAGTACACTTTCAAACCTGTCTTGACTCAAGTTTGCAGTCATCAGGTACTTAAAACCAACTGTGCTGAGATATGCAACTAAACTAAGTATGCTCTGAAAAACACGGAGTCCCTCTGCTGTGCTGTTGCTCAAAAACCTGCCAATTGTGGCCTTTGCATGATTTTCTCACTTTGTGAGGTGTTCAAGGAACTCTTTTAAAAATGCAGTTTGGTGACTGCGGGTATAATGCTGCCTTTGGCACACGCTTAGTCATTATCCTGATAAGCTTATGCATTCTTTTTACAAAAGATTCAATCGCTTCCACAAAGTCATAAGAGCATTCTAACTGTGTGCGATAAATAAAAAGACCTCTTTATATCATCACCAAATTGCTGAAATGCTGGAGCAACTCTCATTTTCTCAAAAGAATTGGGATTCAGGTGCATGCTGTTGATCTTCAGCATGGATTTAAACGAAGCACTCTGGCTGTCCATATTCTAAGCTTCTGGGATCGGCTTAATGTGCACCCAACTCTCGGGTGAGTTAAACCCTTTGCTTACAGATGCATTTCGCACATTTTTAACAACATGGGGGAAATCTGAGAGAAAGTGCAGATGGCGCGTTGAGCTGGCAGGATGTGGCGCTTGTCACGTTGTCTAGACATGATGCAATCACACATCCATAAGAACATGCACACCAACACACACGCAAGTCAGCGTTCACGGATTTGGCAAAAAACACCCGTATTCTGGGCTCGCAGCCAAGAAGCAGCGTGCAACACTTCCGCAGCCACAGCACGACCGCCCCTGCAGGCACGACGTTCTGAATGTGTGCAGTGCCCCCTGCACATTCATACGAGGCGCAGCCAACTGGTTCTATAGGGAGCTCTGCGCGAATGGCAGACGAGCAAGTATTTATAGGTACCCTAGCAGAGAAAAATAATGATGATGATGATGATAAGCCGCTGCCTCGGGCGCCATCCATGGGCGACACATGGAAGCTCCTGTGCGCATGCGTTGCCTCCGTGATGAAGCGCACCGTTGCTCGCAGCCGGAACTGATCGCGGAGGCCACGGTGCGTGCATATCGGAGGCTATTCCCACGTGGGTCATGAAAAGTTTGGGTGTGCCCCTTACACGGATATTATTTTTTGGTAATATTCCCTTTGGGAAAACGGAATGCGCCCCGTACACGGGTGCGGCCCTTACACGTGTTTATACGGTAGTCTTTGCAATCATGGTAGAAACATGCACACAAATTCAAAGAACAGGCTTAAACCACATGAAGTGAGCAATGTGTCATCATCATACGTTTCACACTGGTGTAAAGTCTGTGGGATGCTTCAGTGAATTTAATGTCATCCTTTCTACCTGACGCATTATGAAATGAAACCCTGTACAGGGAGCTGCAGAGAGCATAGAAATGGCAAGAATTGGAAAAAGCAAGCCTTGCAGGATTCTTACTTGCCCACTGCAGGAATCTGATTTGGTCAGGCAAGCACTTGTGATGTGTGGCTGAAGTTTGCCAGTGCAATAAAGTTTGCTCACCAAAAATGCGAAAGTGAATCGGCATCTCTTTTCACCATAAGGTTTCAATGAAATGATTTACAAATACTTGTTTGTGAGTTGTTTGTCACTTTTTAGTTCAAGTTTCCATACTAGAAGGAGGAGAATAAACTTTATTTCCGTCGACAAAAGTAGCAGATGGTGTGGGTTTATAGCCCCAATAAGTGGCCATGAGCCTGTGGCGTTCGGCGACTTCTAGGGTTCCTGTCACAACACGGATCTGTTTGTCCGAGACGGAGAGTGAAAGTGAATCGACATCATTTTAACAATAAGATTTCTATGAAAAAAATTTCTTGTTGTTTGCTAGTTGTTTGCCAGTTTTTGATTAGAGTTTTTCTTTACTACCATGTTCATGATTGTATTTTCAGCCTGAAAAGGCCATTGAGAAGATCAATAAAATGAAAAAACTTGAAATTGAGACAAGCACCAAGTTGACAAACTTGACAAGTCGTAACATGGATGTCTCAAGCTCGGAAGTTCTGCGAAAGTTTAAAGGTATTTACTCGAAAAATGGACCTTTCTAACTGCAACAGATGTTCAATGAGAATTCTTAAACACATTTTGTAATTTGTGCCTTGATTCCGCATGTTGCATAACTACTTATTTTTGTGCCTGAACAGCATTTTTGATTTTTGATAAAGCACCCTTTCTCAGAGAATATTGAGTTCTGAAATAAAAACCCTTTCTTTCATTGACACTACCTCTATATAAGGGTGTGTCCAGAAAAAGGAACTGCATGCAGCTATTGCTGTCATGTTTAGCAAAAATCTGAATGAAGGGAAGCTGAGGGAACAAATGCAGTGTGCTGGCATGCTTGCAGAGAGCAGATTTTGCACTGCACTCTGTAGGTGAGCTTTGTCAGCTTCGATTACAGAGTGGCATGCTCGTTGTCCTCAGTCTGCTGTGTTCATTCCTTAGTGGTGTGCCTTTTGATATTGCAAGCAGACCGCAGCCATGGCCAGCAGTTCCAGAAAGACTTTGACGAAGCAACGCAGTGCCTTGAGGAGTACATCAAAGCTCTGGAGAAGGAGGTGGCCGAACGAACCGAGCTGATCAAGGTGCTGGAAGATGCCAAGGTCTACTATGACAGCCAAAATGGAGAGGCCCGCGTTGTGGCTTCGGTGGGTAGTGGAGTCTATGCTCATTTAATTTTGCTTCCCTTGCTGAACTTGGATTATTTCAAACGAGGTGTTAAGTACTGAAAGGCCGATTCCAATACCTGACTTACAGGACCGGAGTTTGGTCTGTCAGTGAGAAGCCAGGACAGTCATCTGGGGTGGTTGGTTTAGCTCTGGAACATTTCTTGTCATCTCAATGAAATTTTAAATATTGTGGCATTCTTTGAGCTTTGAAAAAGAAACTCTTCAAGTAAAGGTACTACAGAATAGGCTTACAGATGTTCCTAATGCACAAGAGCTGCTTAAGTTTGGAATCGTACCATTTTTCCTTCCCGCTATAACTAGGTGACTTGGCTTAACCCCCTAACGGACATTTTTTTTTTTCGAAAATGGAACTAAATGGTCATTTAGTAACCATGCTGTCATTTGTCAGCAAACCACAGACATGCGTTCGACGAAACCTACTCGCCCTAATCCAGATGCTGAGTCCCAGAAAACAACTTTTCATTCTACAGATTTTTTCTCTTGAATAAATGCTACGCATGATGACTATCTTCGTTTTTTCTCCAAAGACAATTTTTTTTTTGCTCTAAACTGTACATAAGATGTCACACCAAAAATCGACATTCCAACAAAATTAAAAACCATGATTGTCATCGTATACAGTGGAGTTCTATCAGTCCAACAAAACATACTGCACTAAAATAAATAAAACGTATGAAACACTCTGCTCCACAAGGTGATAATCTTAGACAAAAAACAGAAATGGAGAAGAACGCCATTGTTTCTTGCATTTTTTAGATATGAAGTGCCACCGGAAGTCTAAAAAATTTTTTTAGGATACTTTCTTGTGGATTTCAGCAATTAAACTTTGGCACAGCATAGGAAATTATGCATACGAGTGAATACAATGATTTTAAAAAAAATCTTTTTTTCAGCCCATTTATATTGCATTTTAAAAGGTGCTTCCCCGTTTAAGCAGGAATGGGAACAATATTGAATGCTTTGAGGATATGTACAGTTTTTTTTTGTGTTTTGCCACAAGTGCATGTTTTTGTCATGTGTCTGTTACAGCACCCATCATGACATAATATTAGATTAGTATTCACTTGCTGCAGTGCAGTAACACAGTTTCCAGATCACATGATAGCCACTGATTTCACTGAAGTGTACCACATTGCAATGACAAGTTGCTGGCTAAATATTGCACCGTTCATTTTGACTTCTGTGCCGATTATTTGTGTTGTTGCAGTTTTTTCTTTTTGCTTTGCAAGCACAAACTCGCTGAATTTTATGATGTCAGATCAGAATTTTTAGCATTTCAAGTTCTCTTTGGTCAATGTACCATCGGGTTCAAAGATCCCCAGGACACGTGATCTGCCACTGGTGGTTGCAGACTTTATTTGCGGAGATGAAAGTTGGGTTCACTAGAGTGTGCTAGTGAAATGAGCCAGCCATTCGCACACTTTGCACTTATAAGCCAAGGTCGTCAGTTGTCCGTACTGGAGACTTCTGTTTCTGATACTACATGTAGAAAGTGCTGAGTATGAATTCCAGTGTTTCAGAATTTTTCAGCGGAGGCTTAAACTATTTTTTGTGCCATCACACGTTTTCTAAGTAAGTTGTTGTTGCATGTTGGCCAACTGTTGCTTTTCAGCATTTATTTATTTATTGTTTCCTCAGGGCCAAAGGGGAGTGGCTTACATAGGATTAAAAAAAAGCTGAATACAATACAGTGAGTGTTATAATAAACTGCACATCTCTAGCCAAAAACTTTAAATTTTTTTTAATTTTAAATTTAAAAAAAAATAAAGTTTTTGGTTGGAGATATGCAGTTTATTATGAGTCTTCAAACCCAACCAGACAGGCAAATTTGTCAAAATGTTTAGTTTTCACTGAGTGTTATGAGAACAAAAATTCAACTTTCTCCTGAATATGCAAATTTAGCTAGTGCATTGCAAAAACGTAGGTTGTCTTCAGTGGTTGCAATATCGAGGGGAAGGCGGTTCCACTTGACGGAAGTTCGAGGGAGGCGAGACTGAAAAAAAGGCTTTAGTATCGCAATTTGCAATCCCGACCTTGTGATGATGATCAACGGGACGGGAAATGTATTCGAGTGGTGAAATGGAATCTTCATGCTGCATGATGTGGTGATAAACCTTGCAGAATAGAGTTAAGCGACTGATTTTCCGGCGAAATTGTAAGGATGGGAGGGAAAAGTGAGCTGTCATGGCTGTGATACTTGTGGTATATTAAAGCAAAGAATGAGAATATGCTCTGACTCAGATTACTTTTGAATCTCCCCTACTTTTGAATTGTGTCTCGGTCGTTCCTTGGTAGTATTTTTTTCACTGCTAGGACATCATAACGTGCACTACTAGCATTTCTCAAACTCTTTGAAACGAACATTCTGACTCTATTGCTTTGTGGATCATCCTTTGGCGGTTTTCATTAACCAACTACTATTTAGTCAATTGCAAATAGTGGCAGTAGTTTGACTGCAATGCAAAGCATCAGTGTAATGACCTTTAGTGACAGTGATTTTTCTTAGATCACTGTCTTAACATATTCGGTGCAGCGATTGTGCCTTGTGATCATTTGAATATTCATTGAAGTGTACATGAAACCGTCGCTGTATTTGTCCAGAGGTCATGTCTTGAATTGAAATCTTAAGTCTGCTTCTTTTAATTTACAGGCATCAACTTATTCAAAGTTGTCTGAAAGTGCACTAGTATTGTGTCATTATTACTGTTGCTTGACCAAAGGTATTGGGAGCAGCCCATTGTGCTACATATTTTTCGCATGCATCCAGATACCAATTACATCTTCTTGTCTTAGTTATGTACAAAATACTCATCATGGTCAAAGCACTTCTGAACCACATCGCTGGGCCCCTCAACCAGCATTACTGCAGCTAAAATTCCTTTCACACAACACTGCTCTAGATAATTCGTTCTTATCAGCCTTGCTTGTGATGCAGTAATGTGATTAAGCATACACTTTAGAAGCTTCTTTTTGAAGAGCTAGAAGGAGAACCTGTCTGACGTTTTGCATGTCTTGTGTAGGCATACAAGAATTTTGGCAATCGAGTGAAAGGGCTTAAGAAGAAGCTGGATGTCAAAGCAAAGACACTGCCAAGCCCGGTGCCTTCACCAACGCCCGATGCGCCATCACCTACCAACTCGGATGACGGCTTGCAGCTGCCTGCAATACAGGATGCAGGTCAGTGCATAAATTTCCCACAGTGCCTGTCGCTGCAAGAAATTTCTTTGTGCATGCTCAGGGCTTGCACGTACCGTGAGTCTTGTGCAGAGGTTGCAGCTTACAGTCCATTTTAATAGGGCAAGGTGGTATATGCACTGAATTCTTAAGAAAAGAATGCCGTGTGTCTGTCAAATGCACACAGGTGGTGTGCATTCCGAGGGACCCCTAGAGTGTGTGGGGCCAATTGTTTTGGTCTCGCAGGATATGCCTTCAATTTGAAGTGACAAGCTCAGCTGGAACCCGCTGGTACCAAGTGGCAAAGGGGAGTGGCTGTTTGGTGCCCAGCTTTTGATGCTCGCAGGGCAGAGAATGGGTCAGAGAGCCAAAGGCTCACTGAACAGCATTTATACAGCAGAAAGATGGTACAGAGCAATTGTGCTTAACACGTCAGTACACATGCAAAGAGCAGAACTTCAGAGAGGCTACAATCCACAGAGAAATATCTTACAACAGTGCAGTATTGCAAGAGAGAGAGAGACGCACACAAGAATGCAAATTGTTCGCTGGGCACTGCGACAGCCCAGCAAACGGAGGGTAACAGAAGTGACTGTTCAGAAGACTGGTGTGCGGTCTCGCTGGTCCGCTGGCTGGGTGACAGTGGCGTTGACCCCGAGAGTCATGCAGTAGTGCTTTCTTCAAAGCAACCAAATCAGCATCTCGCATGGGCTAACTGGAGAAGCTAAATGGCCTTTATGTATAGTTGCTTTGCTTCTGCTCAAGTGAGGGTCTCTTCGGCGATTTTAATGCAACAGTGTTAAGGCTTTGTTTCTGCAGAAATTTGGTGCTGGTGGCAGCAGCGGTGGCATTGTGAGTGAAAAATTAGCCGGGGTAGAGTGGCACCTCTAGGTGGCAGGTAGGTGACCTTGTAATGTCATCACAGCCTGCCCTCAGGATTGTGAGCAAACTCCCTACCATGGCAAGTGGCAGCTCAGTTAATGATTGGTTGCAAGAGGTTGCTCGGGGAGAGTAACCAGAATCTCACAAGCCCCACCGGTGAAAGCACATGCTATAACAGGGCAGTGGCACAACGCGTAACTGCTGCAACAATGTGCCAGGAGTGGTATGAGGACTCCCAGCGATTTATGAATATAAAGTAGAGAATGACCAATTCCACATATATGGGCAGTACCATATTTACATGCTTGTAAGTCAACTCGAATGTAAGTCAACCCCCCCCCCCCCCCCTCCCCCCCCCCCCAAATCACATTTCCGAAAAATAAAAAAAAAACTTCCAAGGTTGTTTAAGCTTGGCCTTGAATAGTTGAACGCGATAGCATTATCCAGCGGCCGCCGTTTATCGCCAGCCACTATCGGCTGCTGCGCGCGGGGGCACCCATGGGCACATTCCAAAACGAAAATGTATTAGTCACTGGACTACTCGTCCACGCTTGCGCCATCGTCCTCACTAGCGCTGCCCTCGTGATAGCTGCTGTGGTCCCACAGCTCATCGTCCTAAAATCGTCGTGCAGCGAAATCCTGCACTTCACAAACAGCCACATCGCGACATTGCGTGGAACAGCTGAAAATTTTCCTCGCTGCAGCTGCCACACCAGTATCACCCATTGCGAATGTAGAACTTGCAGCCCGGCGCGCAGTTCGTTTCTTCGGCATAAAGAATGACAGCCATGTTGAATGTAGCCGTGAACGAGCGAGCACAGGTCGTTTACCGGACCCGGAGCACAAATCACGAATGACGAAGCGCTACATTAAAAACTTGTGAAACATGGCCGGCGGTAGTCAAACGCGTCAGAGCCAAAGAGAAACTACGTGTGAGCGGTGTTGGCTCTTCTGTCGGCTACCGACACTCCCCAGCGGCTCTGCGGTTTCGGGTGTGGGTGCCGCCGCAATTGGAACAGCGGCCCTTCTATCAGCTATTGACACTCCCTTGAGCACCGAGTGTGCGGTTGAAAGTAAACAAAAAAACTTGGACTGCGCATATTAAGAATAGAACACGAATGTATTACAGGCGGCCACCGCCTATCAGCAGACGCGGGGAGTGGGCTGGTGCCAGTTTGCTGCTTATCGACAGCCACCATCGGCGGCCTCGTGCGTGGTGGGGATGCCGGTTCTGCACGTTGAAATAGCAGCTGCTCAAGACCAGCACCAAGAGCGCGATGCGACGGAGCCGAGCAGCAAAAATGCTACCGCTCTGTAGCATGCCCGATATCTCGTTTGTCTCGCTTTTACTTATAGTGTGAAACAGCGGCCCTTCCATCAACTATCAACGCTTCCTTGAGCGCTGAGCGCGCATTTGAAAGTAAAACAAAAACTTGTTGGACGCTTGAGCTTCCCTTAGAATGCGATTGCGTTATCGGCCGCCGCCGCTTATCAGCAACCGCAGTCAGCAGCTACGTGTGGGGTGTGTGGGGTGTGTGGGGTGCCAGTTTGCTGTTTATCTTTAGCCGCCATCGGCCGACTTACAATCGTGCAAATACGGTAATCTATTAGCACTATTGTGCCATGCCCTTAAGTGTTCCCTCCAGATTTTTCTCGATTTCAGCAATTTTTTTTACTGAGGTTTGGGGAATTTTAAAAACCGAAATTGCCTCACTTCCAAATTGCCAGAGCTTCCAGGCTGCTGTAGAAAAAAAGGGTCTGGAATAAGGATTTTGAGTTAATTGAGGGAATTTTTGGTTCAGGCATGGGACATCACTGGTCATTGGTTACTTGGTGCAAAAGCAGATGCGTACTAACACAGGCCTCCAAAGTGCAAACACCGTCACCCTTCCTCCGGAATGCATGTCACCATTGGTCAGACAAGAAGGAATCTGCCAGAAGGTGCAAGTCATTTCTTCTCCAGCCGGGTGCCACCACTTAGAGCGAAGTGGGGAGGGCATCACCGAACACATGCAGTTTCACACTCTCTGCCAGTCATTGGGGAATATTTTTCCATTCTCATACATTTGACAGTGTGCACGGACGCCCTTCTGTTCGTGCCACGCGAATTTCATAAATGTGTGCCGAATTTTGCGACACTGTCTGAAGCTGCTTAGGTGCCAGCACCGGAACTGGCATTTTGTGCTTGAAGACCCCTCACCAGGTATGAACATTTGGAGTAGGTGCAGGTGAGGCAGTTGTAATGGTCCTAGTGAAATCTTAGAGCTGTGCGCATTGCAAACGGTAGTAAAAACTGAAACCAAAGCCTGTTTTGCATCTCTTTTTTACTTAGTAAATAGCTATTTACGCATCTCCTTTTATTGGTAATATGGCGTTTGCACTTGCTATGCAAGAGGCTTGAGCTCTTTCATTAGTCTGTGGTCCTTAGTGATGGGTGGTATGCTTTCACCAGTGTCTTCTAGTCTCTGCTCTGTGCCCATTCTGTTTTGCTGCACAGATTATTTTGTAGTGTGATCAAGTGAGTGCTGCAATTTCACTTTCTAGTCTGTTTGCATTTCTCTAAGGCCTGCATAAAGTGTTTTGCTTTCACTTCATTTCTTCCTTTTCTTCTGCGTCAGAGCTTTATCACACGCTCCCACTGCACGCTTGCTTATGCACAATCTCTGCAGCAAGTGCAGTTGTATTGCCATATTGAGTCCTGTTTTCCTGTACTGAAGTGCTCTGCTGTTGGCATAATCATGTTTTAGCATGCCGTGGTTATGCAACACACTATTTTGACATGCCCTTTCCAGCCGACAGATGATGACACACATTCAGCACAACACTAGTGTGGCATTTGGTGTTGACTTCTGACGTAGCTTTGTCTCTTTTCTGAGGACGTGGGAAAACTCTTTCAAGAGCATGTTCACGAAACTGTGTGCTGTGACCACCGGAGTCCGACAAAAAATTGGAGGATGCTTAAGCTTCGCCTTTAAGAGTGGAACACGGCAGCGTGTTGCAGCGCTGCTAGGGTATTATTCATGTACGCATCAGTACACAAAGACATTTCACAAAGACGCATTAGTACACAAAGAAGACCACAGCACATTTACTAGGTCCACTTTTATTCAGTTCAACAAACGAGCCTTTGTAGCGTATTCTGCGCGTGCTCGCCTCTCAGCCTGAAAGACCTGGGTCCGATTCTCCATATCTCCACAGGATTTTTTTATTTAGAGGTTCTCCACAGGTTTTTTTATTTGGAGGATATAACAACACCAACAACAACGCCACCAGCTTTTCTGCGACACCAGCTCCTTAACGCTGTCGTGTTAAAATATTTAGCCGAAAAGTGTTGGGGGTGGGGGGGTCTTTTTCAGAGTGAGCGAATTCATAAACAATCTAACAATTTCATATTAACAGAGATGCCGACGCCACTCTAAGGAGTGCATTATTGAAAGAGGAGACTTAGAAGACTCGACACAGCGTATAATTGGCTCAGCACTGGGTGGAGCATTGCACATACCAAAATGCGGTGTGTTCCTGTAGCTTCCAACATTGCAATAGTGCTGAAAGGAGAGGGTGGAGACCCAGGGGAAAAAGTCTTGAAGCATTGATGGCAGGTGGTCTAGGGGCCCCTTTTAACGGTATGCAGTCATGTGCTATTTGTGATGTGTGGTGTCCGATTTCTTTTGTCTAGCCTCCGTTGCAGAAGTGCCGCTAACAGGGAATGGTGCAGCGGCTGATTCACCAGGCTCGGCACCCTCACCTGAAGGCTCTCCTGACGGACTCAGTCCGGTCGTCCCAGAAACGGGAGACTCTACAACAACCAGCAATGCTACGGGCAATGCTGCAGCACTCAGCAGCTTCATGTCTCAGAGTGAGTGGCTTAATGTTTATCTTTCTTTAGACCTCATTGTGTTGAAATTTGATGGGCGCTGAAATTTCGCGATTTTAATTGGGACTTACGAGTTGTAGTGTGCTTCCTGTCAAATGCTACAATTAAGGATGATAAGTGTGAATGACTATGCAATGCAGCAAGAAAATAGCATGCAGGATAAATTACTATGAAGAGTAGTGTTGTGTTGCATCTCCTATCCTTTGCAAATCGTAGGCCATCTCCATGGTCTCACAGTAGAGGCATTGTGAGTAGTGTCATACTTCTGTGATATTCATGCAGAAAAATTCTTTGGTTATTTAACAGGTCCAACTGTGCTGTCATCATGGCTGGATGCTTTCAACCAAGAGTTCCAGGAAAACAGGGCTGTGCTGCCTGCAGTAAACACAACCCCACTCACCGCTGCCATGCCTGCGCCCAGCACACTTGAGAGTCGACTATCAAACCTGATGCAAACCATGGGTAACATACCCGGAGGGCTGTTCTCGTCCACGAGCTCTGCCAGTAACACACCCAAGCGGGCTGACTCTCCTCCCTATGCTTCAGCAGGCCTTAGGCCAGGTGCCATACTGTCAGAAGTACACAGTGGCAACACGCCTCTCAAGGACGAGAACAGCGGACAAGGGACGCCTGTACTTGACGAGAACTCTGCAAGAAAGGCTGCATCACTTCTGGACTCTGACATGCGTGTTCATGCCTTGAAACCCATAACAATGCAGGGTTCTCCAGAGCCAAGGGTCAGTGCTGCTTTTGGCTGTAAGATACCAAGCCTTGCAAGCCCCAAGACATGGGCACAGGCGTCACCAAAAGCAAGCGGCCCTGTAGCAGCAGTGCAGTCGCCACTGAACGCACCTGCCCTGGCCCCTCCACCTCTCCCGCCGGCATTACAGGCTTATCTTGAGCCAATTCAAACAGTGACGGGGGCAGCTCATCGAAGTGGCGGCGCAGTTCCCAAAGGAAGGTCGGAGACGCCACCCTCGCCATCTGCAGATTACCTGATCCCCGTTTCTGAGAACTTTGACGTGACGGACATGGAGCTGGACGATGACGGGTCTGGTGACGAAGAGCACGCAGAGAGCATGCATCGCAAGAAGCCTACCAGCAATCTCATCACTCTAGTCCAGCCGCAGGTGAGCCCTGCTGAAACAGCAGGACCTGCAACTGCTCGTGGGGAAAGAAACGATAACACCAAGCTGCAGCTGGACCTGCCTGCCCAGTCTGCCATTACAACAGCACCTGCACTGAAACTCACGCCTCCACTGGCTAGTCAAGGAGATAAAAGGCGCATGCTTGATTCCCCCGATGTTGCAAAGCAAGACCTTGTCTCAGATTTTCAAGTGCGAGACATAAGGCGCATGCTTGATTCCCCCGATGTTGCAAAGCAAGACCTTGTCTCAGATTTTCAAGTGCGAGACATAAGGCGCATGCATGATTCTCCCGATACTGCAAAGCAAAGCCTTGTCTCAGATTTTCAAGTGCGCGAATCGCCGTCGGAGGCTCGTCTTCGCGAACCATCAGACTTTACCACGAGGGAGTCATCCGAGTTTAATCTTCGAGACTCTGCTGATTTCTCCCAGCGAAAATCGTCTGAATTTCGCCTCCACGAGACTTCAGACTACACGACACGAGAACGCTCAGAATTTCGAGTGCGCGAGTCATCGTCTGAATTTCGAGTGCAGGAGTCACCATCATCTGAGTACAGGATGAATGAGTCATCATCATCAGAATTTCACGTCCGAGACTCATCTTCAGAATTCCGGGTTCAAGATTCTCCATCTTCATCAGAGTTTAATGTGCACGACTCCTTCTCCTCAGACTTCCATGCGGCACCTGCCAAGATAGAGACAGTCCAGATGCGCTCATCGCTGGACCGGTCTCCGCCAGCAAACCTCATGGATGGTCGAAGCATGTGGGAGCGAGGTGATTACTACTCTTCTCGAGAACCTCGTCATCAGCATCACCAGCAGCAGCAGCAGCAGCAGCAGCAACAACAACAACAACAACAACAACAGCAACAGGCCATGAGCAACGGTGGTAACCGAATGCGTGGCCGAGGCAGTGGGTACTATGGTTATGAAATGCGTGCCAGGCCTATGGAGCGCTTTCAAGAAGGGTATGGTGCATACGAGTCTGACTGGCATGCAGGCAGGCCCCCTAGTCCGCGATATCGGCACTATGGTGGGCAGGCACGGAGTGCGCCCTATTTCCAGCCGAGGTACTGAGCAGCATGTGCTGTGCTTGGTGTTGGATGCTGTTCACATCATCGTCATGTTTCTTTGGCTTGATGTATATAGCGCACAATGTAGAAAATGGGCAGGCTGGGGCCTGCACGTTGAGCTAGTGGCAGCAGCACTGACGACTCCCTGGTGATGAACTTTCGGGCTTCACAGCGCAATGTTTCAAGCAGCTGCAGAAGACATCGCACTGAGCTGTCCACGAGAAAGGGGCCCAGTGTTTGGTGCAAGTATGCGTTTGGCACTCAAAGTGCCCATGCCCACATTAAAGTTTGCGGCATGTAAATGTGAAGAGCCTCACGAGCAAGCCTTGTCATATAATGGGGGACGTTTTTCATTTCTACAGCAGCCGCGCTTCCTTTTCAGGGAGATGTGTGGTTTACCAAGGATGCATTCATCTTCAAGACGACGTATTGCCAACATGCTACATAGCTTCAGGCCTACCATCTGCTGCCGCATTCGTCACCACTTTCACATCATAGTTGTGCAGTGCAGTTGCATACAGAGTACAATTTGAAGTTCAGCTACTACGATGGCAAGCAGGGGGTAGTCAAGGATGCAGTTTGTGTCCAGATGATGAATACAGGTTTTTTTTCCGTTTTCGTCGCTGGTCTTTTTTGACAACAAAGTATTGCAGAGCATAGTGCCCACATGTACTGCATTGGTCATAGGTTTTCAGTACACTATTTGTATTTAGATCTTTGGGAGTGCTGTAAGTGCTCAACGAAATGGCTTAAAAACAAACCATGTTACCATTTTTAACCAATGGTGCATTAGTGTACACCTAGTGCAAAAGTCTGTGGGGCATACCTACATGTCGCCGAAAAAATCGTATTGCATAACCTAGGCACACAACCTAAAAATGATAGGCTCTGTGGAGAGTTCTCGCCCTAAGGCACAGTCTACATATTTTGATTGCAGGCTACATGCAGTAGCTTGCACAAAATTAGCCTTTTTCACAACTCGTGTGCCCCACAAATCTGACACTGGGTTTATGTTGGTTTCTGTAGGATGCCACATTAACATGCAAGAACTCGGTCAAGGATGCTTTATCTGGTATTTATGTAATTACAGTTATTACACTGGCTTGTAATTGCATTTGATTGATAGCTGTTATGTGCAACAGCATGACTTAGAGTAAATGTAAATATCCGTCTTTCTGTACAGTAACTTAGTAGCCACTAAAATGAGGACGGAAGTAGAAGAGTGAGTGTGTTGCTTTTTACACTGCATAGAAAGGCAGGCATAAGTGCTCCCAACCAAGCTTCTTTGTTAGTAGTGCTAAATTTCATGCGGCATGGCATGTGGCAAGATTTCTTTAATGCCACTTCTGGGTACGCCACTTTTAGGTGCACCACTTGCGTGTTTCCTGCAAAGTAAGTTTGAGCACAGTTTTTTCTTTGGCAGTCCAGACCAATAATGTAAAACTCCTCAGCCAAAGACATGGTGGCATCCCTTGTTTCTTCAAGTGCAAAGCTATTGTTAGAATAATTCAAGCAGTTTGCTTCGTTATGAACAAATGTCACTGCCATTGGTCCTGCTGTAAGATGTTTCATTGACCCTGCAGCACCTGTGGAAGGTTTGGTACAAATTTCTGTTCAACTAGCCGGTGGCATGGCTGGTAAGAAGTGTGTGCTCCGTCTCGTTGAGCAGTGCAACAACCAGCATTTGAGTAGTTAAGGCCATAAGCAAATGTCATGGTTGTGACAGCCCACAGTTATGTTTCCATGACTTGAAATCTATGGATTGCAGATGTTTTGAGAAGCACTGTGTGTGACCTTGTTTGCTGAAATATGTGCTATGTCTGCACATTCCAACCGTTCTGAATTTCCAGTGCAAAGTGCACGAGTATGTCGCAGTGTTGAGTAAACTGGAAGGTACAACATGCAGCTGGCCGAAAGAGAGGGCAAGGGAAGGCAGAGAGCTTAAGCAGGAAAAGGTACCAGTTAGCTACCCTGCACTAGGGGAAACAGATCGGCGGGGATATAAAGGGAAAGGGGGAAAGAACCAAGTTAAGACAGAAGTAAGCACTCTGCATATGGCAGACTTGTTGAGCAGGCACGGTGCTCTCAAGAAACGGACCGATTGGTTTCTAAACTCCAGTGCTACTTCCTGTCCACTTTGTGCATTGGCTATACCACAGTTACCTGCAATGGAACTGGCAGCCATAGCAGGGTCATGTAAATTCATTTAAAGGAATTCCAGGCAAGGCATCAGGAGCAAGTCAATTATATTTTCATTCTGACAGGTTAGAAAGTTCCACATTTCTTCAGTGCCAGTCCTGTACATACCTGCCATGTTCATTGGTCTAACAAATGTGGTAAAAGGCAGGATTTTGGAGGCTATGTGAGAAATTATGAGCTAAAAATGTGTTTCACTGGCCTTAATGGCTGCCCTAATCACGTGCTTTGATGTGGAGAGAGTACTTTCAAAAGGTACCATCAAGAGCAATATGAGCAGGAACACAGGAGCGCATGGCAGACAGCCTCAAATCTTCCTTGTGGCGATGCACGATGGCCGCTTTTCGCAACATCGTGGAAAGGGTTCTGTTGCGTTGCTAGCTTCTGAAAAATGGTGTAACGCACCGCCCCTTCCACTTTGTTTCTGAAAACGGCCGTCATGTATCGCTACAAGTAGGGTTCGAGGCTATCGGGCACGCACCCCCATGTTCCTGATCATAATAGTACATCCCAGAACCTTTTAAATGTACCAGGGGCCACTTGGTGCATGAGCTGTGCAGTGCATTTTTCACTTTCTAAAACCTGCAAGGCTACAGGTAAGATCTTTGCTACATAGTTACAAGGCTGCACAATAAGTGGCTTTACAGTACAGAACACAGCTTACATGAATACGAATAGAATAGACTGCACTGGCAGGAACTGGGAGGTAGGTAGGGCTGGTTGCGCACTGTGTAGTGCAAGTGTTTCAACATGTAGGCGCTTCAGCATTTCTGAAGCACCACTACACTTGCTGACCTCTGGATACTATGCAGCAGCTGTGCCATTCAGACTGCTTAGAGACTGTTTTGTAACAACTGTTTCATATGCATGTTGTACAAGATAATTGTAGCATAATCTGGACAGCCACTAAGAGCAAATGAAATATTTCTCTAACATTTATTTTACCAACTATTGTAACAGAACAATGCTAAGCTTCATTTTACAAAGAGATATGTGATATGTACATTTATAAGCAGCTTTAACGCTATTGCATCATGGCGCTGCTGCCGTTGAGCAGCTTTGCTGTGTGGCATCGCCAGGTAGCGATTTCGATATTTTACCCAGCACCAAAGGGTTGCTGTTTAGCGACAGTCCGAAAAAACGGCGGAGCGCTTCACGCGCCGCCATTTCCTGGGCGATGGACACCGTTTCACCAACGCTGTAACCAAGCAACTGTCTGTCCGAGTACAGGCCGACACAAAAACTTGCTTCCAGGGTATTCCTTCCGGACTCCCACAGCAAACGCGGCTCTACTGGCGGCCTACCAGCGTCGTGAAGCACGGTGGCCAGCCTCTCGTGAGGATCCGGTATTTCCCACAAATCGCACAAGTCCTTGTCCAAAAGCTGTGTCAGCACAAAGTCTCGCACAAACAGTTGAGCTCGCTCCAGGCCCGAGTCTTTTAGCAGCCCACCAATTAGAGCCAAGAGTACGTTGGCTAGCGTTTTTTCCACGGGGGGGAAGTCTGCACACATGATCAAGTCCGAAGTACCGATACTGCTAGAAACCTGCGAGAGTGTAGCGTCCGACAACAAATACCGTTTTACTGCTTCGACGCCATCCGAAGGAAGGTCGGGAAACGCGTGCGTAAGGTAATCTTGCACGTAGCTGCTAGTGAGATCCCTGCCAGCAGCCGATAGCTGCGTGTTAGCCGTTAGGCCTATGTCGGCACTGAAATCGTCGCTCTCCGAACGCATCCCCAAATCTTCTCGCTGTTTCTTCTCGCGGTCCACGTAGGATTCTTCCACGAATGCTTGGCGCAGTGTGATATCGGACCAGCTCTCGCCGAGGCGCCTAGCAAATGCGTAGATTTCGGCGTCGTAGTTCCACTCCAACTTGACGGAACGGTGCCGTAGCGGCTCTGGGCCTGCTATCTTTCGACGAGTTTTCATCTCTTTCAGCACAGCTGGAACTGATCGTTTATACCCACATACTTGAGCAACCCTAGGCACAGCGTGCACTCGAAGAAGTGGCAAAGTTTTGGCAGCAGTCCTCAGCACGCAACGTGCAAAACACTCCATTTTTGCAACGATGCCGACGATGCTTCGAACCTAGATGGCTCGTCTTGGCTGTGGCCAACCTCTCAAGCGACTGCGCGGCTCGTGCTACCCTAAATGTTTGTTTCTACCGTTGTAGGTTCTACTGTATTGCCTAGAATGTTTCTTCTTATCGCCTCAGTGGCGCCCGGTAATGTAGTTGTTTTATAAAAACAAAGATAATTCAAAATTGAGAAATAGATGGGTGCCGGCCATGGCAACTGACCGGCGAAAATGAAGACAGCGAAGCGAGAAAGCATTTGGGGAAGAGGGGGAGGGGGGGACGCACATTTATACTAATAAAGAAAAATTAAAAACGCTCGTGCACCAGTGTCCTGCCACTGTTCTGCACCGTGCAGGCAGTCACTGTGCACCGTGTGCAGCGCTGAAAAAAAAAAAAAACGCAGAAGAGTTACTATATCACCTATTCTTACACCGTGGTCACTATGCGGTGAATGCAGAGAATGATTCAAAGTTCGATACAGTGTAAAAGCAAAGGATTTTTCAGGCATGTTAAGTTTAGAAGGTATTTTTTTAGCCACTACCGATCACATATACCGAGCAGATGTAGCCGAAGGGATTCTCCAGAAACTTTGGCGCATATGTTTTGGCGAATGCCTTGGCTTCCCGATGCGTCGCCCCGCTTGAGTTCTGCCTTGGCGTACTGCAGGGTCGTGGCGTGACTTCGCTTATTGGGCCCGAACTGCAGGACCTTCGCGTTAAGTCGCTTGGCGTCTGCTTCTGCGGCCCCAGCCTACGATTCTTCTCGATCGCTTGTGTCGCCTTGCTGCGGCCTCCGCGGCACGTAAAACTTTTGGCGGGTTGGCCGATAACGAGCTCGCCAGATCCCTCTTTGGGGATTGAAGATTCTGGGGGATAAGCCGGTTAGCCACGCGCCGTAGCCTTTCGCCGTTTCTAGTACAGACGCCAAAATGTTGACCACTGTGGCTTGAATGGACTCCCAGCTCTCCGATGCTCGAATGCACGTATTCCAACGCGCGTTGCCTCGTGCTAATATATACCCAATCCACGCCATCTCGCCGGCTTCGTAAACAAACATATACACTGGAGCAGCCTGGCACAGCGGCGACTTGGCGCGTTGCGACGTTCACCGGCAGAGCCACCATAGCCGGCGCTCCCGGAAAAGCATAAGCCGTGATGCCGTGCTCCTACTGGCACCGCCGCATTTTGGCGCGCTGACGCAAAGCTGAGGCCAGAGCTAAGAGCAGCTACAGTTAAAATTCTAGTTTTGGGGTTTAACCTACCAAAGCGACTCAGGCTATGAGGTACACAGTTAAAATTGATGCCATCATGGTGTGTGTGGTCATCATCATCATCAGCAGCAGCATGACTACGCCCATTGCAGGGCGAAGGCCTTCCCATGTCTCTCCAATTAACCCTGTCCTTTGCCAGCTGCGGCCACCGTATCCACGCATACTTCTTAATCACGTTGGTAACAGCGCGAAGACCGGATGACATTTGTTAGGTTGGGGTAGCCTAAAAAGAATGAAAAATAATAAGCCCCTGTCTGCACCACTGACGTACAAAAGGCTTAATGCAATCTGAAAATAAATGAAAAGGCCCGAAGGCAATGATATAATTTGCCACCTGTAGGTGAGAAAATGGAAAAAAATGGGGGAGAGGGTAAAAAGCTACATAGCGACCCACAGCCGGGGGAGCGGGCCCGGGGAGACTCTCTTGACCTCCCTTGGGACGCAGCGGAAGGGGTTGGATGAACGGGTTATGGGAATTGGGATGTGAATGGGGACAGCGAGTTTTTGCTTTGATCTTTCATTTTTCTCGACTATTACTGGCCTGACTGGCCAGGACAGGGAGGGTGTCAAGATTGCCCAATGGTGTGTCCCCGCTCTCGGGATGCCCGACCACACACAAACGCAACGGGCTCCCACCGCCGGAGACAGGAAAACCTAACCCGGGGTCAGCTCCCTCGGGCTCCTCCACGACTTTGAGGGTTTGTTTCGTACCTGCCAGCTACTTGCCGTCGCGTGCTTTTCGCGGATTTTCAGACACCGGAAGTATGTGTGGTGTGATCCGGCCAGTAGAGGCTTAGGTCGCGAGCTTATGGGCCCTCGGCACCATGACTAAACACCTCCGGGGGACCCGCCTGCGCTTCCCCGAAGGCTACCTCCCCGAAGACATCGATTCCAAGGAGCCTGGCTGATGTAAACCCACGCGCGGACCTGGCCTCTCCGTAGCCAGAAACCGGCGCGTCGGCCGCCAGCAGCGAACGCCCCTGCGTGCGGAGGCTAGTTGCATGTATTTTAAAACCTTTTGACCTTTGACATGCCTTCCGTGCCGGATTCCGTGGGTCCAGCCTGGTGATATAACCAGGCCTGCCCCGCTCAGGCATCGGGCCTCACGGGCGCAGCTGGCCTTCGCCGCTGCGTGGGAGTCGCTGCCACTCCCATGGGTTTTTGCATCCCCAGAGGATGGGCTCGGGCCAACCCATCGCCATAGCTGGCGTTCCACCGGAACAAAGCCTAGTAGCCGAAACTACACCGGCCCGTTTCCGGTGGCGGAGGGTGCCACGAGCAGGCCGCCGCACAGTCGGATCCCCCCCCCCAGACGGGATGATAGAAAAAAACACAAGCGCTGCCAGTTTCAAATTTGCAGCCTTTAGTGAAGTCACTGCCCCAGAGATGTCAATGCGTGGTCCGCCCGTGGAACGAAGGGTCAAGGAGTCGACCCCTCCTAGAATGCATCTGTCGGTCTCCGGTTTTGATCTCGCCTTTGAGGCCGTGTTTCTTTCTGCACGCAACCAAAATTCGACAAAACAGAAATACTGGCCTGATGTCCTTTAACGTGTGCTGAAATCGCTCAGCATATGAGCGTTTTTTTTTTATTTCATTTAGCCTCCACTCAAATGCAGCTGCGGCGATCGAGATCTGATCCCGCGTCTTCGGACTCGACAGTAGAACGACAATGGCATTGCCGTTCATAACGCGTAACCTTGACAGAAGCAGAAATCGCACTAATCAAGAACCGATAGAGATGCAGTGACATGTGCTTCATCGCGATAAAACCCGCACACACCATGCGCTTAGATTGTATAAAAGGACAAGTGTTTCATGGCTAATAAACAGTTGTGAGTTCGCGCTTTGTTGCGTGTGTATCGTCGTCTGTCACTTGTGGAGTAGTGCGCTATAACCAAGAAGAAAAAAATTGTAAGACGCTTAAGCTTCGCCTTTAAGAGTGGAACTCGACAGCGTGTTGCAGCACTGCCAGGTAGTCCACGGAACGCCTCCGCCCGTACGGCGCGACGCCTTGCCCGTTAGACAGATCGCTCTGCTACGTACGGTGAGACGGACGCGCGGAGCGGCAAACCACGTAGAAGCGCTGCCTGGTGCATTGCCGAAACGCGCGGGACTCCAATTGCAGTCGTAGTTCGTCGGCACATCGTTCTTGACAAACCCGATGCCATGAACGCCAGCATAGCTTCCACGCCGAACGAACGGGCAGTTAGCCGCAAGCTTCGCGGTGAACGCGCTTTGGATGTGCGCTGCGTTGTTCGCCGCTCACCGCGTGATTCCTGTGCGCCCGCACGGCCCCACTGCATGCTCCCGAAAGAGACGAGCGGGAGGCGCTGCCTTCGCGCGCTATCTGTTGGGGCAGTGGCGTACATTGCGAGGAGGAGGAGGATGGATTTTTCGCTCACGGCCAACGCCGCCGACGACACCGGCTTTTGTGCGACACGGGGCCCTTAACGCTTTCGCGTTAAAATAGCGTTGACCCACCGCGGCGGGTCATCAGTGGTTTTGTTCGACCACGATCGGTCTAACCACAGCGGCGGTAACCGCACGTAGCACCTCGATGGAAAGAAATGCGAGCAACCCGGCGCCAACACGCCCCGCTGTAGTAATTTATTTTCATCGCGCTTTTACCTTGGTGGTACGAAAAGGACGTTAGAGCCGTTCTATAATGTATCATGGACGAGTTTAGGGTCTTTTTGCTATCACCGAAGTTAAAACGCGGTGAAAAGAAATTGAAACAGCGGAGCGTGTTGGCGCCGGGTTGTTCGCGTTTATTACCATCGAGGTAGTACTCACCTCCAGTCCGGCTGTGGCACGTCGCCTCATTCTCATGGAAGGTAGCACTGAAAGTTGCGGCTGCAAGTTTAGAGGGAATGCACCTCACGCGAAGAGTGTGAAATTTTCTGTGAAAAAACCGCACTGGCCGCAATTTTTTGGTAAAAATGTTCAATAATATCGCTGTCCAAATAGGACCAACCCTTACAAGAGTTGCATCTAATTCCGCCGCTGCCGGCAAATAAGTGCGTAAAATGTGGTCCTAAACGTGCGCTGAAGTTTCTACTGGTTCGAATAGCATGTATAGCATTCGCCTCGAAGACGCAGCAGTGAACGTCAGTCTTTTATTTTTTTTTTACTCGAGACTTTAAATACCATTTTCTCCTTCATGCGCCGCGTACTAAGTCTTTGCTGCCTTTTGACTCAGCCCATTCGAAGCTAGCAAAAAAAGGACTAGCTACGTCATCTCTTCGTGCAGCACTCTTGAAATCGTGTCATCTCAAGACAAACGAAAGCTTCAGCTTCTGGATACCCCGTTAACGTGATTGTCGCCGTGGCGGGAACGGTGATAAAAACGATAAAAAGACCTTGCAAAGGCGCATAGAAGAGGAAAAGAAAAAAAAGCTTCATTGTCATGCCGCACGTGCATCGTGTGTCCCATAATATCAAGAGAATTGCAGCAAAATTTGATGTCGTTGTCGCTTTTAATGCGCCGTGCAGCATGGTGACAGGCGAGGGCCAGAAGATTTCTGGGTGCTGCAAGAATCATGCAGAAAGTTTTGTTCCGTGCGACGAAGGTGTTGTCTGAACGCTGTCTAAACGACCGATTATGTATATAATTGGGTTTTTTTTTTTTGGGGGGGGGAGGAAATAGCGCAGTATCTGTCTCATATATCGTTGGACACCTGAACCGCGCCGTAATGGAAGGGATAAAGGAGGGAGTGATAGAAGAAATGAAGAAGAGGTGCCGTATTGAAGGCTCCGGAATAATTTTGACCACCTGGGGATCTTTAACGTGCACTGACATCGCACAGTACACGGGCGCCTTTGCGTTTTTCCTCCATAAAAACGCAGCCGCCGCGGTCGGGTTTAAACCCGGGAACTCCGGATCAGTAGTCGAGCGCCCTAACCACTGAGCCACCGCGGCGGGTCGACCGATTAAGGGAGCATAACAATTCACTACGCAACGGTTACGGCTCGAGTCTACCACCCCATTGTAAGGACTGCGAATGACTCCCTCTGGTGACAAACACTTGGATAATCGGTCGGCACGAAGGAAGGCTCGAACGCGAGCTGTTTCGAGCGGCAACGATCGCTCAAAGTGACAGATGCATAAGCACGCCCTCAGTAGTTGTGACCCAGAAAGAGCAGCGTTGTCTGAGATGTTAAGAATCGGTTATCTATTCATTGTCTCCACACTTCCCACTACTCTGGCCCTTGAAGTTTATTTTCACCATTCTTACGAATGAGGCTTAGCGCATGTGTGGCGGCTCCCGTGAGGTACCGCGTATACTTCAATAAATCTGTTGAAAGTTTGCGCTCGTCCCGTCCACTCCTCTGCGGTGTCCTTGTGTCGTCGCGCTACCAACACCTCATCATGACCCAACAACAGGACCAAATTGCTACTCTTTTGGTCCGTAGGTGGGTACCAGTAAGAAACAGGTGTCGTATACTTTTTTCTTGAGGGACACTGGTAAACTGCCATTCATGGCAGTGAGAACCTGCCATATGCACTCCACTCAACTCTTATTATTGTAGTTATTTCCCTCTCATGATCCGGATCAGCGATCACTGCCTGCCCTAAGTAGACGTAATCCCTTACCACTTCCAGCACCTCGCTACCAATTGTGAACAGTTGTTTCCTTGCTAGACTGTTGAACACTACTTTGGTTTTCTGCATGCTAATTTTAAGACCTACTGTCTCAAAATTAACGCCCTCAAAACGACAGCCCCCAAACGCAATGTTTGCAAGCTGTGGCATGACTCACTTGATGGTACGGGCTTCGAATATCCATGTCTTTCTGAAGTCCTCGCGTTCTTTGAAATCAAACTTTTTTCTGTCCCAATTTGTCAGCTTCTTCTGAGAACGACCTTGCTACGGCTTGGTTGTCTGAAAGGAAAGCAGGCGATATTGCTGGCTTGTCGCCAGTTTCAAGAAATCTAAAATCGCAACTGTATGAGCCACTGCAATAGAATCCCGCCTGTGGCACTGTCGTGATGGCGATAATTTTGTTCTGATGACGCGAAGAAAAGCAGGAGAAGTGAAGGCAGGGAGGTCAACGGGAAGAATAAACCGGTTTGCTACCCTGCACTGGGGGAAAGGGATGAGGGGATATGAAGATGAAGGAGAAAATGGAGTAGCAGTAAAATGAATGTTCAGTATGCGTGCAATAAAATCACAGCCTTTCGTGCCGGCCCCTGAATGCATAAAATGGATGTTCTGATTGTTTTTATACCCAATTCAAAGCATCATCATTTAGATAATATTTAAAAAAACTGAGTTTAAGTTTAGTACCATAGAAATAAAAACTAAACTAAGGCAGATCTATGGTTTCACATCAAGGAAAGCCAAATAGAAAGTTAACATGCTAATATTATTTGCACAATTTTTCAGTGTATGCTGTATATGTAGTTGCTCTAAATTATGTGCAAAACATATCATATAACAGCGTGCACAGCACTGAGGTTTATGCGAATACAGAACTTTCGCATTTTTCTCAGTTCCTTTAAATAAAAATTTAAGAAAACTCCTCATATGCCTGTGAATTTCTGTTGGAGTTATTTTCCTTTTTTTGCATGAGGTTGATCGTGGCTTCACACTCAACACGCCCCAGTTTTCTTCTGAGACACCACCTCTGCTCTCTCACGAACTTAAAATGAAGAAATAACGGCTGCGACAGGTTTGTGATGTGGCTTATATCATTATTATGTTATTATTACGGCACAAAGAAAAAATCCTAGCTCTATCGAAAATTGGTCGCAAAGTACATACCCTAATTTCCAGCTTGCAAGGCGTTGGTGATGGCACCAATGATCCGTCCAGTGCAATAGACCTGGTGTTAACTGCGTCAAATGAAAAAAAGAAAGATTCGAGCAATTCGAGCATAGAGAAAAGAGCTACCATTGAACACTAAACAAAAGAGAAGTGCACGTATAACGCGCTGCTCTATCTTCAACTAAATTTTTGGCGTAACAAACGCTCCGCGAAGAAAAGGAGGATATAGTTAGCTTAGTGAAAATGCAGCATGAAGGAGCGTGTAATATGCTGGTAACGTACATTACCAAGTCCGATGTATTGGAGACGTTCAGAAAGAAGGGCAGTTTTCAATTCATTTTATGGCACTCTCTGGTTCGAATGGGGTGTTGGTGGTAACCACAAGTACCGATGGGGCGAAGCTGAAGATAGTGGGCGCACAACCTTCCATGTGTGCACCAGTAACCAGTGGCACAAACAGACAAGAAGCATCATTCTGATGCTGCATCTGATTTCCAACTCAAGAAGATAATGACGGTCGATTCGCGCAGTTAGACCAAATGCGAATTCGGTGCGCTAGAACTGCGTGTGCCTTGTTTTGGATCGTTTCGTCTGCCAGGGACAGGCTGAAAAAGGTGAGGACATCGAAGCTGGTTAAGTTGGATGAAACTGAGAAAACAGACACTGTTGTTAGGCACGTAGGAGGTTAAAAAAGAGGTTAGGTAGCCGGAGTGTTTGTTGTTGTTGTTGTTGTTGTTGTCGTCGTCGTCGTCGTCGTCGTCGTCGTCATTGTTGTTGTTGTTGTTGTTGTTGTTGTTGTTGTTGTTGTTGTTGTTGTTGTTGTTGTTGTTGTTGTTGTTGTTGTTGTTGTTGTTGTTGTTGTTGTTGTTGTTGTTGTTGTTGTTGTTGTTGTTGTTGTTGTTGTTGTTGTTGTTGTTGTTGTTGGACTTCTCATTCGCAACGCGTCCTTTCAGTCTCGCCTATAATACCGAAGCCAGCGTGGGATGCAGACAGCAGCAGCAGAGAGAGATCGCTTGCGGATTTCTAGCCCTTTTATTGTATGTTGTCTACTAATGGCACATGGGAAAAGTGGAAATCGAGAAAATACTCGTTGGAAATTGCTATTCGTGTAAGTCCTTCTATTCACATAAGAAACAACCTGCAACACCTTTGATTAATGCTGCCGTATCCTTGTGCACAGTATGCTCTTCTAGCGGCGCTGCTAGTCCGGTTTACGTCCACTGGGCTGGCGTTTAAAAGGAAGTGAGGTGCTGGCGATTCGCTGTTAAATTGTACTTAATTAAGCTCATGGAAGAACTGACTATATTTTTGTCCTCAGTGCGAAGCATGCACATTTTCTTGATTTACTTGGTGCAACTGTGAAATTAAAGACGCACCCTACAGATGTGGCGACCAAATATAGTTCGAAAACAACTGCTCGCTCCGAGCTTGGCGTTTATGATCTTAGCCTTTCGATAAATTCACCCATAAACCTGTTCCACTTTCTTTGCAACCTTTTGGACAAACTAGAGAAAAGTTCTACTAGCTGTGAAAAAAAAAAAGACAGCTGTTTGACCCCTACAGGAAATCGAACGCTCACCCGTGGAGCCGGGGTGGTAGATGGGCTTGTCGGTTTGCAGGAAGTGGAGATCGCCAGTGTCTTCGCTCACCGGAAGTCTCGCATACCGTGTCCGGAGGGACCCGCAGCTGACGGCTAGGGTCACCCGTGCTTGGCCCCTGGTCAGCGGCCACTGGGGAAAATCACCCGGACCCACCAACACTTCCGCGAAGGCCGCTTTACCTGCGCGCGCAGACAGCATGTGGGTGAAAATCAAGGTCATGACCTTCCGTCGCGCTATTCGAACTTCCTCAGTTGATAAAACGCTTGACTAAGACTAACACACCCACTCACCTGCATACACGACCAGGTTCTTGCTGCAGAAAGCGTCGAATCCTGACGGGTGATTTCCCAGCGTAATGGACACGTTCTGGGTTTGGCCGCGGACCATGGCCACGACGGTATCCTTGGTCCCTAACCTCAGCACGTTGGGAGCCACGACGATACACTCACTGCGATCCGTTCCATAAAAACACCTTTTCTTTTTTTACAGACATAATCCCTTTCGAAGTAAACGGAATAAGCGGTGTCGGAGCCACGTACGGTATTATACGTTTTAACCGAAAACTTACAAAACTCCAGTTCTTTCTATAGCTGGCGACTGGCAATGTCATTCATGAGGGCCACAAAGTATGAACCTTTAATGAAGTGACTTGCTTGGCTCGATCTTTAGTAATGTGCTACAAAATGGTGTTTAAATAATAATTAAACAAATTATCAGTGTTTGAAAAACTGAAGCTACCTTTGTCGACCGTGCACAAAGTGAATAACGGAGTGGGGGGGGGGGGGGGGGGGGGGGGGGGGGGGGGGAGGGGTGCTTGCAAACGTTTCGACAAGAGGACTTGCTTTGGCAACCACGCTGAGGCTCTCTCCCCCCCCCCCCCCCCCCCCCCCCCCCGTTCACTTTGGGAGTGTGTAGAAACCCCTCCTCCCCTCTTCCCTCTCTCTACCCTTGTCGGCCGTAGATTTTGCAAAAGGTGTGTGTTTTTGTATTCTATGCTCCTGGAACATCCTGTGTACACTGACAGGATTCAGGGATTTATGAGCTGATTAAGGCATACTCTAGCTTCTAATGCGAAGTTCTAAGCAACTTGCGGAGCTACAGACGTATTGTGCGTTCAGGCGTGGAGCTGCGGTAATTTCTTCTAGGGAAGAATTTCTTCAGGGGCCATTTACTTTCTCAGCGGATTGGTGAAGCGGGGTACTACGAAATCTGCCAGCCTTCAATGTCTCGTTTCAGAAACGTTATTCTGTCTCACGTCACGCTAAAATCACACCCAATGCTCAATCAGAAGCTGCGGCTTTAGAGATGATAAAAAAAAAAACGTTGGCGTTACTGTAGGGCACAACAGCAGAGAAGCAAACTGCTTAAATCTGTGGTGTAAGTATTTCAAATCAAATCTTTATTTCTATCTTGTACACAACAAATGAAAGTGATGGAAACAATGCTACCAGTAAGCAGCCTGACGACAGAGCAACCCCACGCAAAAAGGAAGTGTTATAGGCAACAGAAACGAAAACAATATAAACATCAATTGACCGAAACACCACATCAGTTCACATCAGCCCGCACACAAAAAGATAGCCCGGCCAAAAGAAAAAAACGTCACAGTGAGTACATTGAATTTCCCTTGTTAGACTACATGGCTTCAGCTTTGCTAACACAGCAAGTGAATAAATCGAAAGGAATGCATTCATAACTATTCAAAGTGATGGTAGAGAGTAACAGAAGTGTTCCTTGCCAAAATGTTTCCTTGCTAAAATTAACCCGACTCCTCGTTCTTTTTTTTTAAAGGGTGCGTTAAATACCTCAAGGTTGCTGTGACCTCATGTCGCATTACGACCCGCCGCAAAAGTTCTGTGGCTTTAGATCGCGGGTTCAGTCCCGGCCGTGGCGGCCGAATTTCGATGGAGGCGACGTACAGAAACTTCCGTGCGCTGTGCGTTGTCAGCGCAGGTTATAGAACACTGGGTGGTCTGAATTAATATGATACCCTCCACTACGACGTCCCTCATAATAATAATAATAATATTTGGTTTTTGGGGAAAGGAAATGGCGCAGTATCTGTCTCATATATCTTTGGACACCTGAACCACGCCGTAAGGGAAGGCATAAAGGAGAGAGTGAAAGAAGAAAGGAAGGATTAGGTGCCGTAGTGGAGGTCTCCGGAATAATTTCGACCACCTGGGGATCTTTAACGTGCACTGACATCGCACAGCACACGGGCGCCTTAGCGTTTTTCCTCCATAAAAACGCAGCCGCCGCGGTCGGGTTCGAACCCGGGAACTCCGGATCAGTAGTCGAGCGCCCTAACCACTGAGCCACCGCGGCGGGGCTCCCTCATAGCGCCATTAGTAGCTTCCGGACGTTAAACCACACAATTCACATACTGATGTCCCGTTACGCGTTAAGCCTGCCTGCTCATTTTTCAGGCGCTTTCCTTGTGCGCCACCCTGCTGGAACACACTAAAAGAAGCAGAATCGAACAATTTATTGATTTTCTGTACCTTTGGACACAGGAACACGCCAGTAAATGACTCGGCTAACTCAGACTCTAGCCGCACTTTTCCGAGTCCTGAGTACAGAGCCGTCATACTCTCTTGTAAAACCCTCTACTAAGCTACGCAGACGTCACAGAATACTATAGGGCGGAAAGAAGAGTGTTACCGTACCTAGAAAGGATCGCGGTAGGGAAGAAAAATGCATAGTTCGGAGAATGCAAACTAACACTCTGCCCAATCCAGTCACATTGAGCAAATGGCACCCCGACGTATATGATCCGGCCTGTCCCTTATGCAGGGAACCGGGCGCAATGTTTTACATGACATGTCTGCCAAAAAAACTTCAACTCGGAAGAAACATTTGACACAACCTATGTCTTTCGCGCCTTATTCATTCTCATTAACCAATTCGTATCTGTTTGGCGCCACATTCTATTCATTTTTTTGTGTGTGTGTTAATATTTTCTTCTTTCAAAGTTCTTTGTAAAATCAATGTTGCCGAGCAATCCAGCTCCCAGCCGGTTTTATCTCCTCCCTAAAATACATAAGGTCAACCATCCTGGCCGTCCAATCGTGTCCAGCAATGGGGCTGTGACGGAGAACGTATCTAATTTTATCAACTTTCTCATCAAGGACATCCCTCCTAGTTTCCCTTCTTACAACAAGGACACAAGCCATTTCCTTCGGGAGATTTCCAACTTGACCATCCCCACAGGGGGCCTTCTAGCGACTATGGATGTTTGATCCCTGTATACAAACATCCACACGCCGACGGTATAGCAGCAACGCTGGCAGCCTTCGAAACCTCAAATTCTTCGGTAAATTTGAACAATGGAACTCTTTCCGTCCTTCTTGAACTGGTCCTGATTTCGAACAATTTTGAGTTTCGTGGTGAGCATTACGTACAAATAAGCGGTACTGCTGCGATGGACACAAATATGGCACCTAACTATGCCGGAATCTTCATGGCGTCACTAGAAATTCCCTTCCTTGAGAAACAGCCTAAAAAAAAAAAACACTTTTCTACAAGCGCTTCCTGGACGACATATTTCTTGTATGGGAACATGATGAAGCAAGCTTGTTGGAATTCATTGCTCAGCTTAATGCCCTGCACCCCTCAGTCAGGTTCACCCACAGTATCTCCGACGCAGGACTTAATTTTCTCAAAAGCGTGGCTTTTTGGGCTTGTTGGTGCATGATCAAGCAAGAGACTATAGCGCAGAGTAGACAGGACACAGAAGAATTTTCTCAACGTGGAGATATCGGTGGACGGTAACTGCTTTTCGACTGCACTATACAAAAAGAACACGGGTAGACAGCAATATCTTCACTTCCAGAGTAGCCATCCGAAACACTGCAAAACAAGCATTCCATATTCTCAGGCGCACAGGTACCGAAGAATATGTTCTACCACAGAGGAATTCGACCAACATACAGGAACTCTCAAAGCCGCTCTGTCACGACAGAAATACCCCGGGGAAATAGTCGATGACGCGATTGAACGCGCTCGCAACCTAGACCGCACATCCATCCTGGCAGAAAACAAGGTGAAAGACGACATCAAAACAAACTTAATCATTATCTTCTCCTCAACGGCTCGCATAATAACATACTAAGCCGTCATTTTAATATAATCAGAGTAATAGGTTAATTGTCTCTGATATTCAAGGGACCGCCCTGAATGGTGTGCCGCCGGGACAAAAACTTGAGAGACTTGCTGGTCAATGCGAAAACAAAGAACTCTACCCAGGGTGGGTGCCACTCATGCGGAAAACCTCGGAGGAAAGTCTGTCCGCACATTTTAGGCAACAAGCTGGCAAAATCCAAGTTCGACAGCTCTGTGTTTCACATAAGCGAAGACCTCGACTGCGACTCAAGCAATGTGATTTACAAACTTCATTGTGAGGTGTGTGGGCAAGAGTATATTGGTCAGACCAAGACATCATTTCGCTTCCGCTTTAACAAGCACAAAGCCCACGTGTCATCCTTACCCAGCTTACCCATTTCCAAGCATCTACGTCTGCCACTCTACAGTTTCGAAAACATCCGCGTCATCCTTCTACAGTCCGGGTTCCCTAGCACCTATTACAGGAAACAAAGGGAGTCGTACCTCATCCACAAGTTTGGCACGTTCTCCCATGGCATGAACGCTACTCCTGGGAGGCTCTCCTGCTTGAAGGAGACAACGTAGGAAATTTCACCCGTATTTTCACCGTATTTTTTCTCTTTTTTTTTCTCCACGGCTGCCGCTTTTTCGCGGGAAGCGCACTGCCGGACACGGGTTGAAACGGCCTAGAATATTTATGCGAAGAAGGGCGCCAGGATGTCTGGTAGAAAAGCCCGACAGAAGAGCCTAACGAAGAAAAGATGCTAAGATACGCATGCGTCACGGTCGCAGGGTGCCGTTGCGGCGCGCAACAAGTGTCTGTCGTGCGCGTCCCCAGCAAGCGTCTCAGGATACCTACAGGCCGCCCCCGCGGACCCGGCGGCGTCTTTCGGGGGTGTCGAGAAGGTGGAGGGGGGGGGGGGGGGGTAGTGCGGGCTCTTGGTGCATCGAGAGCCGTGTTTAACGCTCCTTTCCCTTTTCTATCGCTGCTCAAATTCGTTCTTTTCTACTCCTTACCTATTTCCACCTCCCCCGTTTTTCTCTGCGTTTTTCTGTGTTTTATTCAGCCGCTGCCCCTGTGAGAGCTGCTGCGCGGTCCATTCCCCTTGCCCTCACTCTCATCTCAAGTTTACTTTGAGGGCAGATATTACACTTTCTCGCTCGCTCTGTATCCTTATATTGACAAAACTGTTTCATTGTAAGCCTGCCCTGCCAACAGTTGCGCCAACGGTTTCGGAAATATCATTCCCGAAACTGTTGGCACAATAAACCTTTAAAACGAACAGTCGCGTTTATCTTAATACTGTACTTACACTTGTAAACTGCCGCATTGGATAGCAGGGGTTCCAATGCGGCAGTTTACAAGTGTAAGTACAGTATTACGATAAACGCGACTGTTCGTTTTAAAGGTTTATTGTGCCAACAGTATATATATATATATATATATATATATATATATATATATATATATATATATATATATATATATATATATATATATATATATATATATATATATGCGGAGTCTCGCCTTCTTCGGCAGATTCAGATGAATGCAGTTATCACCCCGTCCCGCCTCTTCCTCTATCGCTATCGATCGGACCCTTCCTGTCCCAACTGCCCCTGCATCTATGCGGACCTGGCCCATTGCCTCTTCTATTGCCCGGCTGCTCAGCAGTCGGGTTCCTTCCCCCCACCCTTTCTATCCATCACCACCTGGCTCGACTGGCTTGGCGCTGAAGGGGAAGAAGAACAGCGGCTTCTGGTCGCCCAGGCGGTCGACATGCTCGGCCTATAAATTATGGTCGAATAAAAGTCTTTACTACTATTACTATATATATATATATATATATATATATATATATATATATATATATATATATATATATATATATATATATATATATATATATATATATAATATATATATATATATATATATATATACCAGGAGTGAGTTCTTGGCAGCAGATTGATCAATATAATATAAAATCACCAGAAATTGAGAAACAACTCGATTTAATTCACGACGTTTCGACTGGAGGACCAGCCTTTTTCGGCACTCGAAAAAGGCTGGTCCTCCAGTCGAAATGTTGTGAATTAAATCGTGTTGTTTCTCAATTTCTGGTGAAAAAGGCTGGTCCTCCAGTCGAAACGTCGTGAATTGAATCGTGTTGTTTCTCAATTTCTGGTGATTTTATATTATATTGATCAATCTGCTGCCAGCCTTTTTCGAGTGTCGAAAAAGGCTGGTCATCCAGTCGAAACGTCGTGAATTAAATCCTGTTATGTTTTTTTTTACCAGTTATTACAAAAATTTACGAAAAAATTGTCTGCCTGCGCATAAGAACAAAAAAAAGCGACAAAAGCATAAATGAGTGCAAATTAAGAAAAATGCAAATCGTGCGTGTCCTATATACTGCATGAGGTCAAACCCACAAACCTCTTTGTGGAAGACCTATGCGTTTGATAGAAATCCCCGGTCGTCGCACTAAAGGAATTAAATTTCAGCTGGTTCGTTGACGAAACTGAGCACAAAAGTTACCCCTACTTGCTTTCTTGAACACTGCACGGGTTCAAAACTTCAGCCCCCGGTTAGCGGGTAACGCTGTTGTCTTCGCACAGTATCGCCCGGTACAGCCACTACTGCACGTAACGCGGTTTGGGGGCAAATCCGGATGACACCACTAGTAGGCACGGTGGCTAAATCCGGCTCTGCATGCCCCTGCAACGAAGATCACACTGCACGAATCCCCGCATGTGTCCGGCACCGCCGACGCTCTATGGCTGCGCGTGGCAAGAAGCCCGACAACGCAAGAGAGCGTGCAGACGGGCTCGGAATCTCGCGTTCGCGGACGGCGCCGGATAGGACAACATGTTTTGGACGGCGTCTGCTTGCAGGCAGCAGCAGCGCTTCTTATGGAGAACGGTTTCAGCAGCACGGGGAGAACGTTCGCCGTAGAAGTGGGGACGCACTGTCGCTCCAGACGCTAAAGCGCGAATAACTCCGGTTTGATGCTTTTAGCAGGACGAATCGCACTCGATTCCTTTGGCGCTCACAGCTGCACCGTAGATGGTGTTACATTTCCAGCGAATTGCGAGTAAGATCGTGCTTCGGCGGACGTCAGAGCTACTTGCACATTACGACCAGTATCGGTACAATACGAGTAAGCGGTATAATTGTATGTCCCAAAAGGAAAAAAAAACATATTCAGCTACATTAATTTAACGAAGAATTCCGAACTCCGCTCCGCTAGGATATGGGCCGTCGCTACAAATCTAGTGTAATCACTGCCCTGCGTTAAAAAAAAATTGTATTAATACGTTAAAATATGTTATGAAGTTGCCAGTTTATATTATGCAATGGTATGGGCAATAAAATTAGCATTTCCAGTAGCAAAAGGAAGCTATGCAACAACAGAGTGCAAGGTAGCCAATGAGAGCACCCTTCTGGTTAACATGCCTGCCTTCCTTCTTCCTCCTTATCCCCCCTCTCTGTCTTAATAATTCATTAAAAAGAAAAAAAAACGGTAACAGCCAGAAAAACAGGTTTACTTGAAAATAAAATAATATTGAACCACAGAAAACATTTACTTGTAGCTAAAGAACTACTCTTTCTCTGTGCACTCCGCCAAGTATTGCTCATGACTTACTTAATACAGGTTGAAAGCATTGCCTAAAAAAAAGAAAGAAGTTGGATAATCTTTTCTACACGAGTGCGCAAGCTGAGTTATGGGTAGGAAGACTTAACTATGCTCGAGTTCCCTAATGTCGCAACGTGTCTTCTAAAAAAAAAAGAAAAAAGTTCAACACTGCCGCATTGTTCGTTATTTTTTAACCACCTGGAACTAACAGGCAAACACATAATCAAGTTGAACAATGCTTTTATAATGATCAAAAACAGCGTGAAATCATAGCCCATCTCTGAGAATTATGAGCTGTACCGAGCTACTCTACCGAGACCTTGCGCATGCTTGTGAATCACGCGGGCATTGACCTTGGGCGAAAGGAGTTTCTTTTCAGCTATATCGCCTCAAAATTTAGCGGAAAAACAAACAACGCAAAAATGTCTGAAGGCGACTCAGTGTCGCAAACGATTGTTGCTCACGTACACGCAACTTGTCGCTAGACCCGCCTATTATGTGTTGTTTTTTTTGCGTTCCTTTAGGCGTAGAACACAGGTTCCTCCTCGCGTCTGGCCGCGTACTGTAGCTCCGACCGCTCGTTTCCTCTGTCTCCACCCTGCCAGCAGGGTAACTACGCTAAGCGGAAGGGTCCCTACTAAGCGGCGTGGCTATAGGCGGCACGCAACCTCAGAGCCCGACCGCGGCTTCGTCGCCGAATGTAATCGAGTTTGGCGGCGAAGCCTCTCGGAGCCGTTTTGCTAATGCATTTAAGGGCGCAGTCAGCGCGAGCCGTCCTTCGAGCCGCCCATCATTCCGCTCCGTGAGCACACCGGCGTCGCCATGCCGACAGCGACGAGCAGCAGCCTGTCGGGGGGCCAGGGGGACATCACCACAATGGCGTAAGTGCGGACCTTGCATGCACATCCGCTGAACCCCACATGCACGATGCTAATCTCACTGCGGATGCTCAGGCACGGACGGGTGTGCGGAAGGTACGCAAGGTGTTCCAGCAGCTACGTTAGCGCTTTTGCTGTTTCTTTGATGTCCTTTCCCACTGCATTGCTACAGTAAGCAAAGAGGGCAACAATGGCATTAAGGTCTGTATGTTAGCGGGCTGAGCCAGCAAGGCAGGTAGCCAGAAATTTTTTTTTTTTTCGGGAGGGGCCCCATGCAGTTGTATAGGGCAAAGCGTGAGGGGGGGGGGGGGGGAAGGAGGCAGGGCCCATGCCTAACAAGAACACTGCTGGGGAGGGGGGGGGGGGTGTCGAGCGCGATTTCGGGGGGGGGGGGGGGACCCTCGCCCTCTTCCCTCCCCCCTTGGATACGTTCCTACTAGCTCATTATAATCGCTGAAATCCAGCCTCCTGCACAAGTACGGCAAAAGTATTCCGCCAGTCTCTCGTAATCTCTCTCAACATTCAGTGCTCTTCATTATAGTCATTTAATTCATGCTCGTATCCGCGTACTTGCATTGCAGTCGTATGCACAGGGCATAAAAATAATCGCTGCCATCCGCACACTCTTACATGTTTTCTCAAAGCTTGGTAGACGTGGTAAATATGCCTTGCATGATGCCTATCTCGCTTGCCATGACCCCTCCCTTTTTGCAGCATGTCTCTCCTGGAGGAGCTGGCCAGCCCCTACATGAAGAACGGCACCGTGGTGGAGAATGTGCCGGAAGAAATGATGTACATGATCCACCCGCACTGGTATAGGTTCCCTCCCATGAACCCCTTGTGGCACAGCCTGCTGGGATTCGCCATGGTCGTGCTGGGCGTCATCTCCGTCACGGGCAACAGCATGGTCATGTACATCATGACCACCACCAAGTCACTGCGCACGCCCACCAACATGCTCGTAGTCAACCTCGCCTTCTCAGACTGGTCAGTTCAGCCCAGCCGTCTTTACAACGCTTCTCTTGGCCGCGCTGATTCGCCCCTGATTGCGGTGGCGCAGCTCATAGTGAGCATTAGGAACCTGCTCATATCATCAGCCTGAGTTCGTCAGCAAGGAAAGCCATAGGCTTCATCGGGGAAAAAAGTACAGGAAAATGTCCATCAGTGGTATTTAAAGAGATGCCGCGATATAGTGATGGTACCGAATCACCAGGAGGACTATTGTGATGAAGAGAGCTGTAGTCGGATACAACACAAGAACGAAGCGGTGAGTTCCCCTCAAAAGAGGATATTCAGCCAATGGCGTCCACTGAGTGTCGTGACGTCGTGCTTAATCCTGTTTCACCTGCTGGCGTGACATCACTGGAGCTTTGAGGCGCAAGAAAATTAACGAGGAGTTAAATGGATTAACTGCGACATCACGACAACTGGCTGACACCACTGGCTAGAGGGCCCTTTCTGAGGGGTAAGGGACATTCGACACTTCGTTCTTGAGTTGTATCCGACTACAGTCCCATCCCTGCCATCAGCAAGCTGTGATATGCACATACGTAAAAAATTGCGGCTGCAGCTGTCACAACTGATTTTCTCTTCAAAAACTTGTATTTGACAGCGACATTTTTCCGTTACCTCTTAGATGAGTATAAATTTCGAATCAAATTACGTGCGTGCATTAAGAACAAATCTTGATAACAGAGGGCACTGTCTACACGCGCTTTTTAGCACGCAGAATCAGAACTGTTAAAAGCACACAGATGCCCAGTCGTCTCATTTTAGCCGTTCCACGACTACTCGGTTCTCGTCGGCAGGCAACAAGGGCACAGCTGCGGTGTATGGACTCTCGCAGGTGCATGATGGCGTTCATGATGCCGACGATGGCGGCCAACTGCTTCGCCGAGACGTGGATCCTGGGGCCGTTCATGTGCGAGGTGTACGGCATGGTGGGCTCGCTGTTTGGCTGCGGCTCCATCTGGTCCATGGTGATGATCACTCTGGACCGGTACAACGTGATCGTGCGCGGCGTGGCCGCGGCGCCGCTCACGCACAAGAAGGCGGCGCTCATGATCTTCTTCGTTTGGTTCTGGTCCGTCACCTGGACGATACTGCCGTTCTTCGGCTGGAGCAGGTACGGAGCACTGTTCTTGCAGCACGTACACTGACGGTGTGTGCCTTTGATGACCAGCACTGGCGCAGTATGGTTGAATAACATTAAGCTTGACATGCAGGGGTTTCCCAGGGAATCGGTATTGGTGGGGTGTCTAAATCTCAAGGGGGGAAAGGGGGGTGGGGTGATTGCGAACAATTACTTCGCTTTACACAACGACATAGGTAGCGTTTATGAACAGGCAAAGATAAAGAACAGGAACTGTGTTGAGAAACTGCGTGGCAGTTGAGGCTCATCATCATCATCATCGTCGTCGTCATCCGCCTGATTACGTCCACTGCAGGGCAAAGGCCTCTCCCATGTCTCTTCAATTAACCCTTTCCTTTGCCAGCTGCGCCCACCCTATGCCTACAAGCTTCTTAGTCCGCCCACCTAACCTTCTGCCGCCCCCTGCTACGCTTGCCTTCTCCTGGAATGCACTCCGTTACCCTTAAGGACCACCGGTTATCTTGCCCTCGCATTACATGCCCTGCCCAAGTCCCTAAACATTATAGAAAAAAAAACTAGCTGTATGACACCATCCACGTGATGCAGACATGAAAAACGCAGTAAAAGACGCGCACCTGTGAACTAGGCATAACAGAGCAACTCAGTAATTAAACACATACACACCAGGAAGTCGAATCCATATCCAACACTATACACATATGCGAGGGGTGTAAATGGGTGCTTTGGTATCAACCACGATGATTTTCCTAACACTGACACATCTAGATATGAATTTACGGCTGCTTCACACAACTGGTTGAATGTATACCGAGTACAGGCACTTAACATATCCCGACTATGCACTCAGTAACTAAACTATTGAAATATATATAAACCAAGACGTGAGTATTTTTGTAATTGCTATCATTAAAAAACAAACTAAACCGCCAGAAATAAATGTGCGTATTCTCAATCACATTTCGAACAGCTATACACCCGTCTGAGTTTCTTCCTATAACATCCCACCACTTTCGCGATGAAATCGATAAAAACATCTCGGCCGTTGTCAATGACATCTCAAACGTCTGGTAGTTCCATGCACTCAATGGTGATGCTCAGCGCGCTGCTTTATGCCACCACCAGACAACACACCACAGGCTTTCGATGGGTGTCACCACGCGGCGCCACCATCTTGCTGCACGCTCCCCATGCTTGCACCCTGGCTGTGGCACTCTGAAACCCGGGTGGCATTCTTTCGTGTGTAAGTCGTGCTTTCATCCCCCGCCTGCCAGCTATGGACGATGTGTCCCTTCGCGTATATATACTTTCTTCCGGCGCTTTTAAACAAAATTTCTGTAGCGTGTAAAAAAAAATTGTTACCAATTCAGGGGGAGCCTTCACAAAAGCAAGGGGGTGTATAGGAAAATTACTGTTGTCAAGGTATATAACACTCACACGCGAGGATCCCCTCATGTGCTCACAATGGTTCCGCGGAGCCATGACCGCTTGCTGTTGGGGCGCCAAGTGCGGCGATATTAGTCTTCACCACAGCCTCGCGCCCCGCCGCGGTGGCTCAGTGGTTAGGGCGCTCGACTACTGATCCGGAGTTCCCGGGTTCGAACCCGACCGCGGCGGCTGCGTTTTTATGGAGGAAAAACGCTAAGGCGCCCGTGTGCTGTGCGATGTCAGTGCACGTTAAAGATCCCCAGGTGGTCGAAATTATTCCGGAGCCCTCCACTACGGCACCTCTTCCTTCCTTTCTGCTTTCACTCCCTCCTTTATCCCTTCCCTTACGGCGCGGTTCAGGTGTCCAACGATATATGAGACAGATACTGCGCCATTTCCTTTCCCCCAAAACCAATTATTATTATTATTCTCGCCTTGCAGATCCAAAGATACATACGCACCACACGAATTCGAAGCAATTCGTATGAAACGGTGCGTACGTCTTCATGACTGACGGGGTTCAACGCAGGTACGTCCCCGAAGGCAACATGACCAGTTGCACCGTCGACTACCTGACTAAGACGCTGCTGTCCGCGTCGTACGTGGTGGCGTACGCGGTGGGCGTCTACTGGACCCCGCTCTTCATCAACATCTACTGTTACTCCAAGATCGTGCGCACTGTGGCGCAGCACGAGAAGCAGCTGCGCGTGCAGGCGCGCAAAATGAACGTGGCCTCGCTCCGCGCCAACGCCGAGCAGCACAAGACCAGCGCCGAGGCCCGACTCGCAAAGGTACGGTCTATGCATGGCAATAGGGGGCGCCACCTTTCAGTACCACCTACAACTCTGCGCGTCGGTTTCATCCTCCAGGCGCTAACATTGTCGACATACGCCCTTACTTTCCGTTTCGCGCATCGTTGAACTTTCTGTTGGCGGGAAAGGGGGGGGGGCGGCGGCAAAATGAAAAAAAAAACTTTCATCTGCTCTACACCCAACGGTGTTGCCCCGTGCAGGGCCGTTTGTAGTACGCAGTCTGCGGTATTAGGCCTCTTTGGTGCGGCATTAAGGCCTTCACCTTGTTTGCTGGATACACTGCTGCTAGCTTGGTTCTTAGATATGGCAGTCGCGTGGTGACTGGGATTACGACGCGCAGGAAATCACGTGGTTTCGGATTTTCGATTGCCGTCAACCAAACTAGGGGCGTCTAAATTAATCCGAGTGAAGCCCTACAGGCTCACGCATCAGGGCGTAAAACTCTAGCCTTGCCGCAGCGACATGGACTGTCAGGCATCTAGTGCAGTGAGGCAGTGCCTAGCCCAGGCCATCAGCCCACACCAGTGGACATTAAATTTTTATCTCTCTCTCTCTCTCTCTAGCCGTGTAACAGATAACGTCCATGTTCGGAGGGTATCGCAGGCTGGGTGGTACTGCAGACGCTGCAGGCTCCACGGCAGCCCGTGTGATTTTCAAGGAAAATAGCTTTATATGTGACTTGTATAGACGCCTATATGCACATTTAGGTTCAGAGTTTGGCGGCTTTGAGGCAAATAATGGAACTCAGGCGGTCTCAGTGGCAGGCCGCGCTCAGCCACAACCACGTCACATTCCTGTCACGTTCCTGTCCCAGATTGCCATGATGACCGTGGGCCTGTGGTTCATGGCATGGACGCCGTACCTGACCATCGCCTGGGCGGGCATCTTCAGCGACGGCTCCAAACTGACGCCCCTGTCCACCATCTGGGGCTCGGTATTCGCCAAGGCCAACGCCTGCTACAACCCCATCGTGTACGGCATCAGCCACCCCAAGTACCGTGCCGCGCTGGCTCGCCGTTTCCCGGCCCTGGTGTGCGTGCCTCCACCTGGCGCCGCCGACGACACGCGCTCCGAGGCGTCCGGCATCACCACCGTGCCGGAGGACCGCGTCATGACCACCGAGACCTAAGCACCTCCTCCTACGTCACGTGGACACGCACCGGCAGTAGGCTTTCCATTTTGGGCGTCGCTATTAGTCGCAGTCGTGTACCAATAGCAGCGCAGTGAAAGATGACGTGGGCGAGCTTATGCTTTGGAGGGGGTACCGCAGGGAAGCGACGCAACGCACATCGGTCTGCTCATAGAGAAGGCCGCCATACTGTCAGCTCAGAGTTCACTGTCAGGAGGCTGATGAACAGCTTCGGAACTTGCTTCACTGCGCTCACCTCCTAGGTGGAATAGGTGACATTGCCAAATTCATTACCATGAAACGCGTAGGAGAGGTATGAGGTCATGGGAAACTGAGGGGACGCGAGACACAAAAAAGTACCCACGGGTTCACTCCTGACGTCGCAAGTCTGCGACGTACGGCGTGTGTTACAAGACACAAGAATGTGGCTATACAAGACGTCTGAGGCGGCTTCTGAGGCGGCTTTATATCGATGAAACTGAGATGCAGAACTGCCGAGGAGAAGTGATCTCCATTCCGAGCACGCTTGAACAGATCTTTAGAACACGTTCGCTCTATACCTCCATTCCACCACTTTCACCACGACGGCTCACCGGTGACGTTAAGCCATGTATTAGATGCCGTCACCAGAAACGTCGCGCTCTTGTATAAAAGACAACACTGGTGACAACTTAAGGCGCACTGCCCTTCGATGGCTTAATTAGCATTACGTCTTACTGAAGAACCCAGCCAGTGATTTACACTGTAAACGCGATTAATTCCAGCGGGCGTTTATCTTCACCTTCCCACCTTGCACAAATAATTTTCTTCTTTAATTAGTCCTCGCAATGGCATGCTCCCAAGAACGTGCAAGTGAAATGCATGCATGCGTTCTGTATGCTGCGTTCTTCATGCAGGCACTATTTGCTTCTTCCCACGGTTGTCACGGTGTCCACAGGTTTAAACAATTGATAGTTTTCTTACCGCCAATAAGCCATTAACAGTGATTATCCTCGCGGTTGTCCCGATATCCACAGGACTTCAAAAACCAATCACTGTTAGCGGCATATCGGCGGTGCAAAGGCTATTAATGGTTTCAAACGTCACCAATGTCCAGGGTCGCTCACCCCTGCTTCCCGAGTGCCTTTTAGACATCACTTTAGCAATGCAATGCCGTCCGTCGACGCTACCCGTGCGCGGCCGGCCAGATCATGTATGTATTCGTCAGACAACTTGCCCATGATAGTCATCAGCTGCCACATGACATTTCCTGACTTTAGATTCACAGGGAAACGTGCGAGCGACGGTTTATGGAATCCTTTGATTTCTATGTGCGCGTAAAGTCACTAGTAGAATTTTTTTCTCATTATTTTTCTTCGGTCTTTTGTCCCCAAGCTTGTTGGGTTGTCTTTTTCTAATCTTCATGAGCTACTTTCGATACGATTGACCGTTTCAGTGCTACGCATTGAGTACGATCAGATAGCTAGTCGCAGTTTTGTGGTCTGTACCAATCACATTTGCGCACCTGACCGAGTAGAACATCAGTGTACCAAAGAGGCTAATGTGCGCATGCGCACGAATTGTGTGTACGCGCGCATATTCATTTCTAACGCCCTCCAACAGCGATCTTGCGTTGCTTCCGCTGCACTGTGCTTTAATTTCACAAGCTTAACCCGGCAGTCAAGTTCTCCTCCTGTATTTAGCACTGAGACGTTCGGGCCTTATACATGCAGCTTAGGGTTGTTAAGTACAAAACCGAAATCCAGTTTCTGGACTTGTGAATGCTTAAATGAGACTTTAAACGGAATTATTTTGCCTTAACAGAATAGCCTGTTCCGAGCTCGGCATTAGTCCGAAGGGCCTGTTCACGAGTTGTGTGAGGTAAGTGTATATTCATTTGCACGGGTATATAACCGGCTTTTGAAATCTTTACATTCTGCAAATGAGCACGATAGATGCATATGTTTCTAAGCTGCGGAGTCCTCTCAGCGCCAGGAAAACGCTAGACACGCGCCAATTCTGCATCGTGTGAATACTGTTCACCTTTTGTGTACTGTGTACGTTTCTTATATAGCTCCGCTGTCAAGACTGTACCTGTGCCGAAAGATGACAATAAAACAGATACGCCTTGCACGTGTCGTGGCATCTGCTGCATCATTTTGGTGCTTGGTTCAATTAAAAGCATTGCGCAAATCACGCTCGTTGTTTATGCATGGCTTTTGCGAGAGCCTGTCAGACCTCTTCCGACGCGACACCCAGGATGCCTTTGTCCGCTCGCCTCCGCTGGCCATCGAGGCACTGTAGCGCGGAGAGCGCCATCGTCATGATGAAGTAGGGGAGCGCTTCTCGGGGCTTGTCAGCCTGCCAGCCTAGCTGGATGCTGGTCGCGGCGCCTGAAAAATGCGCTAGTATTGTTTGTTGGCGTTCACAACACGGACAGAACCATCCTGGGTTGGGTGGGGCTGCAATCAGGCAGGGGTGCGAGTGACAGGACAGATATTCCCCGAAAATGTCGCGAAAACATACTCGGTGGCTCAGCGGTTAGGGCGCTCGGCTACTGATCCGGGGTACCCGGGTTCGAACCCGCCCGCGGCGGCCGTGTTTCGATGGAGGCGAAACGCAAAGGCGCCTGTGTGCTGTGCGATGTCAGTGCATGTTAAAGAACCCCAGGTGGTCGAAATTATTCCGGAGCCCTCCACTACGGCACCTCTCTTCCTTTCTTCTTTCACTCCCGCCTTCCTCCCTTCCCTTACTGCGCGGTTCGGGTGTCCACCGAGATATGTGAGACAGTTACTACGCTATTTCCTTTCCTGAAAAAACAACTTTCAAAACATACTCGTCCCTCCACTTTCTAAAAACATGCACCCGACTTATAACAAGGAACGGAGACAAAAAAAATTGGCAGTGGCTTTGCTCAGCTAGGCCACGATATACGTAGCGAGAGATATACGGTTAAACTTCATTACACCTTGTCGATTAGCTTGGTTTCTCTCCGGCTACGTCCAATGTTAATTTAGCTTTGGTTGTTATCCCCCCGTTGCGTGTAATTAAGGCTACATTAAAGATGGGACATTTGTTATGCAGCAAAGTGTGACGCATTTATTTTATTTCCGGTTCTTCGTCTTGTAATTCCTCATCTCGTTTCTCAATTGCCACAAAGACGGCCCGATGGTCGGTGAAGTACCAGGCAGCCGTCTCGATGGATCCGACGCAGTACTTTGAGGCTAAGGTTTGTCTCTGGTAAACCACGTCGATCATGGATCTCCACTGCGTGGTCGAAGCCTGGCTCTTTCAGTCTCTTCGACTCACTATCCATATCTACCGATAGCTCCACCCAGCCGCTTTCTATATATATACAGCTGCACCAACCCCCCCTTCTCCTACGGCGCATGCGCACAGCTGTTGCAACTCTCTTTCGCCGGTACGCCGCGGCACCTGCTCCTCCTGTGACGTCACGCCAGATGGCGCGACGAGCGGCGGCCGCCAGCTGCAGCGGTTGCCAGGCAACGGCTCAAGGTCACGGTGCGGCCACGGCGAAACGGCGAGACTTGCGCATAATGTAGCTCTCGCTACAAAAAGGGTGGAAGCGCATGTATAATACGAAATCTGAGGAAGTCGCCTATGTAGACGCGGCTAAAGGAAACTCGGGGGCGTCAATCTCCGCGGTGGTCAATGGCCGTGGCATACCAGTTGCCGTCGCATCCATTATAAGCCGAAACATAGGTATGCAGCTAAGGAGGTTGCAATAGCGCTCTCTTGCTTTGGAACGAAAGCAAACATCATAATTAGCGATAGCAACACGGCTGTCTGGAATTTTGGCAAAGGAAGGGTGTCGAAAGAAAAAAACAAAATTTTAGCAATTTCTGAATTGAACCGTAAAATTACGATAACCTGGACCCCCGCCCACGAATCAGTCCCAGGCAACGAGGCGCCACACGAGTCAGCCCGAGCTCTCTATTTCCGGGTAACCGCAGAGCCACCCGGCTGTCGGGGACTGGGTGAGCGCGCGCAAACCTACACTGAAATCGTCGAGCACTACCACCGCGGGACCGAACTTCAAGTAACGGAGAGGCTGTCGCTTGGCGGCGCCTGCAAGCTGGGAATTTCCCAAATCCAGTGTGACTGTTCTTCACACGAATATAAGATGATAAATGTAAAATCTGCAGAGAAAGGGGTACTCTTGATCATATAATCTGGCAATGTCCAGAGTCCCCAGGCGTCAGGGAAAACATTAAAAGTATACTTTTAATGTTTTAATGCTTCGCAGCAAGGCCTCCCAGGCATAGAGATGCCTGGGAGGCCTTGCTGCGAAGCGAGTCCCCCGCCGAACAGCAGCAAGTCATCTGCCTGGCGACGGAAGCCGCGAAAAAAACACTAACTTCGCCTGTCCTAAGTTGCGTAGGCCCCGGCCCCTGTCTCTTGAGCCTACGCGCCGGGGCGGGGAGTAGGGGGCCTCCTACATATGTGGAAAATAAAGTTATTCTTCTTCGGTGCCGGCCGGCCTGCCAGCCTGGCTGCTGGCGCCTGAAAAATGGGCTATAGTACTGTTTGTTCCCGTTCATAACAAGCCATGGGATAGAGGAATATCAAAAATAAATAATTTTTTAAGGTCGTTGGCTAATACCGAGTAGCTGGTGGAAGTGATAACTGCGATACAAGCAAATTTCTTGTTCGTGCCTGGGGTGGCTCACCTGGCGCCTGCTGAAGGCGTCGCGGAAATCGAGCATATCTTTATTTGATCATGTGACGGGGTTCAAAATAAAGCGGTGACAATAGTAATACTATCGCTGACCATTTCCGAAACGCCCTCAGCTTCAGCATAGATGCGAAACTGACTAGGCTTATAGCGACGAGCAGGGCAGCCAGGGAGCAGCGCAGTTCGTCGCCCGCGGGAGGCGTCGTTGCCGAAAGTTCGGCTTTCGTGCAGGGCATGCTGCCGTTACTAGAACATAGCAGGCAGTCTTTATGACAGCATGGCTGTTTTGTCTTTTTTGATGTGAACGCGAAGTCCACCGAGCCAAGACTGCCGGCCGGCCGTCCAGCCTGTATCCTGTACAAAATTGAAAATTGGTTTTTGGGGAAAGGAAATGGCGCTGTATATCTGTCTCACATATATCGGCGGACACCTGAACTGCGCTGTAAGGGAAGGGATAAAGGAGGGAGTGAAAGAAGAAAGGAAGAGAGAGGAACCGTAGTGGAGGTCTCCAGAATAATTTCGACCACCTGGGGATGATGAAAAAACAGCGCAAGGAACGAGACGAAAACACGAAGGAAGAAGACACAGACACGGGCGCTGACTAACAACTGAAAATCATCATGGATTACCAACTAGCCCGGCATCTTGCACTTCTGAACTTCACCTGGGGATCTTTATAACGTGCACTGACATCGCACAGCACACGGGCGCCTTAGCGTTTCGCCTCCATCGAAACGCTATGTCAGCGCACGTTAAAGATCCCCAGGTGGTCAAAATTATTCCGGAGATCCCGTACGCCAGCGTCAGAAAAATGAGCTAAAATTTCTTCACTTAAATAATAGACCCTGGGATAGAAAAATATCGAAATGTACCATTTTTGAGGGTCGTTGACCAACACGCAGTTACTCGTAAAAGTAACAACTGCGATACAAGCAAATTTCTTGCCACAACAGCTTTGCAGCGGCCGCTGCCCGCCGTGGCGGTGCGACTCGCCTAGCGTTCGTTAGCTCCGCTGCTGAAACCGGCCACACTAATTTTATTGTGAGATAATGTTGTGAACAGCTAAAACGATGTCAATAGTAAGCGTTTTATTATAGCCCAGAAGACTTACTTCCGAAGCGCTGTCCGGTGCGGCTTTGATGCGAAACAGGCTATATAGGCCTAGCGACCAGGGCAGCCAGGTATCAGCGCCGTTCGTTACCCGACGACCCCGCGGGCGGCGCCTTTGCCGAAAGCTCGCTACTTGCGCAGGCATGCTTTGTCGCTGCTCGAATATAGCAGTCTTCCTGACAGCAAGGCTGTTTTGTCTATTCTGGGCGGACGTGAAGTACACAGCCGAGACACTGCTATGCGATGCTGTGCGTCGGTACTTGCCGCTCCGTGTGTCCCTGCTTGCAGTGGGGCGGCAGTTCGCAAGCGGCGACCGGAGCGGCCCGTCGGACATGTTGCCGGATATGTGTCTCCTGCTTCAGTCGACGTTGATTCGATCCAACTTTGAGCAACGGAAATTTCGGCTCATGTTTCTACTCCAGCTTCACCGCGGATATTGCCGAGAATGGGAATTGAAAGCATTTTGTGTTTAAAGCAACTGCTTTTGTGCGATGTTGCCCGGCAATGCATTCACGTCCAGCGCTCTCTAAAGTATGCATTGCTACGGCCCACTGCCGCGGCATGACCAGCCTGGTGGTAAGTGCACAGCAAGCAGCGCCTGTGGTGTTTATGTATGCATGGGTAGAAAAAACGTGTGTGGGTGAAAGTACAGGGGCTTCCTTTCTTTGTTATAGTGTACTAGAAGGGGTAGTACTGTACTTTTGTACACACATAACACGGAGGACGGAAAAAACATACAATAGCCTCATTTATACTACTAAGGAGGCTATGATACTGTAGCTATGACTATACATGATAACCATTTTTTTTCTTCGAAGTTGAAAGTTGCGCCGTGTAGGGTGCCGGTGCCAGCGCCCTAGCGCCGTTTGCACGCTAGCGCCAGTATTATCGTAGCGACTAGGAATTCAAATACTCTGCAATATTAACATTTTTTAAAACCATTTAAAACATCCAAACGTTCAGTAGTAAAATTCTATCTTTTATTCGCATTTGTAGTGTTTTATAATAATCATCTTCACTGTTTTGCTACACGAGCGCCTCATGGTCATCGCTTGCATTCATGAGCCCATGTGATTGTGAACGCGCGGACGCTGTGTGCTGCAAAGTAGACTACATGAAATGTTTTTACTGAAATTTGCAGTGCAATCGTGGGTGCAGGCATTAGCTTGTCAGAGCGTCATGCTGTCAGAAGGTCGTATTCATGTCGTTTAATTTCAAACTATCCTGATTAGTCTGTTGGTTAATTGATACAATGGACTCGCTTCCGAAATTGCTACCAGTGTGGTCCAACGCAGCAGAGCATGCTTTGGCTGATTTGATTGATTTTAGCGTTGCAGCAAAGTATCAGCCGGACTTCGGAGGTGCTGGAGTGGATATTGAAACGGACGAAAGCGGGATTTCTCGTTGCTTATCTTTGAAATGCCATGACTCTCGACAGAACAAGCTTTCCGCACGGTACTTGACGCTGCCTTTCACGGTTCCGAATGAAGGTATGCTTTCGCTTAGAACAGGCTTGCATACGTGTTTAGGTAGACACAGGCAGATAGCACATATTTTATATTTTGGGTGTTTTCTTTCGCATATTCTGCAGTCACAGGTGCTGTGGAACCATGCTTACAATATCAACTAGACCTGAACCAACGTATACGTGCCTTTGAGTCGACTATCAGCAATTACCGTGGTATCATCAAACGCAAGGTGAGCAGCGTTGGTTACTTGCTTTGTGAAGCTGTTGCGATGTTGCCAAGTTGTTTATGTTGAGGTGAAATTTTCCTTTTCTGTGTTCCAGGGACCTTTCTCTGACGCTGTTCAAGAGATGACTAAAGTTCTCAATTCAAAGAAAGCTCACAAACAGCTGAAGAACACGGCAATTCATCAGAGTCTCCTAGACCTAATGCAAGCGCAGCCAGAGTCATTCTGCTATAGGGTGAGCAGTTTTTCAGGTACTCGCATTAAAGAGCCTTCTTGTCAAAGTAAGGAGCCCAACCAATTTCATTCTTGGCGATGCTGTTGCTGTGTTGCGGTTATGCGTCATAAGTGCTCCATATCTATTGAAGGTGAGAACTCTCATCCTCGCCCGTCTGAAAGTTCGGACTCCCGCGGATGCTACAAGAACCCTGCCACCCCTTGCGCTCTTTCCTTTTGACAAAAGCTGCACATATAAAGCACTTAAAGGACTATAGGCACCTAACATTATTGTGTGTATTCTCTCAAATGATGCTTTAGACATTAGAATACATGGACCACTGCGTGGCTTTCGCCAATGACTGCTAAATAATATATAATTGAATTTCTTCTTTCATGCTGTTTCGGTTTCATGAATCGAACAATGGCTATGACGTATAGCTGATGTTTAAGTCTCGTCGTAGCGCACGAAAAAAAGGCTATATAAATGATGGTACGTAGTATTAACTCACTACAGCACTTAAACCAGCCTGCTTCAATAGCTAGAATTACAAAAAACGTCCTATCAGCAGTTATATTCCCGTTTTTTTTTGTGCACCTCAAGTGACCTAAACATCAACTAAATGTCACAGCCATTGTTCGGTTGATGAAACTGAAACAGCGTCAAGAAGAGATTCAATTAAAAAATATTTAACGGTTTTAGGTGAATACCACAGGGTGCTCCGTTCATACCAATCTCTAGCGCGTCATTTTAAAGAAGAAAACACACAAACAAAAATTTGGTGTCTATAGTTCTTCAATAAAAAGAAAAAGATTAGTGATATGTTCATAACTTGGTGTCAGTATCATACTTGCTGTTTCTTTATATATACACCAGACACCACTGGTGTTTGCAGATTCTGTCGGGCTTTTTTTTGTCACACACATAGCTGCTCACAACAGCTTTGCTTTTATACCTTTTTGCATTCCTACAGCTCATTTACACTGTTTAAGATGTTCATCACATGTGCCAGCCAGTGTTGGAGCTTTATTTGATTTGCTTGTCAAGTGAAAGTATTGTTCAGAGATTTAAACAGTGCATTTACTGTTATTGGCTTTCATGAAGGAATGCAACTGGAATTTCACTGGAGGCTGCCTTGCCACAGTTCCTCCTGGCTTGCCTAACGGCTCCATACTTGTTGCTCATCCATGTGGAACCGACTTGGACAAGTTAAGTAAGTTAACTTCCAACGGCAGTTGTATCAAGTGTAGTTCAGTGCTCCTGTGTCTGCCAACCATTTTTTTTTTCACTTTCCTGCCCCACCTTTTGTATGTTCAGTGTATTTGTTATGGGGACCAGTAGCTTCATGCCTACCTCCAAACACTGCTACAGAAGTGAAATTCAATCCTGCACGGTCAGTGCTGTAAAACTTATGTTACCAAAGCACAGGCGTGTTCAGAAAATTGCAGATATGTGTAACTGAAAAAAGGACCATGATGTACAATTCATGCAGTGGACAGCAGCATAGTTGTCTACTCCAGCTACCAAGTTGCAGTACCAATGTCTTGTACCACGGGTGTTTTGGCTGCAACTCATCCAGAGACTTTGCTGTCCATCTACAAAACAGTTGCATTTAAGTGCATGTGAGAAGTGTCTGTGTTGACTGTATTTGACGATTTTGAAAGTTGTACGGTAGAACTGTAACTGTGGCTCTTAACAAATATTCCTGACTCTAGCTACTGCTAGTTTTTGGAAAGGGTGCTGTTGCATAAATGCTATAAAAATTGGCCGGTGAGCAAGCTTTCTTAAACAGCTGCGTACGCAAGTACCTCATTTGAATTATGCATTATCTCTTAGTAGTCCCCAGTTATTGACTTATCTTTCCTTCTTATTATTACTGTAATAGCATAACAGTACTTTCTAGAAAATGTAATATAACAGGTTTAACCAACAGAAAATGAACAAGTTCTATGACTACCTGAATATAAGTGCCATAGAGGCGGAAAAAATGTATTGCTCTTCAGATGTTATGATGCATGCTATCATGAGAGTAAATTGTGATAATAATAATAATTGTTTTTTTTTGGGGATAGGAAATGGCGCGATATCTGTCTCATACATTCAGGGCTGTAAGGGAAGGGATAAAGGAGGTAGTGGAAGAAGAAAGGAAGAAAGAAGTGCCATAATGGAGGGCTCGGGAATAATTTCTACCACCTGGGGATCTTTAACATGCATATTGCAATTTTATGCTTTCATATTATCAGCAGGGCTAATTTGTTTGGTAGTCGTAATGAATGGGATTTCTTGAAGACTAAATTTTCTTTATGCCTCATTGCTGCTTTCAGATATTTCAGAATACAGATCAGCTGTTGCAGCCTCAACAGAAGCATTTTTGCAAAAGAAATCAAGTCTTGTATTGAAACCTACGGATAGCAGGCAAGGCACCATCTTCCAAGTGAGCTTGCGAAACGTTCAGAAAGGTAACCTTTGAGCAATAATTCTTCACAACATGCTATGTATAAAAGTAGGCTTTGGTGTAGGAAGATTTTTTACTTCTCAAGTTCCAGTTTTGGGGTGTGGCAGAGGCAAAGAGGCCAGTTTAAAACATGCGCATGCATTCTGTTTTCTACTGCCTCTTCATCTTACTCTCATTCGGCCTTCTGAATGGGTAGAAATATTCGGCAGAATGGAAAGAGACGTCCGAAGTGAGCACATTCACGAGACCTCTGCATTAGGAAAGCAAAGTGAAGCTGTGCTGCTGTGTTCAATGTAGGCAAGTTGCTGAATGTATTCACTTCCAGGTTTTAGAAATCACGGTCCTTATTGCAAAGATGCCCAACTCTCAAGATGGACATACGTGCAGGGGGCCACATGTTGAACTTCTTACATTTTTATTTCTCATATTTTTATTTCACTCATACAAAGTATGTACCATGTTTGTAGCAATGGGCGATGAAAGCCACACCTATAGTCGGGTACAACTTTAGAAGACAGGAGAGGCCCCGCCCAGATGACCGAAGCGCAGCAGCCAATTGCCTCTGCGACTAAAGAAATAGTCCCGCTCAAAAAATTGTGACTGCTTCTAAAACGCGTATTTCTTTGTATAAATAAGATTTGTGTATCTTGATGAGTGGTTTAGTAAAACTATCATGATGCAAATGCTTCAGCACATGCCGGATCGCGAGAGAAAAATAACTCCGTGCCTTCTTCAACGCTGTGCGTCGTCTGCTACGGAGTGAGATCGGCGGCACCGGGCGTGTAATTACAAAACAGTCTGGCTCAATAGCATAGGATTCATATGTACTTTTTGTGTGTTTTCACAAGCTTATTTTTTTAATGTGTGAGGCTTATTTTTCAATTGCTACTTGTTTTTTTTTTTTTTGCGGTTGCAAACCTACAATCTCGTGAGTTCACGCACGTTCGCGCACGGCATTCCGTACCTCTTTTCCGCCATGGAGCCCAGCGAGGTGACATCGGAACGCGAGCCTTTGTTGCCGAACGAGCCTTGTGTCGCATCGATGATCACACCACCAAGGAGCCTCGGCAAGAGCAATAGTGGCCGCATCCTGAACAGCGATTCACGCAACATGATCTTCCACTGCTACACGTTTTGGCGTAACAGGGAGCCTGAACGCAGCGTAGAGGAGACGAGCAAGTTTGTCGCTGACATGCTCGGTGTCAGCAAAGGGACTGTGTTCAGGGTGAGGAAGGAAGTTAAAGCTTCGCATTTTTCGGGTGAAAAACTGACGACGCCGTCCCGAAAACGCCCACGCAATGCGGAGAAGAGAAGACGCAGCGCGAAGTTTGACAGCTTCACGTTGTGCGCGCTAAGGTCATGTGTGCACGATTTCTTTCGCCGTAACGAGATACCGACGGTCGAGAAGATCACTACCGAGTTCTCGGAACGTATGGAACTCCCATTACTAAGGCGGTGGACTGTGCGTCGCCTGCTTGCCGAGATCGGCTTCAAGCACGAAAAGAGAAGCCGCAACTCGCTGCTTATCGACCGGGATGACATCACCGATTGGCGGAATCGCTACCTCCGTGACGTGGAGCGCTACCGAGTGGAAGGCCGAAAGATCTTCTACCTGGACGAGACATGGGTGACGGCGGGACACACTCGGTCGATCGTGTGGACAGACACCGTGGTGCAGAAGCGCGGACGCCTGTTCGCTCGAGCAAATGGCCTAACGACGGGTCTAAAACAACCTTCTGGGAAAGGTCAGCGCCTGATCGTCATGCACATCGGCAGCGAGGATGGCTTCGTCGACGGCTGCTTGGATGTATTCCGAGGCCAAAAGACAGGCGACTACCACGAGGAAATGGACGGCAATCGCTTTGAGGGCTGGTTTAATGGCGTTCTGCAGAAATTGCCAGCTGGTAGCATCATTGTTTTAGACAATGCACCTTACCATAGCCGGCGAGAAGAGAAATTGCCAACGACGGCCTGGAAGAAGGAGAAGATACAGGAGTGGCTCACAAGCAAGAAGATCACCTACGCTGAAAGGATGATAAAGAAGCAGCTGCTTGAGCTGGTGGCATCTGTAAAGTCACGCTTTCTGAGCTACATCGTAGACAATGCAGCTGTAAGCGCCGGTTGCATTGTACTCAGGCTCCTGCCGTACCACTGCGAATTTAATCCCATTGAGCTTGTTTGGGCCAAGGTCAAAAATGGCATCGCTGCGGACAACAGAGACTTCAAGCTGTCCACGGTCGACGCCATCTTGAGGGAGAAAATCAAGCACGTAGCGGCGGAAGACTGGGCGAAGAGCATTCAGCACGTGATGGACTTGGAGGCAAAGTTCAGACTTGACACGTCTGGGAGTGAGCACATTCAACCCATCATCATCCAGCTGGGTGAAGATGACACTGAAGAAAGCTACTCCGACTGCGAGCTGTCTGGCATTGAGCCACTCGACGAAGCATAACGGCTTCTTTTAACGAAAGAACAGCCTTTATTAGGGCTAACAAAATTTTTCCCGTTGGTTCGCAACAGACAACCATCAATTCCGTGACCTCTGAAATAAATAAGCAGTGCCATTTATGGCGTATTCCTTATAATAGAAGCTCAATTCTGATAAGCAACGTCCAGCACACATTGTGCTCGATTTAAGAAGTGGCATAGAGACATGTTTAAATGCTGGTATATCTGAATTGAAACACAACTGTTAACTCTGATTATCTTTGGCGGGCTCAAAATGCTCATTCAGGCAGCCACCATCTAGTTTGACGGGCCCCATGTTGAAATAACAGTATTCAAGGCACGCTTTATAGCTCTGTTAGCAGTCTGCACTGGAAATCGCAGTCATGTCATAGCCAGTGCTGCTGCGATACCAGTAGTCAACACGAAACTGACAGCCACTGTTAGCAGCTTGCACGCCAAAGCACATTCATGTGGTTGCATTGTTTATTTTGGTTTTCTGGCTCACACAAGTAATGAGAATAAGAGAATAAATATAAAGCATCATTAGCTTATTGAGGCCCAAAATGCTCATTCAGGCAGCCATCGTCGAGTTTGACGGGCCCCATGTTGAAATAACAGTAGTCAGAGCACGCTTTATGGCTCTGTTAGCAGTATGCACTGGAAATCGCAGTCATGTCATAGCCAGTGCAGCTGCGATATCAGTAGTCAACACGAAACTGACAGCCACTGTTAGCAGCTTGCACGCCAAAGCACATTCATGTGATTGCATTGTTTATTTTGGTTATCTGGCTCACACAAGCAATGAGAATAAGAGAATAAATATAAAGCATCATTAGCTTATTGAGGCCCAAAATGCTCATTCAGGCAGCCATCGTCGAGTTTGTCGGGCCCCATGTTGAAATAACAGTAGTCAGAGCATGCTTTATGGCTCTGTTAGCAGTATGCACTGAAAAGCGCAGCCTTGTCATAGCCAATTTTTAATTTATTTATCTGGCTCTGGCATTAACGCGAATGCAAGCACAATTACTAACGTGAATAACTTTGCTAGCATTTTTTTTTTGTCATATTTACGTACCGGAAAAATGCTCAGCAAGGTTGAACGTGTTTTAGTGAGTCACTTTGTTCATTACAAGCCGCAGGCAAAATGACGGCCAGATTCAGACAGTGATATTGGTGAGGTGATAAATGGTGAAAGCTGAAAAAGCTCTCACAGCACTGCATTGCTGGACTCCATTCACTAGAAAACTGCATTTGTAATGATGAAAGCATCAAGACAGGAAATGATAATCCACTGCACAATGTTATGTGTACCCCCACATGTGACGGGCAGCGAAACCATCTATTTATTAAGACTGAATGCAACAACATCGCAAGATGCTGTTGCACAATATGGCACCCTTTCATGTGCACTCCTGGCGAGCTGCTGTATGCACTGATGCATAAACACATTAACAAGGGTAAGAGACGAAGTTTTTGCGCAAGCCACGTGATGCTTTTAACATTTTGTATCGGTCAATGTTTCTGTCGTCACAGCTGATAGAAGTTTCTTTAGTGCAAGTTGGTTAATCACGTTGCGACAACAGCACAAGAAGCAAGGTCAGAATAGTAGGAGAAAACACAGCAAGATGGCAGACTGAGGAGGCAAGGTAGACAAGAATGTAAGGATTTAATGACATCGAAGAGGCCAGCCCTGCTATTCACAGGACTTCGTGCTTTGAATGAGACGAGTTAATGAAATTGTAAAGGAAGAGGTGGATGCAGCATGCTTACAAGAACAAACACAAAAATAAAAGGACACAAATAGGAATAATAAACACATACACGCACAGAAGCACTCACATATTCACACACATGCACACAAACGCGAGCGCAAAATCTGAGATCTAAAATGCAAAAAAGGGGAAAATAACAAATATAAACAAACACGCAAGAGAACATGCACACACATTTAATGCAGACGCGAGTAGAGGTATTAGGAGTCAGTTCACAAGCAGCTGTGCCTACTTTGTCGTACTTTTATTTGATGTACATAATGGCTCTGTTGCCTTCACTGTCCTGGAATTGTTTTAGTAGCAACATATCATAACAATCGAAAAGCAGCGCAAATCTGTGTTGTGGGAAAGCAAGTCGAGCGCTGGCAGCACAACTGATGTGCGATTGTGTCACAGCAGGCATTCTACAGCTGGCGCGTGCAGTGAGTGAAGAATTCTAAGCCATACAGAGACGCGAATTCATGCCAAGCTCCCTTGTAAAGGCACCAGTGTATCGGTCCTAATTTTATATTAGTACTAGGGCTGACATTAAGGAAACAAACACTGCTCCCACACGCCTGGCCGTTAATAATCCAATGACATTTGCTCAAGCAGCGCGTGTTAGTCACTGATGGTTAGCACTGGTGGAAAGTTATCAATCGACGGTGCTACACAACACTCGAACGACGCCCTGCTAGATGCTCGGCTATCTTATCATACTGCTGCCAACGATCGATTGTTTGCGCGCTGAGCTGGCAGCAACAAATCATTGCGTTGGAGGTTGCTTCCGCAAATCTTTTCGGTTGAGGAACTCGTAGGTTGGTTTCATCCGCGCACGCTTTTCTCATTTATCCTGAGAATGGTTTTGCTCCATCACTTCGCCACGTCCGACGTGAAACACAGGGGCACAGTACACTAACACACCCGCCGCTCACAGTAGGTACCAGACTTTGGCAAATTCTCCTCGTCGTAACTTCACTTAGGAACAAAACAAAACACCATAGAACAAACACGCACGACGTTCGTTTGCAGCGGTGTGCCGCTGCGGGATCCTGTTTCCAGACGAAGCGCAGCGCAGCGCAGTCACTGATGTTCGCTGTAACCTTTTTTCGTCGCCTCACGGCTCAGAACAAACGCACGCGGAACAAGTTGTGCATCGTAAGCTTGCAATAATATTTCCGACATGACAGACGCCCACAAACAATTCGAATTCACTCTGACGAAGGGAGACGCACACAGCTGACGCGACTCGGCCCAATTCGAAGCGAGGGCGGCCATGTTAGGCATGTTCTCCGTCGGCGGGGTCACCGGCCGTCCGGCTCATGACGTCACCTGAAGTGCGCGCCTATTGGCGGAGGCTCGTGTGCATCCGCCTTTGAGGGGCAAATGCCGCTGCCTTCTTAAGTTGTACCCGACTATAGTGTCTTGATGATGCTTCCAATTTTTTTATTGGTTGGTGATTGGTTTGGCCATACTTGTTTGGTTTTAGTGCAACTTACTGGAACTTATCTTCCTCCAGGACTGAAAGAGACACTGAGTACGTATACAAGCTGGTCTGCACCATTGGATTACCGCATCATAATGACCAAGATTCTGTTTTCACTGAAACTGCAGCTTTCATAAGCCAGAAAAGGCAAAAAAAAATCTTGGACGACGCTTAAGAGTGCAATGGAATAGAATTAGAGATCCCTTGCGCACAAGTACTACTCCTCTTTCATAGATTCATAGATACCGGGGGAGCCTTCCTACCACAGTGGTGCAGTGTTGCCGCGGTTAAGCAGTGTGCCACCACCCTGGCAGGTCTGACAGCCACGGGTGGGGCTTGAGACCCAGGCTGGTCTTCTTCAACTCCCATATGGCTAATTTTTGCACAGGTAGTTCTTCGAGCGGCTGTCTTTCTCTTGACCAATGAGCTGATGCATAGCATCTCAGTGGGCAGGTGGCAATTGCATTGAATTTATTTCTATTAATTTCATTGCCACCTGCCCACTGTAGTAGGAGGGCCACATACTTTTTCGTGACACGGATGTGGATACCAGTTTTTCTTGTGAATGGGACCTCTAATGCTATTGCATTAAAATCAGGTAGAGGTCTCACCATCACAGACCAATTTTTCAAATAAACTGCATGCGGCGAGAAATTTTTTTGGCTGCCGATCCATGAGCTTAGGCTACACTGCCATTCATTTTTAACAGTGATCTTGGAGTCTCTTTCGGTTTAGACTTCACAAGTTTGAATGGAGTGGCGGGACAATATTTAAGTGCAATTTTCTAAGCAATAAATGCACTTTTACTGCCATAAAAATATCAACATACCCAGAAAGAGCCATAGCTTGCAGTCAAAGTTTATGGAATGCAATATTAATTAAAAAACTGAATTTCATCATCATGTTTGCATGCTGACTGGAAACCAAGTTGTGAGTTTGGTGATAAGGTGGTCACAAATCATTCTCAAGCAATACTACCCAGATGCTAAGAAACTGAATTTCTTTAGCCAAAGTCACATTACATAAAATTATGAGAGCTGGTGAGTATGTGTTGGAACAGGTGATCTATATATGCTTATGTCTAACACATCTTTTTAAAGAAGAAAACCTGAAAGTGAAAATTTGGCATCTCTAAGATTTCACCCCTTAGTTTATCAGACTGTTTGTGCATGGCTTTAAAGGAGGCCCTGCAACACCTTTCAGTCATGCCAAATTTATTTATTTATCACTACCCACAGCACTATTCTGAATTGGCATAGCAAATAAACTCAGTTAACCCTTAGACTGAGTTCTCGTGAACATCTGAGCCATATAATACACTTCTACATGCAGCAGAAATCCCACAATATGTTCAGAAGTTGGCGAACCCTTTTCAGGGACTTTATTTTTTTCAAACTTGTGCCCTCTTCTTTGTCACTACCAGTCAGCTGCTTCGCAACGGTGCATCAGCGATCTCTGCCTCCCAGGGAATTTCCACCCACGTTGTACCTGGGTGGTGGGGCTGACTTGGTGAGGCCGACAAAAGAACGTCGATCTTTGTGTGCATATAAAGTGATGAAAGGAGGGAGAAAAGCTTGAAGATGCTGCAATTCACATTTTAATGAGATAGTGTTAGCGTGCATATGTGGGGGAAATCCTGGTGGTGTGTAAATGAAATTTCTATTGGTCCGTGACAGTGTGACATCACAGCCGCATGCATGGGTAATTCAAATGCCCCACAACAGTCACAAAGTACAACAGTGATGCCATCACCACACAATTCCTCGGTGCTCTACAAGGTCATGCCATCATTCCACCACCATTACATAGCGCCTCTGAAGAAAGAAAAGCAATCGAAATGAAATGAAAAATGGTCAAGCTGGGACTCAACCCATGCCTTTTTGGCTGAGAGCTGGGCGCGAAACCCCTCAACCACAAAGGAGCTTGGGTTGAAGGCAATAAAAAGAGGCCTTGTGTAAGCTTACTGCACCGCAGAGTATGCTACAGAGTGGGCATCAGCATCTAGTTAATTGAGATGATCAGTTAGTGTCACCAATTCTCTTCGGCAGTTAACAAAGCCTGTGCCTACGAGCAACTGAAATGCGCTTGATGTGTTGTAGTGGCATTGGAACTACAAGTGTAGCGGAGTGTGCCGATGTGCCAAGAGATGGTGCGCGAGTCTCACTGTTGCGTTAAGTTCTCATTGGGGTTATCAATGCGTTCTCAAAACTTTGACTCCAGGAAACTCGGCTTCTACAAAACGCATTCAAAAAATTCTTGCTGGAGGATATTTGTGAAGCAGCATTCTTTAACCTCTTATGCATACCGCAACATAACTTTATTGAATAGTGTTGCAGGGCCCATTTATATACTATGTGAATACAGTTACACTGTTGGCAGTGAATGGTGCAGGCAGGGTTTCGAGACACAGTTGCCTTCGCAACTTTATTGCGGTGTTTCGTTTAGTTCATCACTGAGTCTGACTGGGATCAGCCTTCTTACTTTTTCTGGCAGGATAATCGTGCCATGTAGATAGTGAGCAGCATTGGGATTTTTTTTTTGCATCCAGATAATCAATAATAGTTTTGTTAGCACCCGCCTTATTTTTTTTAAAAGAGATTTGAATTTTTTGCTGTAGCTTGCTGAACATTTGGGGTATAAGGAATGACAGGTGCGCCTTTTTCGCAAAATTTCATTGTCGTTCTGCATTGTGGTTCACACACCTTGCATATTGAGTCCTACCATGAAGAGATTGTTTATTTGTTAACCGGTACACTGTGTGTCTCACTTGGTTTTATTTTATCTGTGAATGCTGGTCGCTAGCACGCCCTTCAGGCGACACATGCTTATGCAGGATTTTCTCCGTGGCGCATTTGATTGTCACTGTGATACTCTTCTTTTTTTTCAGAGACTGCCTGTTGCGTTCGATCAAGAAACCATTGTCGGTACATTCACTTATTTGGTACACTGGATAAGGATCCCACAGTGCTTTCAGAGTTTGTATGTGACGACGTCCTTTGCTATACCATGCCAAGGTAATACTTGAGCTGTAATGACTCAATGATGATATTCTGAGCAGGAGATATTGCTATGTGCTGATATCAAATCAGGTGCATTTATTGTGACAATGCTTTTTGCTTTCAGCAACCACATCTTTGGAGAGCTTCTTGCAGTAACAGAAACAGGGCAAATATTGCTGCAACAGTGTGACCGCACGTGAGTTCATAGAGCTATCTTGTTCAGTTTTATGTGTGTAATTTATTATAGGTATGGTGACTGCCATAAATGACCGCTGAATGCAGAAACCTTTGAACTGAGGTCATAATATGTGTTTTAAGGTACTAATGTGAACAGGGAATGCAAACTCAAATTCCTGCAGCACACCACATTTCTCAAGCTAGGCATTGCTCTGGAACTAAACTGAATTTCAGTCATTTTAATGACCGAAACGGCATTTCAGGTGCCTGTTTTTGCAGCCCAGAGCACACTTCCTGGAAGGGATGGAGCATCAAATTTTTGCTGCATGTTCTTTCTTTGTAATAATGCACATGGCATTAGTTAACATTGAGCAGACAAGGGAAGGGAAAAGAGGTGCTTGTTATGACATACATGACGGAAGCCAACAGCCACCGAAACCAAGGACCATATGGGATTTTTTTTTTAATTTATGGTGTTGATTACTGTTGTATCTAGAAGGCAATTTTAACATGGCTTATGGCCCAAAGTGTTTCGCACAAGGCTGCAGTAAACAGCTCTTGCACAGTGAACCCACTCCAGCCTACGTTTCACGGCTTAGTGGCTTTTGTGTGACCTCAGCCGGGAAGAGAAACTGAGCAGTGAGCCATGGCCGCACAAGAACTTTGTTTACACACCGTGCATTCGGTCTGCTCCACTCCGTTTTGTTCGCGCCATGGCTGAGACATGACTCCGGGGCCATATTCCCAGTGGCGGAAAGATCGCAACCGACGCCAGGGTCTGTTCCCAGAAGCTTGGATCCAACCCTCACCTTCAGAGGAGAGGGAAAACAAAGAGAGTGTGGGAGGTGGTGGCAAAGGGGGTTCTTCCTTTATCCGCTCTGCCACCTGCCAACAGAGGCTTCAGACAGATGGACATGTTTTTCCAACATGGGTTGATGATGGATGGTGGCTTCTGGATGGTGAACGTGGTTCTAGTGCAGAGGCAAGTAGGTGCTGGATGGAGGCCTTCTGGTGGGCGGACGTGAGTGATGGTGGTGGATGAAGCTTCTGAAAGGTGAAGGTTGATTGCTTGGTGGTGGGAGGAGTATTCTGGTGGGTGGAGAGCAAAGGTGGGTGGGTAGTGGGCAGAAGCCTCTTAGAGGGTGGCAGCAGCATCATACAACAGAGGGACAGGTTTTGCCAAAGTGAGGGCAGTAATGCTAATGGGAAAATTTCGAATATTGATAGAGTTGAATAACTGCGCCTAGGTGCAGCCTGGCCCCAGCGACCATGAGCCGCTGGTGTACTACTTGGCCACCACCTACTATGTGAATACACGAGTAGCTATTATACGGCAGTTTTTTTTACCCTACCAGTGCTGTTATTGCCAGTCTACAGCTTCTCAAACCAAAACTGAGCCTATATTAGAGAAGAAATTCTGTTATTAATTATTTACTAGCTGCAGGTGAATTCCATGCAGTAAGCCATTTTTACTGATGTCCTCCGCATCATTCCAAAGAAAAAATTTGCAGCAGAAAATTTGATGTTTTTATCTGCTTTGATTCATATAAAGTTTAGCCTTTAGTGGCTAGATGTGAAGAATGTTCATTGCTCAGCGTGGAGATATGCGTGCATTCATCACAGTGAGCCCTCCTGGAAAGCCTCAGTGTCTCACGAGCAGCCGTCTACGAACCAGTGGTGGTGCGCAGATTTTGGCAGCCATCCTCGTCACGTTTGTTACATGGACCGCTCTGGGCTTTACAGCCTCGATGCCAGAAGACCGGTGAGCCCCTTATCTTCAATTGAGAAAAGAAATGGAGAACTCAAGGTCTAATTCTAAAGGTTATAGCATGAGAAGGTTTTTAGTAATTGAAATTTTGTGTGTAACTTACGTAGCAAAGCTTTATTTCTGCATTGTAATTTTTTATGGCTGTAGCTACATGAGGGACCACCTTTGGGCTTTATCACATGGTTATTAGAGCAGTAGGTCATGACAGTAAACTACTGTGTTTACCCACTGAGCTGTGGGGAGTGTGATTCAGGTGAGCTTGGGCCATGTATGCCTTGTTGGCCAAAAGGTGAGTACATATATTACGCAACTAAGCTTCCGTTGTGTGTTATAATTACTCTCATATGGGGGACTTTATTTGGGTATGCAAGTACCGTTACAGTTACTGCCTGTCATTCCTCTGCTTTGGAGAAGGATGAAGAATGTGGGAGGTTTTTATGAGATGTTGACGGTAGCTGCATTTTGTTGTACCGTATTACACGATTGTAAGTCCACCCCCCCACATCACATTTCTGAACAAAAAAAAAAAAAATTTGGAGGCAAGTCGTTTAAGCTTAACCTTCAATAATAGAATGTGATAGCACTATCCTCCGGCCTCCGCCTATCGCCAGCCGCTATCGGCTGCCACGCCTGGGCACGCCCTTGGGCACATTCCAAAATGAAAATGTATTGGTTACTGGATTACTCGTTCACACTTGTGCCATCGTCCTCACTAGCGCTGCCGTCGTGATCGCTGCTGCGGTCCCACAGCTCGTCGTTCTAACACCATCATGCAGCGAAATCCCGCACTTCGCAAACAACCACATCACGACATCGTGTGGAACAGCTGAAAATTATGCCTTGCTGCAGCTGCCACACCTGTATCACCTGTTGCGAACGTCGAACTTGTGGCCTAGCACGCAGTCGTTTGTTTCTTCGGCGTAAAGAATGACAGCCATCTTGAATGTAGCCGTGAACGAGTGGCGGTCGCTTACCGGACCCAGAGCAGAAATGACGAGTGATGAAGCACTACATTAAAAACCTGTGAAACGCGGCCGACAGTAGTCAAATGCGTCAGAGCCAAAGAGAAACTACGCGTGAACGGCATTGGCTCTTCTGTCAGCTACCAACACTTCCCTCCGCCGCTGCGGTTCCGAGTGGCGGTGCCACCGCGATTGGAACAGTGGCCCTTCCATTAGCTATCGATGCTCCTTTGAGCGCTGAGTGCTTGGTTGAAAGTAAACAAAACATAAACTTGGACGACGCCAATTAAGAGTTGAACGCGAATGTGTTATCCGGCTGCCGCCGCTTATCAGAAGCCACAATGTGCGGCCACGTGTGGGGAGTGGGCTAGTGCCAGTGCTTGTTTGCTGCTTATTGACAGCCACCATCGTCCGCCGTGCGTTGGGTGGGGATGCCGGTCCTGCGCGTTGACATAGCAGCTGCTCAAGGCCAGCTCCAAGAACGATGCGACGGAGCCGCACAGCAAAAATGCAACCACGCTGCAGCATGCCTGATATCTTGTTTGTCATCTCACCTTTATTTATGGTGCGTTCGGATTTTCACATTTTTAACAATAGGTCGACTTACAATCGTGTAAATACGGTATTCAGAATATCTGTGAAAGGCCCTCGTTATGAGCATATTACAAGGGGGGAGCACAAGCCTTTAGATATGTGTGTTAAAAATGTGTGAACATCGCAGAGCTCATATCACACAAATAATGCTTTCGGCGAGCGACCATTGGTACTTGTCCTGGTGCTCTCTATGACTTGTAAAGGGTATCGTAAGAGTTGATGTTGCCATCTAATTACCGTAGTTTTGTTGCCGAACGGAGTAGGTTTTATTTTCTCTTAAAATTTGAAATTACTTATAGTATGACCAGCAACTGTTACTGTGGAGTGTACTATTCTCATTCAGCAATAATAATTTTTCTTTGACCGTTTTCTACACAGAGAAAGTTGCGTGCATTAACTTAGTTTTCTGGAGGCTCTCCAATGCCGTGCTTTGACATCTCAGAAGCATGTGCATTGTATGACTTTATCCTCACACTGACTGCCTAGTTTGGAACTACTCATTTCTTTAGTGCATTAAAGGGACTATCCAATGAATAAAAAATCGCTTATAAACGTTTTCAATGCTTAGAAGTGATCCTAAGAAGCATTCACACCAAGTATGAGTCTTCGGAACTGAGCTGGCAATTTATTATCAATTTTTAAAAGCCGTGTTTTTTAAAATTCGTGGGCCGATTGGTGTGCTTGTAGTGACCGATTTTGAAACTAAAATCATGAAAAAAGACGTCACTCTACCCATGTCGTCACCAGGCCACCACGCGCTGTCATTCGCTGGAGCCACGGCAGCCACGCCGTCACAGGCACATTTCCGGTAGGCGTGAAAATCGTCTGCTCGTGCCACCGTGCGACCCTCTTGGGCAAGCGCGAGCCAGGGCATGGCCTTCGCGCATATGGTTTCAATTTTCCTCTGCCGCCTCCTTCTGTCGGGAGTTCCGGAGCCACTCACAGTGGCTCTCCGAGTCGCTACTGTCGTCGCTGGCGTTCAACCAGTATGGCGTGAACGCATAGGGCTCGATGCCCATCGTGGCCGTAAGAGCGAGCAGTCGCACCTCGAGGTCCGGGTCCATTACTGCTAACTACAACAGACGACAAGCAAAGAAACCCGACGTGCACCGCAATCACGCCGCCGACGCTGCTGCTGGAGTGCTAGGCGGGACAACCGGGAGTTGCAAAAGGAACGTAAGCGGATGACGTATTGATGGGCGGGACCCAGTCCCAGAGCTGTTTTCTTTATTTTTGTCTGGTGCCCCGCGTGTACGAGTTGAGGGGGGAGAGGAGGAGCGTAATTTTTAATAGTCTATATCTTGGTTGTTATTGATGCTAGCTTAAAAATTCTTGCGTTGGGGTGACGAGTAATAGAATGCCTATCTCTCGTATGCTTTACGTAATCTCAATTAATTTATTGCATAGTCCCTTTAAGACAGAACACCAGACCATGCTCTTTGCCACATGCAACGCATTTGTAACTTCGCCATTTCCTACCTTATGTAGCTTGTCGGCATTTTTGAGTGAAAGTTGCAATGCTTTGTGTACACTTCACATCACAAAATAAAAATCTATTTCAGTCTTGTACTTCATTAATATATTGCTCTGTGTTGCTTGGGAACTTCCACCTGCTATGTGTGTTGCAGTTACTGTGCCTTCACAGCATTCTGTGAATCAATTTGGTGTTCTCCCTGGAAAGTTTGCTATAGCACTAAGGCATGCTCTGTCTGAACCTTGCATTATACTTGTTGAGGTTCATATGCTGATATGTGCTGTATGTTTATGTTTTGTTGGGTATCACCGGGAGCTTTTAGCATGCCCCGGAGAAACCTGTGGAATATTGATGTGCAGATATTGCCGTGGTATATGCTATTAGCATTTGGCTTCTTGAAGTAATCATTTTCTTTCTCAATTTTTGAACAGATTTGTTCTAGCTCCTGTTTTCTTGAAGTTCTTTTTCTTTTTCAGGGTTCTCGTAGGCATGTATTCTGCAATAACAGGCATGAAGCCTTTCTGAAAGACGACTTTTTTTTGTTCAAGCCTAACCCACTTAACTGCCACCAAATATACCTGGCAAGCTCAAGGCTGTTGTCAGTTTGGGATGAACGTCACTCTCGACAGCCGGTAAGTTTTGTCTTTTCAGTGTTTTAGAATTTGTAACAAAAGTAACAATAGGTCAAGTCTTGTGATGCCAGCACACAAGTGTATGAATAATGTGGGTTGACTGTGCTAACAGCAATCACTGACAACACATTTGCTAGAAATTGCTGACTAAAGTAGGAAATAGTAGTTGAAAACTTCGTGGTTCACAACCGCTCTGTCGAAGGCAGGGTAAAGTGTGTCGGAGTGGCTCACAGAGCAGTTTGTAATGCATGTTATACCTGCGCCACACACGCACAAGAAATAGCAGTGAATGCTTACGGCCTTAAGTTTGTTAATTTTATTATTTTCAGAGTTGCTGCTACGCATCCACGTTTTATGTCATTAGTATGCCATTATGTCATTGAATGCAAAGCATTCAAATTTTACTTGAATATGAACAGTTCTAATCAGCACAATATCTCGGCAAAGTTGTTCAGTGTAATTCAGTGTAATATAAAATTTCTTTGGAGGAAACGCCACTTTTCTTGCTTGTGAAGTCGATAAAGTAGCCATAAACTCGGGATGTCAGCACACAAGCTGGGCGTATCTGCCAGAAGTGCTGCTAAAAATGGCGCCCTTCACATCGGAAATGCAGTAGAAACGCCTTATCTGACTGAAAGTTATAAATTAACCATTTGCTACTGGATAGAAAGTTGTTACTAACAAAGTTGTACGCTTTTCTGCATGTGGAATGGGGACGAGAGGATGCATTGCTCGGGCGAATCAGCTGCGGCGAACTCAGTTGGTCACAAATGGCAGTAAGGCTAATGCCATTAAATTTATGCATGTGGCACCGCACGAATGGCATTAAAACTTAGGGCAGTAAGCTTTTAATGGCATTAAATCTGTCCCTGTGGCACAAGTATTACTCTGTGCCTCTCCTTTAACAGTACTTAGTTGTGATGTTAGTTGAGGCAGCCTTAATTTCACAGATGTTTTGGTCACTGATATAGCAGTCATGTGCGGCAAGGTTCTTGTTCCCCATTTTCACTCCTAAGTTGCCGCATAGTGGTAACAACTGACAGGGTTGTCTGTTTAGGCGATAGATGGAAACACTGGTGTTGAACTCAAACTCCTTATTGGGCAAACTTGAGTCAAGGAAAAATAGAAAAAAACTTGGTGGTGATAATAAGCAGAGGTGTTTTTGACAGTTTTCAGGGTCACAATGGTCATTTCTGTCAGTGCTTCTCAATTTAAGCGTGACTAAGGGTGACTCTGGATGTTTTGGCAGTAGTCCTCATGAAAAGTCATGAACAGCTCAGTTGCTTCACTGCTCACCTGATTGAAAATTTTTGTGAACAGTACAGTAGCATCAAGAAGCCATGCACCAGGTTAAAAAACTTGTCCTGCATGGTGAACAGAGTGGCAATGAGGCCACGTGCTAACAGCAGTAAACAAAACAAGGTGTTCAAAAATTAACATACAACAAAGCTTATGGAAATGTGCTTTACAAGCCAGCTACTACGTAGTAACAAGTATAACTGTGCTATGTTTTATTTTTACATCGTTGGCTTGGAAACATTATACTTGTCTTGTACAGATAGGCTGGAATCTGTCTTACATAACAGTAAGATTTCTTGAACAGTCGCATTCTGTTAATTTGGCCTTGTCAGAACATGCAGAATTCGCTCTATGGTGCAAAGTTTTAATGAAAGGGAGGACTTGAAACTTGCGTGAAATTTTACCTTAATTTACTTCAAGAAACTTGTGGTAGCAGCATGTACATGATGCTGGAAAGACTTTGTTTGCAGATGTCCTTGAAGTGTTGAGGGGCACCACAGAGCTTGCTGAGAATGGTCTTCGGGCAATTTGTACTGTCAGCAGTATTTCATTGTGGCTGCTAGATATCTCTGGTTCAGTCCCAGCCACGGTGGCCGGATTTCAATTCAGGCGAAATACAAAAACATCTGTGTGCTGTGCGGTTTAAAAAACAGCAGGTAGCATAAATTAATCTGGAGCCCTCTACTACGGCGTCCCTCATAGCCATTGTGTCGCTTTAGAGCGTTAAACCACACAATCAACAATTTATTTGATATCTCCATTTGTCATGGTTACTACCACTAAAACTGCAAAGTGTTGTTGAAGGCCTCTTTTACAAGAGAACAAGTCCATGAAGCTGTTTGCATATAAAAGTAGTGCATGACTGGTTGGCGGTTTTAATCTGTTTAATCAGTGTGGTCCCACCCCCTATAAAGCATGTAATCTGTTCAATCAGTGTGGTCCCACCCCCTGTAAAGCATGCAAAGGGTTGTTCAGTCTCCAATTATTCTGACAGTGGCTTTGTGAGTTCAGGTGCCGGTTAACTGACGCTAGATGTAGCTTCTGGAAAATTGCTCAGTTTTAGTGTGGGAGGAGTATAGGTCATGTTCTCACTTTTCTTAGCAATGTCCATGCTCAGTCCCCTTGTGTTGTCATGCTCTCCCATGTTGTACCTTATAACAGTTGTGCGGAGTGCATCTAGTGGCACGTTTGGAGCACACCCAGTTCAAACGTTGTGTTCGAAAGTGCAGGCCACACAACTCGCAAGGAGAATTTTAAGTTATTACCTTTGGTGCAACTAGCACAAGCTCTAATTTCATGGTGTTTAACTTTCAGGCGGTGGCTGCACTTTCAGGGGAGTATCTCAAATTTTTATGCAAGTGCAATTGGCACTTATATTTTGCTTTTGCTGAAAACAAGACTTCTGGTCAGTCTTCTTTTATTTTTGTGTTAAGCCATTTATCTCTACAAAAGTAAGCATAATTAATAATAAATGCTTGCCTTTAGGTTTTGTTGCTGCAAAGTTTAAGTGTAATAGAAAGATTGATGCAAGCACAGTAAGTCATTATTTCTGCCTGCTTCCTTCCAGATGCTTACGTGGAGTCACTGTTTGCAACATGCTCCATCATTCCTCGAGTTTACCCCTTTGCAAGGCTCTGAAGACGGAAGTCATTCCGATCTCTACGTTACACTGGGTTCACAGAGGTCAAGAGAGGTTGCAGTCTTTCATGTCCGTCAGGATTCGCCTGCTGTCCAGCCTCTGTCACTGGTTCCTCCATGGCACTTGTCGCGCCCGAGCGACTTCGTGAAGCATCTTGAGCACCAGGGGTGTGCCGTCGATGAGAGAGTGTTGAAGCGTGTTAATGCTCCACTGATAGGTGGCTGCATGGTTGAGTGCATGAGTGGCACGTTTTCGGCACTGCAGCTGACCTCATATGGGGACATCTTCCACCAGGTAAACAATCAAATCTTTTCAAAGATGTATCTCACTGTCTTGCTTTGGCGACGACTTTAATAAAGCATACATCTTCTAAACTATGGCAATGAGCATAAATAATAATGTTATTTTATTGAAGCTGTGTTGTTTATTGGCCAAACAAAGAACTGAAGGCCTTCAGTCATCAGTGTGCAAGGCTGGATTGACCTTATATAGAAACTAATGGTTGGCTGCTTTTGAAGCAGGTAATGAAGCAGGTTCTTGTTTTCTTCTCCGCTAGCTTCAGCATTATGGCAGCACGCATTCCACTGTGCCTCTTTTCTTGCAGGACTTTGTGTTGGATGGCGATGAGCCTCTGAGCTCAGGCACCTGGAATTTTAGTGCTGGCTGCAAGTTGCTACCGGCTCATGAAATAAAGGAGAATGTGGAATGGTGGACAGACCTTGTCACTGCATGTGACCCAGAGTACGAGGAACGGCCAGAAAAGCTCCCACTTCTTGTCAATCATTTTATTGATTATCAAGGTGAGTCTGACATAGGCCTTTTATCTGTATTGTGTTCTTGTGGTGGTGTCTAAAACGGGAAGACCGTTGATCATGCTGAACATCTGTGCAACTATACAGTGATAAAACACAATGCTGGCATAGTAAGTGTGGCTCTCTCAGAGGCTGTTCTGTGATGCAATATATCGTGCATACATTTTGTGCACTTTTGAATACCATGTTATGAATTGCTTTCTGTGTGTGCAGCATGTTGGGGCACCATGCACAATCATGCTGTGAGAGTGAATTATTTTTATTTAAAAAAGGCAGTGGTGGTACTGTGTACATTTAATTGCAACAGAAAACTTTGCATTAGCATGATGAAGCCAGTGTTTGCTAAGTGCAGTCTACATGTTTTGTGATGTGGCTGGCTACTGATTATGAGTTTAAAGTATCCCCGCCTTTTTGTCTTTAATCCATTGGGCAGGTTGGTGAGGTAGCGCTGCTTGTCTTTTTGCCATTTAACATATTGTGCCTTTACTTTTTCTGACTCTGTTGATAAGTTGCTTAGACAGCCAGTTGAACCGTCTATCAAAGAAAAAGTTGTTTTGCCAGAGAGACATGCTCGACATAGCAACTGTATTTTCCATGCCATGGGCATAAGCTTCAAGACCACCGAAAAAACAAGTCACTTGCGATTTCACGATACCGCTGTCGAAATAAACACTTATTCATCTGAGTGTACAGATGAGCTTCGTTGGCCATTGCACAAAAGCACTATCCTATCGCCGCAACCAATCACCTCTTGTGTTTAACTGCCACTCTCTCGCACTCTGCATTGCATGTCGTCTTCATCAACTTCATTCCATTCACCATGAATAAAGAACACACCGTTGTCGCAGTGCCCTCTTAAGTTGTGTTAAGCAGTCCCAAAATTTTATAGCATTCCCACCAAGGTCCCCGATCACCGATTTCGCCGATCTTTGCCTGAAGACACCTTGAAATCCTAGCTGGGAACCGAAAACAAATTTAAACATGAGGTGCTAGCACACATACTTCCCATTTGGCCAAGTAAGCTAAATCGGCTGTAATTTTGTCAGATTACTTTAGCAATCACAAAATAGTATTTGTACTGTTCAAACCTGAGACAGTTGGACATGGAGAAATACCTTGGAAATTTGTGGTCTTCCGACATTATAGACATGATATAAGATGTCAGTATACGCAACACGTTTACCAATACTTTTCAACAGAGTTCATAGCCGGACAAGGCTTCACAGGTGCAGAAAAGTGCTATCGCACATATAACACGTTTACAAACAGGTTAAATCGTCAATTTTTGTTTTGTTCCTCTGTTAGAATTGAAGAGAGAAAGCTGACTTTGATGCTTTGGCTTGTCAATGGTGGCTGCTAGGAATCTGTTCTCGTGAGGATAAAGATGCAATATGGGCCTAGGTTCAAACTTCATGCATGTAAAAGCAAACATGCATATAAAAGCTAACATGCATGTAAAAGTGAATAGGGCAGCATATGATAACCTGAAAGACAACACGAACGCCGTTCGTGTTGTCTTTCTTCTCCCTTCATCCTTGTTTCTTGCGCTGGTACCATGTTGCATAATAATGCAAACCAACTAGCCCAGCTGTCTACCCTTGGTGGAAGTAATGTTTAGTAAATAATGATATCTGCAAGTTTATAGCAACAAAATGCCTTTGAGGAGTACAGTGACACGTTCATTAAGTTTGCAGACTACAGCTAGCATTAGTATCAATAGTAGGTCCTAGTATCATTAAGAGTATGATTATTTTCTGAGGAATGCTGTGCAATGGCATGGAAAAATGTCGGCAGGGAGGTGGTGTGTGAAAAAAGTGTGGTTGGCATGCATACATGAAAAGAAATGTGGGCAGATTCGATCCAGCGTGCTTGTGATGCAACTTGTCGTAAACTGCCTTTTCAGTGCATGTGCTGTTCGCTTTGGACATCTGTGTTCTAGCAGTAATGCCATGCTGCCCACCGCATTCGTCACTAGTGCCTTTGCAGTGCTGCACTGTAAGCATATTTAGTTTTTGCTGTCACTTGGAAAACATTGCAAAAAAATTTTCTGGAATAGTTTCCAGGCATTCATAGTAAAGTCAGGATTAAATGTGCTTCTTGCAGACAGAACAAATATATGTTCATTCAGGCAGGTGCTTCTTTCCTGTCAGCAGAAATCTCGGTAAACTTCCACTCCGTAAATGCTAATTACCTGATCATCTTCTCTGCTTTGTGTTTTTGTCTAGTTTCTAAAGTGTTCACCTTGACTTTTATTGGTTGTGTTTTACCTACCTGCACTTCATTTTCATTACCCTATCGTTGGGACATTTCAACGATCTATCCAGGAGTGAGGTCGGATGACAGTAGTGAACTGGCACAGCATAACAAGGCCAAGCTGAAGGATCTGCAGCACATGGTCCTTCAAGCCATGAAAGAGGTAAGAGCATTAATGTATGTTGCCGTGTTTAAGTCGATTCTGAATATACTAAGTAACTCCCCCTCCTCCCCCAACTTGCAGCCCTAGCTAGCGAAAACAGAAAAGTTGACTCCAGCTATAAGTTGATGTATACCCCACCCCGCTGCTGCACTATGTTGCGTAGTTCACTGCGTGACAGCATCGCAGCACATGTGCAGCTCAAAGCAATAACCGTACGATGATGCAGTCGCAAAGCCAGCAGTTGTAGACAAATGGAGATCAAAGGCAATAAAACGCTGTCCCATCCTGCTTTCCATATTCGTGCACAGCCTGGCTGACGATCAATGAACGGAGCTGCTGATAGTTCCACAGTTTCAGATCCCGGTGCGACGCGTGCTCCTGCGGTTACTGAATGTTTTCTCTTGCTCTGTCTACCTCTCATCCGGGAAAGCGACTGCCAGTGCGAGCGAGCTGTCTGAATGGCGCGCAGTCAAATTTTAATTCGCGGAACCGATCTGCAAACGAATTAAGTTTGATTTTGACACATGGCGCTCCATGCATCTTGCTAGGAACGGGGTACCTTAGACTAGGCATGTGCGAATATTCTATAATTTCGAATATTTGGTCAAATAGCAAGTATTCGATATTCGATTCTATCTGAAAGTATTCGAAATTTTAAAGTGTTCATCTTGAGCGAATAATATCTCTGGAACTCTTGCTGCATGTGATTTCAGTTCAGTGTACCTCCTCCGGGATGGCAACACGGTGCACGTGCAACCAAAGCTCTGACTTTGTGTCTCATGCCTGCACATGCTCACGGCAACAGACACGAGCAGACAGAAGCATGGCGCCCAGATCTGTACCTGCCGGGTGTCTGCAGCTGCGCTACCTGCGGTGTGCACGCGCCGTAACCAGAAAGGCGGCGTGCATAAATAGATACTTTTAGCATAGCGCTTACCGCGTACTGGGTCCGGCACTGTGCGTGCGCAGATCGCTCTGAGGGCACAAGGTGGCGCCGCGTTCCCGTCAATAGCGCGCCCGCTTGCCACATCAGGACCAATCAGCACATGCACAGTAGCGGGACACAGTACGCGTTAAGCGGCGGTGGTAGGGGTGCACGATATGCTAAATGTATCTAATAGAGAGTTATAGCATAGTGCGATTCAATATCGTGAACTGCTTCCGCAGGGCACCACTGCGCATGCGCTGATTGGTCCCGACGCGGCAATCATGCTGCACGCAGCTCACGGGTACGTGGCGCCATCTGGCGCCCTCTGGCCGATCCGCGCACGCTCAGTGGCACCCCGTGGAAGCGGATCACCGTAGCGTATTGCGCTATTCTATAACTCTCTAATAGAGAGATACAGCCTAGCGCGATCCGGTTTTGCGTGCCGCCAGTGTGCACGCACTTATTAGTCCCAACGGGTCAGGCGTGTAAACAATTAACCGGTGCGACACCCATGCTGTCCAATTTTTAGGGAGCGTGTCACGCCATAGACTTAACAAGGGCGTTAGCTGGGGTTGTGCCAGAAGTTCGAATTGTCTGGATTTTCAGATTGACGGAGTTCAAAGTAATGAGCTTTTACTGTAATATCCTTATGTTGAAAAAAATACATGATTTTTGAAAATGCCTATTGTGCCATTCAACCTTTTTTTTTGTGCCAGAAGTATTCGAAATATTCGCTGCGAGATTATTCAAAGAAAATTACCATTTGCTTCAAATTCGCTTCAAACCAAAAAACTACTATTTGTACATGCCTATCTTAGACATCACAAACAGATCAGCTTGGTGTATGTCTACCCCCCACCGCCCCCATTCCACATGATCTTTTTTGTGAAAAGGTGGACTCCTATGCGACAGTGTACAAAAAGGCAGCTTCTGAGACTATAATGGGTTTTCCGAGTGGCCTTGCGTGACTCGGGAAATCTTGTGTATTCTTGCTGTTTTATATCTTGTAACTGCAAGGCTGGCTCAGAATAATGAAAGTGTTTAGTGCATGCAAAAACTCGTCTTAAGTGCCACTGTTGCAAGGAATGCGTGTAGTGAACAGCAGTGAATAGCATTAAACGTCACGAAGCTGATATTGGTAGTCCACAAGAAATAAGCTGTACATTACTTAGAACTGCGTTAGAGGCATCGTGTTAGATCATTTCCTACTATGTCTCAATTCTGCTGCACAGGTTTTGAATCAGAGCCTTAGGCTGTGGGCACTTTTCTAATTTCCTATCTTCAAAGCTTTCTTTGTTCCATCTTTTACTTGGCAGCGTTAACGTGTAATCTAATATGTCATATGCAGGTATACTGCATCGTATTGAAGCATTTTGTCTACATAGCAGGACATTGAGGTTATTGAGTACAAATCTTTGGCAGCAAGTTTTCCCTTCACCTTGTTTTGTGACACTTTATAATGAAACAGGCCATTAGTCCCATGCCTTGCTAATATTATACACCGGTCTTCTCTTTACAGAACAGGGTACTACGTTCAAAGGAGTGGAAACAAACCTTAAGGGAAATTGGCACATGTGAGCCAGAGGAAAACAGCAACATGGATGGTAAATTGTGCACATTGAAGACAGTCCACTCGGGCACCTGGGACCGAACCGCGAGGCGCTACCTCGAGCACTGGACAGAAGCAGTTGAGTCTTGACCTTACTTGCCACTGAGCGAAATTGGTTCAGCGTTTTAGAATAACTTTGCTCTCTACTTACATCTTTCCCAAACATCATTCATGCTTTTGATGATCCTAAAAAGGGTACAAATTACATCACTGTGGAGCAGCTGTTTAAAGGTGTGGTAGTGTCATCTCATGGCCCCGAACTGAAAAAGACTAGCAGGTGTAGCTGAGGACAGGATAGTGGTAGCATTCATCCATTGATCGCCAGCGAAAGCTCATTTTCGTTGTATTTATTGCACAGAAGATTGAATTTAAAATTTTTTTTCGTAAGTGCATTCATCATGGAGTTAGCACGCACACCAGATTTCATGTCACATGTGGTTATTTTGTATCGTTATGTTTTCCACAGGAAGGCCAACAACTAATAGTAACCATTTTCTTCTGTTTTTTTCAGGCACAGTGTGCAGAAAACCCTGGTGAAATGACTGAAGATTTACAAATGTCCTCTCTGAACATTTCACAGAACTGTACGAAAGAGGAACGGGCATATCAGCCCGATACCTGGCAAAACACGTCTCTTAGTGAAAACCTAGTTTCTAGCCCACCACCTGTGGATGTGATACCTTCAGTGGACACTATGTTGCCTTCACAAGCTTCCACTCTTGAATACTTTGACCCAAGTCAGCCACTGTTTGTCAGTGATGACGAAAATGATCTAGCATCTTTGACACAAATGTCTTCCACAGCGGAACGGCTGAATAAGCCAAAAGAATGGAAGGTACCGTTAAAGAAAAAGAAAGTTAGCATGGACGGATTTTGAGGAAGCCTTAAAGCTTGTTAGTTAGCACTGTGGAGCTCATTGAGAATGGAAGCTGAAAGCAAAATGCTAGCATGTCCAAGAAAAAGCACTGTGCATACTCATTCTTGTTGTTTTGCACCTCCCAGATTATTGGCTGTGGAAGATGTTTCCTGCTATTTGTTGGAAAATTATCAAAGGGTAGTCAAAAGTGGCAGGTTCCAACAGTGCATGGCAAAAATTGCAGTGAAGAGTACAAGTGGAGGTTGAGAAGAGAACTGAATTTAAGGTCCAGCTGTTCAGTTTTGACTTGGCAAACCACCAATGCTCATGCTGCTGAAACTTAATGCACATTTGATTGTTTAATGTAAATAATGACAGTTCTGCATCTGTCATGCCTCACTGTTAATAAACATCATCATCTAGAGAGCAACCACTTCTCACTGATGCTACAGAGCTTTCCCCTCTGCTACGTTGTTCTGAGGGGGTCTCGCTGCAGCTCCCATAGAAGCTCATACAACACAAACTCTACTGTTACATCGCAATTCTGGCAGTGCTCCCGCATAGTACATCATGAATATCGTTGCGCAATATTGCTTTACTCTGTGCCGGAATTTTCACAGCCTCTGTTTAGCGTGCACAGTATGGCGACAGCACATAACTGCCACGGCGTTCAGCGGCTTGCAGCGCACTGCCCCACGCCGACGTCCCACAAGCTTACTGGTGTCATGAATTTTCTTAGGCTGTTGGCACAGTTCCACTGCTGCAGTGACGCGAGCATGAAAGGCTGCAGTTTTACTGTTGCAGTGATGCGAGCGTGAACGTCTGAAAGACCAATAATTAACGAAACCACCGCGATAAACAGCGTGTCGGCAGCGCTGTATAGGGTGCAGTTGCGTGAGTAGGCTCCGAGACTTTTGTTTCTGTAATCCTTTTTTTTTGTAGCGATAGCTACATTACGGTAGCATTTTGAGCCTTCAGCGTGGCTGCGCCGCTACCCTGTGGCTCTACTACCACGCTGTCACGTTGAGGTTGAGGTGTTGAATGCTACAGGTGGGGTTAGCCTTGCGTTATCTGCCGGCAATTGCTCCACCACAGCGTCCCTTCGATATTAACAATGCCGCATCTACCCCGCTAAGCGCACAGACTCTTATAATGGCACACATTCTCTCCCGCAGTCACCATCTATGTACACAATCAATCCACACAGTTCACATCACAGTCCACTCCAGAAGTCACCATCTATGCACATATTCAGTCACAGTAGAACATACGCCATTGTAGTGCCACACTCCATACACACATTCACTCACAGTATAAAGTAGTCCACTCCGGAAGACACCATCTACGCACACATTCAATCACAGTAGGCCATAGTCCGTTCCTGCTGTCACCATTTAATAACAAGATCCGTGTTCTGCAGAAATGTTAAAAGAAGGCGTGCAGCCTCCCTTCTGCATGTCTGGTTTCCACTCGGGTAGACAATGTCCTGCACTGTGCTGTGACGGGTTCCTGTCTTCTTGAAGGAAGCGAACATCACATGCCTTTCCGCGTTGTACTCTGGGCAGTACATAATATAATGTTCGATATCCCCGCACACACCACATAAAGAGCAGAGCGGAGACGATGCTATGCCGGTCTTATGCATCCATGCAGGAGTGCGAGCAGAGGCCGTGCGAATTCGATGTAGAAGGGTCACCTGAGATCTTCTCAGTTCCTTGGTCACACATGGCTTGTGGAACGCACACCACAGGGTACTGAAATGATCGAGCACCGTTTTCCTGCAGAGACTTTTTCCATCTTGAGGTACTTTTTTTGATGGAATCCTTGAGGGAGCTTTATGGGCGAGACTGTCTGCCACCTCATTACCGTTGACTCCTATGTGAGAGGGCACCCACTGGAAATGTAGAGTAAAGCCTCTGCTGTGCAGATTCTGCACCAAGCGCAGAGAGCTTAGAGACAAGGGGTCAGTAGGGAATCGCACTCTAACCTCTGAAGGGCAGATTTTGAATCAGTTAGGATGACAACAGGTTGAGCCGGACAAGACCCTAACTTCCGTAAAGCCGCCTCAATAGCAACACTTTCAGCCGTTGTGGAGGATACGACAGCAGTACAGCGGACGGACCACTTACAGTCCAAAGCGCAGCTCTCCTTTGGCAGCAACGCGTTCGCTTGTACTGGAATACTTGGAAACAGAGTATGCCTGCCATCTTCAAATTTTCACGGATGGTTCTGTGGACAAGGTCAAACAAGCTAGTGCAGTGGCTTTTTACGCTGTCACGTGTCACGATAGTTGTAGCTATCGCGTCACTCCAGGTTTAACCAGAGCTAAACCACCGCCAATTTTTCTTCTTTTCTTGGCCCCTGCAGCTTTAGAGCTGCAGTTTGTAGGTTCCAAAAAACGAGTATTCTGTATAGGATTGAACCAGCTGCCTCGAAAAGTGCAGAAGCGCACACGTGCTGCAATTTAGCCCGCTCCGCGCCCGATCCCTCCTTTCTGTCGCCACCCACCGATTGCTGCTAGGCTGCAGGGCATTTAGGACGTCCTGTATGTGCAGGTTGATTGCAATTGAGAGCCACAAAGCCTTGTAACTTCTAGAGAAGCAAGTTGTGCTTGCAGGAAATGAGAAAGAATGTGTGGCAGGCAACGGCACACAATTTTTTTCGAAGCGTAGCTTGTTGGGCCAGTTGTACTTGTCCTCTTCTGCTGGTTTCTCTACCTGGTACAATTTTTTTTCTTGCGCTGTATTCTGCTACCACTACCCAGTTTTCCAACTCGCAGGTTTTTTCTTCCTTTTTTTTTTGTGGTCCCGTGAAAAACCTAACAGATGTGTTCCACTGTATATTTTGTCTGATGCGGTGAAATGTAATCAGCTAATAAACAAAGAAGGTTTGAAATGGCAGCGAGCACTCACTGGACAATAATCTGTTAACATTTTTTGTTTGTTTGTTGATCGATGCTAAACATAGCACTTTATCTTTTTGGGGCACAGAATAAGTGGTTCGTGGGAGCGCCTGAACAAATGTAAAGACCAACTGTACTGAGAACAGTGAGCACTTTCAATATCACAGCAGGTGATCGCTGATCTGCGAGAGAGAGCTGGAGGACAAGCTCCTATTTGACATAGCGTCAGCTAGCTTTCACTGTATGCGTTCTGCATTATGCAGCTTGTTGTGTGGCCGAGCTCTCTGACTGTTGGTCAGCAGGGCTTCCGTACATCGGGCAGGTTGACTGAATACGATTACAACAGCCTGTTACAAGGGTTCGGCAAGGCTAAGGTTAGCAGTGCTCCTCGAAGCGGACTTCTTTCGATATCAGTGTTGATCATATATAGTTTCCCAATATTATGAGAAACTCTTATGTTCGATCGCTCTCTATTCATCTGTCTCGCTACCGACATGCCTTGTGAGTGTGTCCACGGCTCCGGGAGTGAAGACTCTGTGGTGACACTAAGTTGCATCACTCGCGCTCTGCTGTTGCACTGGCTGTTAGATATCACTGGGCCTTGTTCAGGCACGTTAACGCGTTAGGGCCACGCTTTACGCACAATTAAAGGGGTCTGAAACGTGCTGCGCTTATAACGATGCTGTGCGTCTTCGGCAAGCACACTCAGCTAATGGTTGATTTATATTGCTGACGGCTTTTTCAATAGAGTACGCCACAAAACGTTTTGTTTTAACTCGTGCAGTAACTTTAATTAAGCAGAAATCTTTGATCTGAAAACTTAACCTTAGCATGTGGCCTGGAGGGCAGCCCTACGTGATGTCATTGTGATGACGACAATCTTGACAAGCCAGCCGCATGTGCGCTCTGCCGTGCTGCAGTCGCCGCAAGAAAGGCCTCATCAGGGCGACTCTAGCTGAGCAGAACACATCGTGCAAGGCAAAGTTTGTATTGTACTTTAACGTTGCCCCCGCGGTGTATTAGTGGAGCGGGAGAGGTTCCTCCTTTCAACCTCACACTATATTCTGTACTGTAAGGTTATACTACTGCAATTTTGTTTTTCATCAACACAGTGCGTGCATCTGTCGTGCTGGTTGCCAAGCATTTGCCAATACTACATTCAAACAACTCGAGAGTTGCTGTGCCAAAAATATGCAAGAGCAGTGTTGACTATACTTCTGTTAAGGCAGCGTTTCTGAATGGCAAAATGCTAGCTCGCATATTGACTACGTTATTGCAATGTTGCCGAATGCCGAAAACTACTGTGGTATGAACATTGCATTAGTGTTGCGCCAAAGTCATGCAATGTGTGCAATATTTCTGTTACATTATAGCAACAATCTGTGCTACTATGAAAGAGCCATCATGCAGCTGACCACGATTGCTTAAAATTGCGCCGATATTATGTACGAGCCTCTCCAGCGCACATTCCTGTGCATGGAAGGGAGGCATTGACAGGCACCAATTTTATGACAGGTTTGCACGCCTGTCCTGCATGAAAAAGACGGACCTTAACACGTGACCCGTACGAGCAGCGCAAAATCCCGCGTCCACCGTCAGCAAGAACTGAATCAACGAAGCTGATGATGAAGTGTCGGCTGTATGGCTGCAGTGGGTTGTTATAAACGCGGAAGATAGCAGCTTAAACATTAGCATTTTAGTATTTATGCTCCATCGCACCTTTTGTGGAACATGCGTGCGTGGAGGCGCAAAAAGCCGCCAGAGGGATCATGGCATACATCGGCGCGCGAATGGCACGTGGCCTTCGCAAGCAACGAAGAAGTGGCCGCGGCCACGGCCCCTGCTGCGGAGTGCGCGACGGGGCCGCTCCATGGCCTGAAGGGAGGACAGCCGCGACAGCGTCAGCACATGCGCTTCGGCCGGCATGAAGATCCGCGCGGCCGTTGTCCTCGTCTTGTGTTTGACCTTCGCGGTTGGCCACACCGCGGTGAGCGATGGCGACCCTGGCGACCTCGTAGAACAGCGGAATGCAATGATGGACTTCCACGACTCGCTCATAAAATTTGCCTCATCGCTGCGAAATTTCGAAAAGAAGGGTCAGGAAGTGCTCAACGCAGCAGCGGGTAAAGGAAATGCATCTGCCCTCGCCGTTGAAGGTGGTCCCGCGGTACTGAAGGCGGGAAGGCGCCGCCGAAGTCGCAGACGGCATGGCCGTGGTGTCGGTGGCGGCGGAGCTGTTGCGTACCGCAATGACGACAAATCCTTCAAGACTCACGCATACGTGACGGCCGGCACCGATGATTTAGTGCAGAAGAGGGACGACGAGTCGCTTCGCGTTATTCGCATCAAGATACTCCACCACGGGCGCGAAAAAGGTGATATCGCTGAAAGGCCGCATTCAAAAACGACGCCGTGTCCAGTCGCACTCTTTTCTTCGGCTGCAGTGCGGCGCACTGCTGTCGTCACCCGCGCTCGTAAATCTACCAGTGCTCGAGTTCGCTCCACGAAGAAGGGCAAGTGGCCAAAAACGACTCGAGCCCCGACGAGCAAAAAGACTTCTCCAACACGGTCAACCGGTGTCCCAATAAAAAATTGCCCGCAAAACGACGACGTGGAAGTAGCCAAAAACAATATGGAGGCCCAGGACATCGAACAGCACTATGAAGAATCATCGGGTGAGGATGCAAGCGAAGAAACTGCGTCTCAAAGCAATGACGACGAGCCCGCTCCGCATGTCGATACGCAACTGCCAAGCGAGGACGATGCTCACGAGTACGAGTCGGCGTCGGGCAGCGAGGGCGGGACAGGCGCCGAGGCCGATGAATCGGCTGAATATGCGCAGAGTGCTACTGTGGAGACAAGTCAGGTTGCCAAAGGCAGTGGTGCAAAACCTTACAATCTCCACTCGCGGGGCGATCATTTGCGCATCCACATAGTTCACAAGCCGTCCAACCCGCAGGCTGACGTGAACGAGACGTTTTTCGCGAACCATAGCCTTGTTAACAAAACGGGCCACGATGTGCTCATGGTGAAGACCGACGACCATTTCTTTGTGGAAAATGGTTCCAAGGCGGTCAAAGTGAGGGATGTGGATCAGGATCCCGTCCCTGGGGAGGTTTTGAAGTATGTCGAAGTGCGTAGGAACGATGATCAGGAACCGTACTTCGGCAACCAGGACTATGTGGAAGAATTCGAGAAGAGGGTGAAGCAGGTGAACGAGAGTCTACAGCGCATTCGTAACTACCGCCAACCGGCGAAGGCCAACCGGAGAGCCAGACGTGACAACGTTCGCTTCATGAGGTCCCTCCGCTTCGCGCCGCCAGAGAGGGCTGACATGCCGTCTCGCAAAGGCGAAATCCAGCGGTCGCGTGTCATCGGAGCAAACAGCGGTAGCATCAGGATCACAATCAACCGACGGTTGGATAACGAGGAGGGCGCGCAAAAAGCAAGCGCCGACAGGGTGGCACCTATTCGAATGACGGAGCCCAGAGCTGACGGAGTGCCGCTGCGCCACAACATACACGTCCTCGATTCTCAGGCGAGGGAAGTACCACTTCGAACCGTGTCCAAGCGCGACGCCAACGAGAGCAGCTCGGCTGATGAGCCTACTGGCGGAGACATTCTGGAGATACTCGTCAACAACTCTCGCGGAAACAGCGAACCGTTGCTGAACTTGCCTGGCAAGGTGGCCGGCCACAACGCTTACGCTTCGGACTCGCACCCTGCCGTGTCCAAGTACGAACAGCTGCGGTTTAGGGCGCTCGCACTGACTTGCGTGTTAGCAGTTGTGTCTGTGTTTACGGTAGCGGTCGTGCTTACAATGTTGTACATCGACTTGAATCACCTCTTTCATTTCAAGAGAGACTTTAAGTACACAGCTCTTGACCTGACAGTGTCCCCTTACGACGATATCGAAGAAGCCACCCCTTTGAATTACTAATTAGCGAACTGTAAATTTTCATCCAGGGTCGCGCTATAGTCAAGGCCTGCGCACCGCTTATCTGCTGCACCATCGAGTCACCACGTTACTACGGCGGAGCTGGCCGTATGCCGCCGTGCTAAAATGGATCTGTGACGAATAACGCAGTCCCGTGCAAGAAGCTCTCGGCGAATACTTAAATTGATATATGACATGTGCAACCGCGCAATATCATCGACGGCTTAATAGTTTACGTAATATTAGTTGTTTCAGGAAGGCGACCTTTAATCGTAGCATTGTGTGACGTTAGCGTGGCATACGTTTCGGAAAAACGTTTGCGTGAGAAATGCAACAAATGCTTTTTTTCATGATCCGATATGTTTTAGGCTGATTAGGAGGTAGGTTATTATTGGCAAGGTTATGTATATCGAGTTTTATGCGCAGGGTGATCGAAGTGATGGAGTATTTGTGGGTCACTGTTGGAGATTTTGGTTGCAGGGTGTGAGGGAGGGGGCGGCCGCAGAAATGGGGGTCAGTATTGTTTACTAACTTTTCGCTTGAAGAGGGCGCCACCCCTCCCCCGCTCCTTCCTTAAATCCGGCTCTAGGGGTCGAAGGATAGATCACTGCCAATTCAAACGCGGTATAAAAAGTGACGTCGTGGTTATAGTTGTACTACAGACAGGTGAAACCTAGCTAGCATGAGTACCATTTCGAGCCAGCTGTCACCACTGCGCACTTGTCGCGTGCACTCCCAGACACCCTTTGAGCATGTGGGAGTAGCGGTTTCGGTCTCAGGAGATGCCTTCGACTCAGCATGGCAAGCTCAGCCAGAAACCAGCCACCAAGTGACTAGGGAGGTGGTCGTTTGGTGCCCTGCTTTCGCCGGCCACAAGCCAGAAAATGGGTCAGAGCAAAAGGTTCACAAACAAAGCAAACTTTATGTAGCAAAGAGACGGTACAGATGAATTCTAATCATTCGTAAGAACACAGAAGCGGTCTACAAGATAATGCAACACATGCAAAGTAACACCAGAGAAGCTATAATACAACGGAATAACTTGCGACAGCAGTGAACTAACAACAGAAAGGCAAACAAAACATCAAAATTTGTTCACCGCGGGCACTGCGACAGTCCGATGACCGGATGATATCATGACGGGACCGTCCCGAAGATTGGCGCACTCTGCCTCGCTGGTCCGTGGCTGGGCGAGTGGCGTCGACCCGGGAGTCGTGCGGGAACGCTTCTCCGAAGCTTACCGACAGCGTTGAACGACCTCCCTATATAGGGCGCGCCATATCTCTTCGTAACTTCGCGCACGCATACACACTATTAACTGTACACCATCTCTCTCACCCTCCAGCAGAGGCACGCATCTCCATTGGTCAGGTGAGGATAGATGCTTCCAGGAAGCTGTTCCTTCTTTGGGACCCGGCACCACCACGCGCGAGCGAAATGGCGAGGGCATCGAACAGCGCGCTCATTACGCGCTCTCTATCGGCAGTCAGTGAAATTTTCTAGTAGTTTCCCGACACGTCTACGGTGCGCGCGGGCGAGATTTTTTCCGCACCTCGCCAGCCTTCCAAATTTGCGTCGATTTTTGTGACGCCAGCTGCTTATTAGGCAAGATAATACGCAAAACTTTAGCTCATTGGGCCTACCAGGAATTACCTGCGCAAATTAGCGCGATGCTGTCGTGGTAATGCTACCGCCTACTGCGCGCAGAGAGCACGCGCTCATTGGCCCTGACGCGGCAGGCGTGCTCGTAGCAGCTAGGACGGCGCCTGGCTAGCCACCTTAGTCTACCCCCATCTGTCCCCTCAGGGTGCCATGGTCTGCGCATGCGCAATGGCGACACCGGTAATCGTCTCCAAACAACTGACATGCGCAAGCCTCATCGCAATTCGCAGGCGCGCTATTAAATGAGATTACGGTGGCTAATGAGACGTACTGGGATACAACCCAAGAACGAAGCTGCAGATGCCCATCAAAGGAGGCCCTATAGCCAATGGCGTCGACCGATTCTCATGAATCCGCGGTTAATCTGATTAAGCCATGGTTAATCTCATCTAATCCTCAGTCCCTTACGATGTCACACTAGCATGCCTAAGGGGATTAACCAGGATGTCATAAGAACCGGTTGACGCCATTGGCTGCAGGTCTCTTTTTAGGGGCACTTGCCGCTTCGTTCTTGAGTTGCATCATACTTATAACATTTTATGCAGCGTGTTGCGTTGTCGCCTTTGTCGACGCACCCGAAGGCGAAGCTGATATTTTTTAGTTTTTTTTTTTGTGCGCACGTGCCGCCAGACCGACATGGGCTCTCCGCGTCATCTTTTTAGAGCGAAAAGTTCTGCTACTGCCATGCTGAGCCTGAAGGCCATCGATCTGGCTCTTGGATTTGACCTCTAATGGGAGGCGCGGCGCACGTGCAAAATCGCGCGTGGCAGGTGCTTCGATCTTTTTCATCGACGACATAGTTGCGCGCCTGGCAGTCACGTCCGCCGCTGCGCTGGCTGCTGCTCGGCCGCTTCTCCTGGCCAGTTTTGGCATGTGATGTGTCACGTGATTCGCTCTTGCGCTGGCAGTCACGTCCGCCGCTCTGGACGCTCGATCTTGCACTTGTGGCACGTGGTGCATCACGTGATTTGCTCTCGCTGAAAGTTTTTTCTCGCTGAAGTCTTGAAAAAATAAAGATGAGCCAAGGTTAAACTGCGTCTAACCATGCTTAACAAAGCTTTCGCTCTGTATATCCTGGCTCAGCTGAGTTGAGCCACAGCCATTTTTTTAGCATTGCTAACCGCGAAATATTGAAATTGAAAATTGGTTTTTGGGGAAAGGAAGTGGCACAGTATCTGTCTCACATATCGGCGGACACCTGAACCGCGCCGTAAGGGGAGGGATAAAGGAGGGAGTGAAAGAAGAAAGGAAGAAAGGTGCCGCAGTGGAGGGCTCCGGAATAATTTCGACAACCTGGGATCTTTAACGTGCACTAACATTGCACAGCACACGGGCGCCTTTTGCATTTCGCCTCCATCGAGACGGCAGGCTTCTCTACATTCGGGAAATATTGTTCGAAAACAGTTTTTTGCAGGTGGACACCGCCGTCACGTACACCGCAAATTTAGCGCGATTGGCGTCCATACTGATCCAGGGAGCCAGTTATGCGCCTTTCCTTTCCTCAAAATCAACGGAGCCTACAACGTTGTCAACGCCAACGCCAATGAACGCCGGCGGCCTGTTGCAGAATTGAATTGGCTGTTGGGAAAAGGAAATGGAGCAGTATCTGTCTCATATATCGGCGGACACCTGAACAGCGCCGTAAGTGGAGGGATAAAGGAGGGCTGAGAGAAGAAAGGAAGAGAGGTGCCGTAGTGGAAGCTCCGGAATAGTTTCGACCACCTGTGGGTCTTTAACGTGCACCGACATCGCACAACACACGGGCGTCTTTGCGTTTCGCCTCCATCGAAACAGCCGCCGCGGTCGGGTTCGAACCCGGGTGTTTCTACCACTACCACTCCGGATCAATAGCGGAGCGCCCTCACCACAGAGCCACCGCTCCAGTGCCGCGTTTCTGCCACAACGTTGTCAACGCCATGCATGCAGCACACATCTGTCTGTGACTCACTACCGCCACTTAGCTCAAAGCGCTATGGATGTGTCCACTGACCTAGGGAGCCAATTATGCGCGTTTCCTTTCCTTTCGTGACTATCTCTGAGGCTTCACATCCACTTGCGAATCCTGCTGGGTAGGAGGCTGTCATAATAGTGCTTTTTGAGCACTTATGGAAATTGATGAAGACGACGACGTGCAATACACAGCGCGAGAGTGTATATGGCAGTTAAACACGAGGCGTGATCTGCGTGATATCCTCAGAAACCAAGATTTCTGTGATGAAGTCATTGAAGTGATGGATGTTCTTGTCAAAATGAAAGTCCGTAAGTTTTTGGACGTCAAACCAACAGACACAGTTTGTATATTTCTGTGCTTTCCGCAATAGGCAATAAAGAAAAAAAAGTTGCGGCTGTAGCATAGTGCTCTCGTGCAGTGGCAAGCCCTGTCACGACAATAATTTATCTTAATTACTGCAGGTATCTGAGAGGTATCAAAGGTCAAGGTTAAAATGTAGATCGCTGCTTTAGAGACCCATCGGCTTTTTCAGGATTGCTAGTGAATTAAGTAAGCGCTTTGACGACATAAACTAACTGGCATGTACTTGCTCGCGACTGAGCGACTGAACTGCGGGTAGTGAGCTTAGGGGAGTGAGTTGCTCGTTGTTCAGGCTTGGGGTGCGGTGGAGCGAAGTGGGGAAGTTGGAGGGGGAAAGACGCAACAAAGTTTTGTGTCCTTCCCTTTTCTGTCTAGCTTCAACCCGGTCTCAGTGACGTCACCACAATATATGTCACGGCCGGACTCGAATAGGCGCGCGCTCTAATCTGCTGCGCGCGCTCAGTTTTGTAGCAGACGACGATGAGGCTGCTTCGAAATGGCCGTCGCTGCCAGGGCCCAGGGGTACAGAGGCCTAGAACCAGGGAAGTGGCTTAGAGGCGATAACTTCAAATTTCAATTTCCAGCTAAAATGCGCGCGTAGAGCCCTACTTCTTGTTTAAGTACGCATAATAGCGTCGGGAGCAGTAGCTTCAAAGTAAAAACAGTAAAAGCACGATTTGTTGGTTGACGATGTCATGACCACAAACTTCAGAAAATTAAAGGCAGCCCGATCAGAGCCAAGCAAGTAATGCACTGCGTTGAGCATTTAACACCATCGGATTCATCTCAGCTCGCTTATAACTATAATTGAGCTACATATTTTAATTAATATTTATCTTTTGTGAATAATACGAATGTTTGGCTGTGTTATCCTACTTGTTCCCGTGAAAAAAAAATATACTGCGGCAGCTTCTTCAGAAGCACGAAGGGACAGTGATCGGTTACCTCAGGCATAGTGACGAGAGATCAAGCTAAGCAGCGTGAGCACTTGCTCTAACGTACCATGACTGGGACTAAAAAATGAAAACGAAAATTGGTTTTGGGGAAAGGAAATGGCGCAGTATCTGTCTCATATATAGGCGGACACCTGAACCGCGCCGTAAAGGAAGGGATAAAGGAGGGAGTGAAGAAGAAAGGAGGGAGTGAAAGAAGAAAGGAAATCACGTCGTTTTTTTTGCTAATAGCAAAACCGAAACGGTCAGTTTCAGCTAGCGCTTCATTTTGAAGCCGACAGTAGCCGTTAATATTCATAGCCGTAGCCTTGTTGAGGGTGTTCCAGCAGCTCGGAGCACGTTGTAACGTCGCTGTAGCGTGATTCTTTCGCAGTTTGCTCGCGCGCTTGTTTATAATCTTCAGCAATGGCGAAGAGCTTACGTAGTAAGTGGAAGCGCAAAATGCGAGCAAAAAAGCGCGAGAGGTACTCCGTCAAAGAGCTGGCTAAGCTGAAAGAGATGCTGGCTGCTGCTGCTGGTTCGAAAAACGACAGTGAAATGTCCGACTTATGCACCGTCGTTGACGCCAAGCATGCCACCGAGCCTCCTGTTGCGGCTGATGAGCCGTCTGGCGCGCAAGGTACGCTTCCTGATTAAACCATACGCCTCATTAGTGAATTCTGCTCTTTGACATTTGGTCCTATCATACCGGTGACGTGAAGTGCGCACGGCGATGCGGACATGACAATGACTGCTGTACTGTACGTGTGATTTGAAGCGTTCCTTCATTTGCGTGAAGGGCGGCCGATGTAGCTTTAACGTAATAGTTTTTCGGCAGTGAATGCACAGGACCAAGACAGTCCTCCCGACTTCTGAGATTACAGCATAGCCGCGTATGGATGAGTATAAGATTGTTTTGCGTATACACGCAGGGCCGCCCTAAGTGCTTCAGCATATTTTGACTTGGAAAACTGTGCAGGCGCGTCGCTAAGAAAAGATGACCCTTAGCCTTCGGTTTTTATATTTTTTTGAAGTTTGGAGGGGAGAGAGGATACGTTTAATGCATAGAATGGTTGGGTGGGCCCTCATTCCAGGAGTCCATTAGTTTTTGCCGCCGCTATTGCTTCCGAATGTGAGCTGGACAGCGCCGCCTCTCAAGAAGTTCGAAGGATGAAAATTTCGTGATACCCCTGCAGTCAGAATTTTTGTATGGAAAAAATGAGCCCGGAGAAGTCCCTGGCGTGTTATGCAATGCCGTAACTACTCAACAATAAAACCAGTTAGTGGTCTAATTGGTTCATCCTTAAACAGCCTATAAAAGCTAGGTCGCACCAACGAAGTGTCCGGAAGTGCCCGGTGGACAAACATGTTTCAGAAAGTAAAAGGGGGAAGGGGGGTAGGGCAAAATTGGGATTAACTTTCGCAGGATGCACATGTCCTGGAAAATCTGATTTTTATTTTTTCTGAAAAGGAAGATCCATTAAGTGACCAAACAACGCTAAGAACAAGGGGTAGACAAGACTACACGGGTGGCATGCAAGATTATACAAGCACACACAGGCTTGTCTCTATCTTCTTTTTAGCACTATTTGGTCACATAACATCATGCACCAACCAGCCCGCCAGGTTTCCTTTTTCACCTTTTGCTTACATCGATACTCACTAACATTTCTGTTGTGATGCCATGTGGAGAGTATCAATACTTTTGTCTGAAATTTAGACATCACCATGTGACCTTCGTGTTTTGCCTGTTTGTCATGCTAGTCGTCACTTCCTGGCTAGACCATTTTTTGCCTCGGTATTCGTGCTCGAAAAGACATTGCAGGCACCATTTTAATGCGTCATTTTTTGCCTCGGTATTCGTGCTCGAAAAGACATTGCAGGCACCATTTTAATACGTAATTAAACTTACGGTTGTAGTTATGTTTATGTCTCACCCATTCAGCAGGCATTGATTAGCTGGTAGCAGCCCGTACGCCTAGGATGTGTCCATTGAAGTCTGTACACATTCGTCCATTTGGCAAAAAATACCGAACTCTGTAAGCAAGCTCTCTCGCAATACTGTGCTTGTATTCTGGGCAGTTTGACAGTGAATTATGTGGTTCACAAAGGTGCTGAATTTAATAATAAGAAAAGAAAACTCACAGTAGGTTGACTGTTTTGTCGACACATTTGGGCGGATGCTGACAGAAGAGACGTGGTAATCAGTTGGTTGATGGAAACATTTTGCAGCACTAACACATACTAGTACGCGAATTCACAAAAGATTTTCGTGCTAGCCACAACCTAATTATCCACAGCAAGAGCCTGAACAGCGCCTTGCAGCATGGTGCTAACACGGTGGTAGCCATCAAAAACACAAGGCCTGTAGGCTGGCGACGGCAGAGTGGTCACGATACCAATTATGGCAGTCCCTGCGTTCTCTCACTGTAACACGTCAAGTCAGATTACAACTCAAGAATGAAGCTGTGAATGCCTCTCAAAGGATGTTGTCTAAGCACTGGGTTTGATTCATTATTATCACTTTGTGGTCAGCTGTCTTGCACCTGCCAGCATGCACCTGCTCACAGCCACGGTAGGTGCAACTGAATCTGGCCCAAGTCCAGTCGTCATTGATTCGTTCAGTGCTAAAAGTGCCTGTGTGACAGCAGTATTAAAACTTTCATTGGGAACACCGCGAGCATTGTGCATAAGAATAACTGTCTTTGACATCCACTTGAGTGCAGTCATACAGCCCCCTTGTAGCGTAATTGGTGCATTCGTATTGGTGCTCAGTGTAATAGTTATCTTGATTTAAATTCTACTCCACCGTAAACTCACACAGGCACGCACTTTTGGTTGGGATTGCACAAAACATTGTCTATGCAAGCATTTTCAACCATTTTGTTGCAGTCGATGACGAGACGGGAACAATGGACATTGACAAGCCCGTGCGAAAGTATGATCCGAAGACACTCAGAGATGAGCACGGCACCTACCCTGTTTGGATGAGCCAGAGGGCAATACGGAAGCTAAAAACTCAGCGTGGACGAAAGTCTCGGAAGTCAGCTTCTCGCAAGGGTGTCAAGAAAAACAGGAAGCGCAAGTCCTCTCATTAGTTGTTTTTTTTTCTCACATTTATTCACTATTTGTTAATAGAAAGCACATGGAAATAAAGATGGTATGCTCACTGTTGAAGATGCCCTTGTGTGCCCCTGTGTGGATCCAAGGTGGATTTTTCTGTGCTTTACTTTAGCGCTGGAAGTTTGGTCTATAGTGAACACAATAACTATGTTTTATGTACATGCACTAGGAACAAATTATACCCTGCCTTTCACTTCATTAAATGCTCTACATGCATTATTGGCATGATCAACATCCAGAAAAGAGAGTAACTCCATTTTTGCTTTTGTATAGGTTTAGAGATAAAGCTTACATTATGGTGCTATTAGCTTACATTATAGTACTATTAGGAATGTTTCTTTGCTATCTACAGTGCCTCTAGCACAGATAGTGTTTAGTGTGTGCTGCTTGTAGAAACACCATTTTGGTTATTAATGCATTAGCTGTAGAAGGGTCTGTGCAAGTGGAAATGGCGACTACCATCTGTCAGTAGCCAGTGGCAGGTGGCAACCTGCTCCTCGGGCTACGAATAAACTTAGTATACTACTCATACAAACAGTATACTACCATCAGATGTAACAAACCTTAGCATGCCACCTCGGATATACGGACTGTTGGTGTGTTAACCTCAGATATAAGTAACCTTAGTATGCCGCCTCGAATCTGATGAACTTAGTGTGCTAACCTCGAATATATGAAACATTCATGTGTTCACCTTGCATATAAAATCTTTTGCATGTTTCCTGGAATATAACGTGCCTAAGTATGCCACCTTGGATATACCGAACATTCTTGGCTGGACCTCAGATATAATGAACCTATAACGAAACCTTAAAAGTGTGTCAACCTTCCGGAACGAACGTTCCGAACGTGTGGCTGCTAACGTTTGGAACGAACGTTTGCCTGCTAGCTCATTCAACCGATTCACCGAGGATTGCCTAACAGTTTTTTTGCACCATTTTCAGTGCACTTACTATGGAAGCGGGGCATTGGGTCAGAATGTTCCTGTTGCACCACAACTGGAAGACAGGTTTTTTGTGAATAAGTGACCAGTTCCTTTTTTGTTGAGGAGGAATGAGAAGTAGCAGCTGTGAACCGTGAGCCATGTGAGAGAATTCTTGTGCCAGTTGTGTATAAATCACTTGCATGCATCACCTACTGTTGGTGCTCAACCCTTTGTAGTTATTGGCCAAGTCTCACCTAACATTGATGAAAGGCTCTGAGAGTTGTGTCACGTAGCGCCTGCCAATATCTTTTGGGAACGAACCTTCCTGCTTGGTAGACAGTAGTGTCTGGAAAGCAAGACAAAAATGGGGTAGCACCTGCCAACCACCAAGGTAGTGAAAGCCATGGCAGTAACTGAAGCACATAGTTGTGAGGAGCTATAGTTTAAAGCACTAAAACCTCCTTGAAAGACTTTCTAAACACAATGACTTTATTAACCTTTACGGAGTTTTATTTTAGAAACTGAGAGACACGTTGATGCAGACTTTTGAGTTGGATTGTACAGCAAGTTGAGCAGACATTGTGTACCTCATGTGTATGGGTTGAGCTTTTTGGTTTAAACAAAAAAAAAAGAAACTGATAACTGCACACTGGGAAGCATCACCTCCTTGCCACCTTCTAGCTAAGCACTGTTTCTTCACTATCATCACTTGCTTAAACCAGTTAGTCGGTTAAGTACATTAATCGACTGAATGTAGGACACTGACACAGAACATGCATGGGAGTCACGTAAAAGTTCTGGCTACTGCGATGACTAAGCAACTGTTCCAATGCTGCCATCAACACGGGGCATCACAGACCATGTGATGCCCCGCGGAAAACTTGCGGATGATAACCTACGGAAAACATGTCAGCTTAGATTGTAGAAGTGAACTTCCTCTTCTGTTTTTGCCTGTCGGCTATCTCATTTAACTTGAATTTCTCTTTTAATGACTACAGCAATTTCTTCTACAAGCACAGCTCCAAGTACTATCATTTGCACATTAGTTACTGGGAAATAAATTGTTCAGGATGACAAAAGCACCGAAATAGACTTTTAAGTCACTTTTATCCACGCAAAATTGCTACATTAAATCATAGAAAAAAGACCATGTTTCATTCGTCAAAAATAATATTCACTGGAAAAAACTGAAACCTGTGTTCGGAAATAAAATCCAAAAGAAGTCTGCCAAATTTTTCCAAAATAGAAATTGATAAGACCAACCCCTACTCTTATGAGTCAATAATTAGATGTTTATTAACTTCAATTAACTAATAAACTTTTTATTTCTGATTTTATGGGGCAGGGTTATATTTCGAAATCAATGGCTGCCAACATTGATGGTGAGCTGTGTTTTTAAAATTTCTTAATCGGCAATGCGGTTCAAAATACTGAACGCCAGAAACGTGCATTTGAAAGCGCGCTGGATTGGCTTTCTTGCACTGCATTTTATAAATTGATTATCTTTCGCGCTTCTTATGCATCAAATACAACTGTAGTTGGTATATCCTATGTTGCAGGAGAAGTTAACTTGATTTCGATGATGCAACACGCAGTGATGGCATTTTATGAGTAGATAATGTGGGAAAGCCAATCCAACAAGCTGTGAAGTGCATATTTTTGACGTTCAATATTCCGAACTCCATTGCCAGTAAAGAGAAATTAAAAACAAGGATGGCCTTCCATGTTGGCGGCTATTAATATTGCAATATAACTGTGCCCCATAAAATAAAAAGTCTATTAGTTAATTTAAGTTAATTAATCTAATTTGTTCCATATGAGGTACATAATACAATCCAGCTAAAAGGATCGTACCGATGTGTCTCGCACAGTTTTTAAAATAAAGACCTGTAAAGGTTAAAAAGAAATCATCTTACGTATGTGTGGTAATACCTAGCATAGATATCCACAGCCATATTTTGCTGGTATGTTGTACAGGCAGTGCTGATAGTTGATATAGTGGAAGTGCATGGTTTTGTGATCTTCCGTTTCAAAAAATTTTAGGTGGAAAACAAAAATTGTTGCATTAAATGACACAAATTGAGAATGAAAAGTCAGGTGCCTGACGTTTATTTTAGCAAAAAAAAAAAAACTAAGCTGACCAAAAATTTGGAACCGTACTTTCTGGACATGCTTGATTATTCGGACTTTTTTTGCAGCACTGCGACATGATTGATAGAGCTAATGTACAAGAGAGACTGAAATTTTGGATCAATCGCAACTGATTGCGCAATTTTTCGGAACCTGATTCTCACTCGACGCAGCGCTGTCGCCAATAGCCAGGCCGCTGTGCAATGCATACATTGGAACATTGTTTATTCTCACTTCAGGGGGATCGAGTAAAGTGGAATACAAGCTAGAAGGGACACTATTAAATGGTTAGGGCTGACATTTTTTGTGGTTTAGCATATTGTGCACTCATTGTTGCGAGCTCGTACTGTTCTCGGGTGATGTCCGCTGCACATACTTTGATGAGTTCTTTCATGCCGAACATAATGAAGGGGCAGCAGCAAGCGCATGCGGTGTGCAGCTTCACAGAGACAATGAGTAGAAGAAAATGGCAGTGCTTTTCAAAGCGAGAAGTCGTACCCGTGACAGTACACAATGCTGCTGCAGCTTTCTTTTCTATTGTAAACCATCAGAACTACAGTTTTGATGACGCATTTTAAGCCACCGCAGAGTATATATAATAATGTGTCATGTGCCATCTTTTCTAAGATTGGTTTTCGGTTCCGGTCATTAGGCCCAATTACAAAGGCCAGTGCTGACTGAGAACTTGCTTAGGCCATTTGTCGGTTCTTTATAGGTGGGTTGCAGAAGCACAGATGTTAGCTTTTCTGCAAAGCAAAAACAGTTCAATCTAGCAGCGCGGCTCCTCCTGCTGGCAGAAGTTGGGTGCTGCAATGCAGATTTCTATTCTAAGCCTTATGCCTGCATACGCCTGTAGATCCGGATGACAATTACCCACTCTCCATGGCATGGGGACAAAGGTCTGTTTCCTTCCCTTTCCTGTCTAGTCTTGGCTGCAGAGCCACAGAAAGCTTGGCACGGCTTCGTTTCATCCCCTGTCGCGAAGCAGTGGTTTGAGATAATTGCGCGTAATATTTTAATCGTGATGGCAGCACAATGCAGGAGCGTGAAGGAGACTCTTGGCATTTATCTGACTGCAGAACTCTCCAGCGCTGCATGTAATTTCTTCCCCAGAAACTGATCCGGTGGCCATGGTGAAGGATTTCACTTGTGCAGGGAAGCTGGCTTCCAGATTTCTGCAACCCACCTTTACCTTTATAGTCACCTTCGCCTTTTTGTTTTGGGCCCTCCCTACAACGGGCGCAGCACGATTCCCACGTTGGCAGGTTCGCTTTCACGCCTGGACTTAGTCTCAACCCGCCGTTCGTCCGCAAGGCGCTGATGGCAGTACGGCCATTGAACGCCAAGCTCATGAGAGCGGTCACCATGTGTCGTCTATGCACATGATGCGCAGCGAGATTTTGAGTCACATGAAGCTTCAGAATGTGCAGAAAACTACTGACCAAAGTGATTTTTTCGGTGAGATTTGGTTTTTCAAACCGCCCGGTTTTTCAGCTGTTTTCATGGTCTCTTGAGAATTGAAGATTCAGCCGGTGACTGTATTGTGTGCTGGGTTCTATTCATGAAATGTATATTAACTGCTAGCAATGTAACCTTTCAGATACCCATGCCACACGTACAAATTTAATGTCATTGCATGTTTAACGCATTAGGCTTTAATGCAATTCTGATGGCTCTACATGCACAAACTTATAACAGAGTTCACCAGCGAAATGCTAGAGGCCTGTGTTCTGTGCAGTGTCAGTGCTCCAAGGTGGTCGAACCCCAGCGGGTCGAAATCATCCGGAGCCCTACACTATGGCATCTCTCAGCCCGAGTTGCTTTGGGACGTTAGACCCCATACACCATGAACCATAAACCAAATGTTCATTACTCTGAGTCAGATGAAGCTCCTCTACGACATTTTTGTTGTGAATGGTGCCATTTCACCAACACTTCTGACTGCCACTCTTGGCTTGTGTGCTGACACGCTAGTTTAGAGATCCCCAGGTGGTCGAAATTATGCCAATTCTGATGGCTCTACATGCACAAACTTATAACAGAGTTCACCAGACTAATTCTCCCAACAAATGCATACCCTCATCTCCAATCCTTGTGCAGATAAGCATGCAACTTTGTTAGAAATAACCTTCTATCAAGTAACAAATGTTCATAAGCAGCTGCAGTGGCTCAGTCGTTATGGTGCTTGGCTGCTGACCTGAAAGATGCGGGTTTGATTCCGGCCGTGGTGGTGGCATTTCAATGTAGGCGAAATGCTAGAGGCCTGTGTTCTGTGCAGTGTCAGTGCTCCAAGGTGGTCGAACCCCAGCGGGTCGAAATCATCCGGAGCCCTACACTATGGCATCTCTCAGCCTGAGTTGCTTTGGGACGTTAGACCCCATACACCATGAACCATAAACCAAATGTTCATTACTCTGAGTCAGATGAAGCTCCTCTAAGACATTTTTGTTGTGAATGGTGCCATTTCACCAACACTTCTGACTGCCACTCTTGGCTTGTGTGCTGACATGCTAGTTTAGTTTACGGCTACTTTTTCAACTTGTGAACTCAAAACAGTTGCACTTTCCACAAAATAATTTTAACATTACATTTGACAACACTGACAAAAGTTTTGGCTCATGAGCAGGGTTTGCAATCAGGTAAAAATTTTTTTAGTGTAGACACCTAATTTTGTTTGCATGTATTCTGCTTTTCAATGATGCATATGACATTATAATACATGGATCACTGCATGGTATTGGCTTAAAACCACTAAATAATTTGTAGTTGAATTTCTCCTTTCATGTTGTTTCGGTTTTGGTTTCATCAGCCAAACGTTGGCTGTGATGTCAAAGGCGGCTTTAGATCAGAGAGACATGAGAAGAACTGCAATATAATCGCTTCTACGTAGGTTTAATTTGCTACAGTGCTTAAGCTGGCCTGCTTCAAAACCAGATTGACAACAAACAACACATCAGAGATTATATTGCAGTTTTTTTTATGCCTCTCATGACCTAAAGCCACCTTTGACATTACAGCCATCGTTTAGTTGTTGAAACTGGAGAGCATCAAGAAGAAATTATGAATTCTTTAGCGCTTGTAAGGGAATAGCACGGGGTGATCAAGGTATACTAATGTCTAATTTAAAAAAAAGAAACACGCAATCAAAGATTTGATGTCTGTAGCCCTTTAAATCAAGAGGTATGTGTCGCGTGAACTCCTATAATAATGACATTACCAAACTTCAGGCATTCAGCACTTACTGGAATTTCTTGTGCATGTTTGGCATGAATATAACAGCAAAATTTCAAAATTTGAACATGGTGCGTCGCCTGCACCAGTTCTGACTTCACTTTCTTTGCCAATTTAAAATTCAAATCATCCGACAAAGCCACCAGTTCTGCACTTGTTTCTACCAATATTGGGCAAGGCCCATGTGAATGTAATGCCATTATTTTTTCATTAACCTCTGACTGGTGCTCTCACATTTCATCTTTATGGTAGCGCCCCTTTCTTGCTTAGATAATTATTTAGCTTGTGCAATACCAAAGTAATTTTAAACAGTAAAAATGGGTGACAGTGCCCATTACTGGTTGAGATAATTATGAAGCCTGTGGCATTAGCTAAGTAAACATCAGAAATACAAATGCTTGACTTTAATTTTTAGTGCCATCTGGGTCAGAACTGCCAAATGAGAGCTCTTGCGTTTACTCCTCCTCATATTCATCTAAGATCTGTGTGCTGCACTTCGACTATGCTGTGAATTTGATTTCATTGGCACTGGCTGGTACATGCCCATAGTATGCCAACATTAATATGGTTTAGCCCGCCGCAGTGGCTCAGTGGTTATAACACTCGGCTGCTGACCTGAAAGACACAGGTTTGATCCCGGCCGCGGTGGTTGAGTTACGATGGAGGCAAAATTCTAGAGGCCTGTGTACTGTGCGATGTCAGTGCATGTTAAAAGAATTTCCGGGGCCTTTCACTATGGCGTCCCTCACAGCCTGAATCGCTTTGGGACGTTAAACCATACCAAACCAAACCATTAATACAGTTGAATTCTCTGCTAGTTTCCAGTTGGCCAGGCAGCGTTATTCTACTGAAACCGTCCCATAGTTTATGCATAATAATCCAAGTAAATTTTGGAATCACTTCTGGGATTCCATTCAGCCTGTTCAGCAGATAGTTGTGAATGGTAATGTCATCAGATGTCCTGAAGAAATAGCGCTACACTTCCTCCTATTTACAGACTGTTTTTTTTCCAGTAATGATGATGATGATGTTAATAATGTGGACATTATTTTTGATTCCTCATGCCAGCTAGTTGTTTTGGTGTCTTATAATGGCACCGTGAAGATGCTCCTTAGACTCAATCTGATGTGTTCTGCTGGTCGTGATAATATACCTAATGCTTTCTTAACGCAAAGTCCTTGGCCCATTTCTTAACAAAAATCGTCCAGTGCAAATTTTTCCGTGATTCGCTGTTGCCCTTTTCATTACCCCTGTAAAACTTCTATTTGGGCTAGTTGGTGCATTTTTTAACCAAGGGAACGGAGCAGCGCAAAAACAAGCAATCACAAAGAAGGACAAGACACGACACAGCGCTCGTGTCGTGTCTTGTCCTTCTTGTATGATTGCTTGTTTTTGCGCTGCTCCGTTCCCTTGGTTAAAATCATTACCCCTGATTGGCTCACAGGCAGAAGTAAGCCCATTCACAAGAACGGAGACCACTTTTCAGTGCGGAACTAACCGTCCTATGTCCTTAAGTTGTTCCGCCTGTAAGTTCATCAAACACGCTGTCAGAAATCTTATAATACAGATATTAAAAACAAATGCGGCTCTTGGGCCATGTCAGCATGATTTCAGAAAGGGATTTTCGCCTGCTAAGCAATTAGCTGCAGCTATTGACACCTTTAGCGTCGTATTAGGTAAGTCCAGCCAAGTTGACAATACATAGCTTGATTTTTGTTAGGCAGTCAACAAGGTTCCTCACATTAAACTACCTCTGAAGCTTAAAATAATTAAAGTACCTGCACCACTCATAATTGCATTGCTGCTTACTTCAGGCACAGAACAAAGTATTTGGAATTTGACGAATTCTGTTCCCTGCACCTGAGGTCATCTTAGGTGTTTTGCAAGGGGCTTTATTGGGTCCTCTGTTGTTTTCTTGTATAAAAATTTAGTCTCCTTCATTGATGAAAATGTCAAAGTTAACCTTTTTGCTGATGATTGTATGTTATTTAAAGGAGCATAGGCACCTTACTTTCGGGTGCGTATTTTCTTCTTTGTAATGGTGCGTAAAGCATTATTATACATGAATTACAACATGGTATTTTCCTGCGACAGCTATATAATTCGTAATCGAATTTTTGTCTCGCACTGTTTCAGTTTCATTTTCAACAGCCAAATGATGACTGTGAGGTCGAAGTGTGCTTATAGGTCACACAAGACATGAAGAACTGGGACACAGTCGCTGCTTCATCGTTTTAGTTCACTGCATTCTAAAGCCAGCCTGCCTCAAGAGCCGGAATGACAATGAATGTAGAAGCAGCGAGTATATTCAAGTTTTTCATGCCTTACGTGACCTATAAGCACACTTTGACGTTAGTCATTGCTCAGCTGTTGAAACAGAAACCAAAACAGCATGACAGAAAAATTCGATTATAAATTATGTAGCGATCGTAGGTGAATACCACGCGGTGATTCATCTTGCATAGCAGTGTCTTCTGCATCATTGTAGAGGGAAAAAAATGCCACCAAAATTAGGTGCCATACTTCTTTAAGGAAATAAGCTCTGTTTCAGACCAAACCCTGCTTAATACTACTTTAAATGATATTGTGTCTTTGTGTTACAAATGGGAGATGCTACTGAACCTTGAGAAAGCAGTAGTTGTATGCATCACAAGGAAGAAGATGCCTCTAATTTTTAACTACACCCTCAATACTACATCTCTCACTGAATTCACAAGTACAAATATTTATCTATAATAATTAATGACCAGCTTACCTGGAGTGGCTACATTTGCCATATAACTTTACCTGCATTGAAAAAACTGGGTTTTTTAGACATAAGCTGAGAGGAGCACTATGCAGCATGAAGAAAATAGCTTATGCATCTATTAGTAGGCCGAAACTCAAGTGTGCCACTGTGGTGTGGAACCTTCTTGCTGAAAAAATTTTTGCACAGGTAGAAAAAGTTCAAAGGCATGCTGTGCTGTGTATTTATAACAAATACAGGGATTCTGATTCTCCTTCTCTCCTTATGAAAATTAACCAAATAAAATCCCTCTGTACCTGACAAAAGATAGCAAGGATAGAATTTTTGTACTCCTTGATTCATGGCAAGCTTGGCACCTTGGTAGTGCCTTATGTCACACCATTGTTAACCTTCAAAACATGACACGCATACAACTATAGCTTAACTCCTCACTTCGGAAAAACAAGCTTCCACAAATTCTCATTTTTTCTAAAAACAATCTGCGAATGAAACTTACTGCCTGAAGAGGTTTTCACGTGTGAGAACTTCCACAAGGTCATTACTTGTACTTTTTAATCACCGAGACAGTTCTTCTGGCTTGTATTTTGTGACCTTTTTAGATGCGCCGAAGACATATTAAATATTTTTTATATCTACATGTTCTCATGCATGAATTATAAAATATTTGTATAAATTACTGTTTGTACAAAGCAATGTAGCCATTCCTTCTTTGTATTTTGCTTTTGCCTTTGCTGCTTGGACCATGAAGCTCTGCACTAATATGTAAATGTAAATAAATAAAATATGTGCATCACAACAGTTCACATTTCTTTATATGTAATTGTTTGAACCATCAGAAATGCCCATGTGGCACGAAAGCTTCATAAACACTTGTGTATGTATTGGATGTTCAGGGGAAAGAAAAGGAACGCACAATATCAGCTGAAGTAAAGTAGTTTTACTTTTCAAGGCGTGACTTGACGGTGGCATGTACAATCATGGAGAGAATAGGAGAGTACAATGAACAGTGTGCACTCCATTATGTATGTTCACTTAGGGGCTGAAGACAGGATAGATGTGTCAAGGTTTTAATGTTTTAAGTAAAAGAAAAAAATCGAGAAAAAAAGTGATCGAAATACACTGAACAGTAGTTTGACTAATATTGGTGTGATTGTCACAGGACAACAACAAAACTTGTGCAAGGAAAATTCGTCGAGGACTAATTGCATGGAATGTACAGGAGGGTGGTTATGGTACAAGTTTGCTGAACAGCTGCATTGATATCCAAGCGCAGGCGTGAAGTGCTATTGTTACGGCTTGTCTGTAAAACTAGTTGCATGTGGCAGCCGCAGACTTTGATTGGATGCTAACGGTGTCTAATGATGGCTGCTCCTGTCAATGACCTGGTAGAAGACCAAATGTAGCCGAATATTGTGTTGTAGTGCTATGGAAAATAGATCACAACGTATCTGTTTTGGGGAGAATGAAAACAAAAAATAGGACAATGTACGTCTAGCTTCTATTTAGAGAATTGTTGGTTTCATTAATGCAGTTTTACATGAAGTAAAATAAGCTTTCTGTCCTTGCTGAAAGTTAGGTATCTGTATGGTGGCATGTCTTTGGTATGCAGACCTTGTGGAGGCATAAGGTAGAATAAGTGGGTTTTGTACTGAGGTGGGCATGCCGTGACACTTGTATATCAACACGCTTAACTGTGAGTCGATATTTTTTTGTTGTTGCAAGTGAAAGACACAGACTGTAGGGAAAAAAAGACAGATTGGTACAGGGATTAGCAGAGCATGTCAAACACTTACAGTCAAGTATCAAAATGGTGCATCGAAATCAGGCTGCCGAAGTAACATAAGGGGAAGCAGTTCATGGCTATAAATGCTAGAAAGAGGTAAAAGTGCTCTTGATGGCTATCAATAAGGGAAATGAAAAAGAAGATGACAATAACATGAAAATTTAGGTACATTCTTGAGATGTGCAAAGGCTGTTCAACCACCACTTGCAAGTAGGTACACATGCCAACGACTTACACATAAAAGAAGGCGGCGGGAAACACAAGTGTTTATTCTTGCTCAAAAAACACGATTTGGAAAAGGGGCACGCCTTGATGAGGGCATCAAAAGGGATCACGGAGAAGGAAAAAAGCATCTGCTGCTTGATCGCGTTCGTTAGTTGTAGTCTGTCTACATTTTATGTTACACTGCAGCTCACTTGTGTCCCCGTGTCTGCGTGTATGTAGTGCTTTTGTGTGGTGCCGTCTTTTTCCCCTCGTCTGGCTCCCTGTGTTTTAATATATGTATTTTTTTTCCTCCTTGGTGTGTTGGAGGAGGAGAAGAAAAAGACAGAAAGCTCCTTCCTTGAAACCCGCCATTTTTGTCCTGCGGGCAGCGTCTATAGCTATGGCCGATAGGCCTAGTCGGGTTGTGAGCTTTTCAAAGTGTCCTAGCTACATGAGTATCGCAACGGCCACACAAGGGTGAATAAGGTGGTGTTCCGCAAGGAGACGTACGATACAATAGTATTTCTGTTCTCTCTCTCTCGTCTCTTTTTTTTCTTTTTTGGCGTTAACTAAAAATGCTGCATTTTGGCATGGTGTGTGTAGCTCACTGGCGGGCATTTAGGCTAAATGTGTGAAAGGGTAAGGCTGTACATATGAGCTGTACAGCTGCTCTTGCTCCTTCACTGTGCCATTCCGACTTTAGTCTGCCTCACTTTTGTGTTGTGGCAAAGGTGTGCCCATAATGGGGAGACCTGGTCACCAGATGGTGTCTTCTTTGACTTCCTTGATATGCTTTCTCCGAAACACGAGGCAATGCGGAAACCTAACTGTGCGGTATTCTGCGGGCAACTTCCTGTGTGTAGTTGATGCGCATGCATATACAAAGGTTGCTGCATGCAACTTGCACGGAGCTTGAACCAGTAACTTAGATGACATCTAATTGTCTAGGGTTTCTGCAAGTTATTTCTCATTGAATATTTGTTCAGTGATGAGTTATTTAAATAGAGAGCTTCTTCTCGGAGCATTTGCAATTGCTGCACGCAGGTGGACTCAGATACCAAAAAAATAAGTACAGGTAAATGAGACAGTGGTTGCGGTTTGTGTTTCCGGTGTCTGTGAAGAAAATGCATGATATTGAAGCAACTGGCAGCTAGAGGATTTAACTAAAACCTTGCACATCACATTGGCCATTGCCGCGGTACGCGCAACCGCCGTCAATATCAGCATGCGTGGGTGGCCACAAGTCCAGGCTCATGCGACATGTTACAATTCTTTCTCTTTCATTTGGATCCCACAGCAAGCACTTTCAAGATAACCGGCTCTTGATAATGTTGGAATCGTTGCTTTAAAGGGGCTCTGAAACACCTTCTGCGGACAGCACATCAACTCGCTCAATCACTGCATTGTGTTGTCGTGAACACATGAGCCAAACAATACACTTCTACATGCAGCAGAGAACCCACAGTCACGCGTGAAAGTTGGCGTGCTGTTTTCAGTGACTTTTTCATGCTCGCACCTTCCCCCATTACACGCTCCTGTGTATACCAGTTCAGAGATAGCTATTGGTTAGATTCTTTCAGATGTCAGGCAGCTACCATGGCCGCGACGAGTAACCTGCATAGCTCTGGTGGCTCAACAAAAAGTGATGAGAGGAGAGGGAATGGCATGAAGACGCTGAAATTACACTTTTCACTATAGATAACTCAGCTTCTACAAAAGCGCATTAAAAAAAATACTTGCTGGAGGATATTCATGAAGCGGCACTCTTTAACATCCCAGGCATGCTGCAACTTTATAAAAGCTCCTTTCAGAGCCCGTTTTAAGTTTCCCTATTTGCTTACTTTGTGCACTCATGCTCATTCATTTTGAATCAGCCATTGAGAACTACTGATGCAAATGGGTCAGGTTATGCCTTCGTGTGCCGAAGTTCATGAAGCAAAACTTGCGCTTTCCTGTACTTCAGGTAAGCTGTTACATGTTTGAAGCTTTGTGCGTGTTATGTTGCGATAATGCCGAGGTAGCCATCAGCTATGAACATGCAAATATTGAAGATCTGAAGTTGTTATGGCAGAAGGTAAAGTGAGAGAGAAAGAAATATAATATACAAGATAGGAAATTTTACAACGTGCTAGAACATCAGTATGGTAAAATTATAGTGTCCTTTTTGATGTTTCTCCCGCAGCCAACACATGCCCAAAGCTATAAACACACTATGGGCTTTGCAGCTAGGAGCAGTTTCATTACATCAACACACATAGCAAACAGCAGAGGATATGACGCGAACGCTGCTTGGGAGATCCATATTTGTTTGCGTCAAGTTTTGTGAGGTGGTGCTGCAACAATGCTCCTGCCTCCAGTGACGCTGCATGTCCCCAAGACCTCTTTCGCGCTCCTTGTAGGAAAGCGAAGCTGGTGGGTCGTGCTAGAAATAGATCTCGCCTGTGCAATCCGTGCGTTCTACTAGCATTACTTGCACATACAAGTATTGCCACGCACGTTGCTTGGCATATAGGATATCTTTAGCTGCACAAAATGAAACTATATTTTTTGGAATCTTCTTTTTCTAGTGCTTTTCTGCTCTACCAGTTTAAATACACTTTGCTGGGAAGGAATTTCCGCCAAGTAAAAGTACATATTCCAAGGAACAACTGGTGCTTCAAGTGTTGTAGCTATTAACGAGTATTAGTACTTGACCGTGGAGTGTTGAACTTTGTTATCTTGAATATGTGTACACTAAAACAATTTGAGTAAGCATCACTTCCGCTGCAATATTTCATTTTTAACTCCGGTGAGAATTAACGAGAGTAATGTTCTTCCAATGACATTGTCAGTGAGCTCTGCTGATATGGTGCTGACCACACACTCTTCAGTGTGAAAATGTTTGGTTATGATACTTTGCCCATAGCAGTAATGTATGTTAATAAAAATTTTAGAAACTCTCGACGGCAAATATGAGAAGCTTAACCGCACTCTTAACAGATCTAGCTTGACTATTATTGACTACAACCAGCGAGCGTTTGCTGGAACTAGACTTTGGTAACGCTGCATAACATTTCAGTGCTTCTCTAAAGGCACCATTTGCCGTTGTAGTAATATGGCAACCAATTTATGTTTCAACAGTGTGACATAAGGAATTCTCAAGTTTGTGGTTGAGCAATGCGAAAGAAAAGGAGGATAGCAAGATGGTGCAAGTTTCTGTATATACAGGGACAGCCAAATATAGCAACAGACGATGGCACATTCATTCTGCAAAGTTGCATTTCGAGGAAATGTTTCAAGGTTTGGACATACTCGCCTCTGGCGGAAAAAAGAGACTCGCTTTCAGCTTCCGACAAACTTCAGAAGCAGTGAAACAGGCGTAAAGTAACGATGAGGACAACAGTCTTGTGCAATATATACATGTATCAGAGCCTTTTAACCTCATGGCAGCAGGGAGGCTGCCATCATCAACAGTATAGTATCTCTCTCGTATTCGTACCACATTCAGATGATATCTGAGACATTGCAAGTGCCAAGTGGTGCGACCCTGGCTTAGTACCCAGACTTACTTCAGTCATGATGCTTACATCATCAGAGATCAGATGCTATGTATGTATATACTCTCTGCATTTGTAGAACACCACGCTGTACGTGTTTGAAAACAAAAAGAGAGTAAGAGGAATCTCTGAGAAAGGGGTTCAGATGTTCAAATTTTAGCTGTGACTGGTGCCCTAGCTGGGTCACACTGCTTTGGTACCCGATCCTGCTTCGATGCAGACGCAGTTTTGAGCTAGCTTCCATTCTCATCTCTGTAGTTGAAGGCTCGGGCATCATCTAGGCTTTGGGGTAACCTATGGAAAGCGTAGCCTTTTGAGTGCTGCACCGTAGCAGCTTACTAGGTCACATGGAGAGCCGCTGAGTTTGCGCTTTGTGGTGCAGTGCAACACCACAGATGGGCGGCGGCTGTGTGGACGCTTATACCACTTTGATTTACGCCCTATCGTTGTGAAGGTGTGAGAATCTGTGTATGTGCATGTTTGTGTGTGTATGTGTGTGTGCTTGTGGTAGCCTTTCTTTCTTTTTTCATGGTACGAGAAGCATCTTGAGCCGTAGCCCTGGGGAAAAAAATACGAAAATGGAGCACCACACTTAGAGGACACAGTGTAGTGCGAAGCTCTGCTTTTCTGCTACAACCTTTGCTTTGTATGCCCGCTTTACATTCTGCTCTGGCTTCTTTGCCTGAAACAAAGCCTGCGCTTCATCTCTGGATGGGCCCGCGAAGGTTATATCCCGTTGCACTTGAATGTAGTCTTGTGTCATTAACAACCAACGCTAGATATCTTGCAGTGTATGGAGAAATTCACGTTGTTGGAAAAGGTTGGGAACAATAGCTATGGCTGCGTGGAGGCCTCACTAATTCTCCTCGCTAAAGGTGCTTGTTTAATGCCCTTGCTGATAGCCTGGGAGCCCGGGTAAACAAAGCAGTGGTGCTTTCACAGAAGGACACACCGAAGATGCACTGCTTCACGTGCCAACACGCATATATACTTTGCAAGATTCTTCAACAAACAACAGGGTTATGTATATATCATGTATGTTTCTGCATGTACTTCTAACTTCTGAGTTGCTCAGAATGTCATTTGCCTCAGTGCAACATGCTGTAAATGCAGATGGCAAGGTACTATATAATGCTTACGTGGCATGCTGCTTTGGTTCCACAACATGGAGAATAACATGAGTGCGGGGCTTACACGTTACATTGAGAATATCATGGTAAACTTGAAGTGAGCCAGTCAGCTCGGCATGTTTTCCCTCTGTCATAACTGCATGTCTCCGCACAAAGACTGCTTTGATTGTGAAGGAGTTCTTCAGCTGTAAACAGTGTTTTTGAGGTGCTAGTGCTAAATATTGGTCTTGCTGACTTCTGGAATGTGCGAGGTCAATGCAGTGCATTCGTGCGAACTAGTTTATGGTTGCACACTGTTAAGTTAATTATGAAGCATTGACATGCAAAACCTTATATTTTGTTCTTATGTTGCAACATTTCTTATGCAATATTTTTCGAATATTTGTGCATATTGCCAATTCCTTGTTGAAACCCCCGCTTTTTTTCTTTTTGCTTTACGGAGAGCTTTCTGTGCTAAAGCTAAAGTGCTAGAACAGTTCATGTCTATTAATACTGTTCAGCCGTAGCAAAAGTGAAGAAATGATGACACATAGCTTTTAAAATGCCCCAAGTGTTCGTATAGGGTAGCAGTTTCATTACCATCAAGCTGGGGCTTTTTGGTTCATATTTCCTAGCTGTACTGCAACAAAAGACAAGGAACGACGGACAAAATGATACACACAGCGCTGCGTATAATCATCTCATTCTTCGTCGCTTGTCTTTTGTTGTGCTACAGAAAAGTTTTAAATTTAGCTTCAGATGTAATTAGGAACAATTTGCAAAAGCCGAGGGGCAACGGGGCAGCTGATTCATGACAAATGGTACTTGAGCATTTTTCAGAAATATGAACCTCTTTGACACGATTAACTTAAAATTTTCTTCCCAGCTCTGTTTTACCCTTAATATCTTCACCAACAGCACCTGAAATTTTGATTTTACCTAGCACTGTAAGCTTAGGAGTATGCTTTCAGTCAAGATGCTGTATAATTCGTTTGCTAGATGCAGAAATATTTTGTACTAATCTTTTAATTGAATCAAGGCGGCCATCATATCTTGCTGATGTGTAGCATATTCCATCTAGCTGGGCACGTTATCACTCTTTACGGACTCAACAAGTTAGTGTTCTCTATGTTGGTATTTTAAATCTTTTGGCATTTAAAACATATTGCAACAATTTATCGTGTAGCATCAGGATAGCATCCTGCATATGCGTGTGTTGTGGGCTTGCTGAGCCAAAATCATGCTGCTGTAGCGTCAGTTGAGTTTTTTTGTGCCTATTCATGCTTATTACCTCTGAAAAAATTTTAGACATGTAGAATTATTGCCTGAGACATTTCCTTGTGGCCATTATGCCGTGTGCCGCCAAATCAAGTGTTTGTCCTTGAAATTCCTGCTGCCTACCTCTCTTTATCAGACTCCCCATACTTTCATACAAGGAGGTTGGTGTGAAATGCACCAGGCGTTAAGAACTAAGCAACATCCTTGGTCTTAGTTTAAAGCACCAAATAACGAAAGACAAGTTAGTTATGTACACAACACATATTTAGCCTTCTTGCAAACAGGCATAGATCTTGAAAAAAAAAAAAAGACGCGATAAGCCTGATGCAGTCTCTTAAACTGTTCTGTTGCTTAGGAATGCACTCACTTGACTTACAAACACATTCACAAAGAAGCATTTGCTGCCTAATTTTTTTTATAAACCTGGCAAGCTTCAGAGTGCACATACTTTTTGGTGTCAGTTTAGGGATTGCTTCAGATTGGTGACATACGCATCACTGTATTGCAGTGACTGTTTCTTTTCTATTTCTTTTGACGCTGTGCATTTTCCGCAGTATCATTTTCCGCGAGATTTGATCTGCAAAAAACACAACATCTGTCATTAATGCTTGGTGCAGTTCATGGTGCCCCTGCTGTTTATCTATCACAAGCATTTGCAACTTATGCTGCGACAGCTGCAGCTGTGTGGCGTATTATTTCGTATTTTCAAGAGCTTTCAAAAATAGCATCTACAACTGATTACGCCCCTTTGCAGCGAGCAACTAACGTGTTTCTACTTGGGAATTATTTAACTGCTACTTATTTGACAGCAACACAAAGGTTCTCTGCAAGTGGTGACTTTCCCAAGCAGCAGCCAACTGACGCTGAAAACTGAACTCCATTGTTCACATGGTCGGTGCCATACTGACGTGCATCTCTTCTGGAGTGGGTCAACTGTGTGCACGGTAGGTCGTGCGAGAAAGCGTAGTCACACTTGTGCTTCAAAGCACACAAGAAAGGGTGTGTGTGTGATTCCAAGCAGAGGAGGATGAAGGAGGTGACAGATATGTGCAGTGTAGTTACATGTACTGGGTCCACGCAGTTGCGACTGGTCACGCACTGCTTTCTCGAGATGTCGGAATCTCGTCTCGGATTGCATCTTTCTCTCTCTCCAGGGGGTAGGGCAGTGTCAGGCTTGCTTCTGGAAGGAGGCACGTGGATCTCGACTGGTGCAGATTTTGGGCGGTGTGCGAAGTCTGTTGGCTCCACTGACCAAACCCCTGTGGGCAGTCTCGCCTGTGCTGCTAAGTACAAAAAAAAGCGTGCACCTTTATCACCGTAGATATGCAGTGTCGTTGCTCATGAGCTCTATGTAATGATGGTAAAATAGTTTTAAGTACTTTCCCCTCTCGTTGAATACTTAGTAACTATATATTTTTTCTTAATTGCCTGCCCCAACACATGTACACACCGTGAATACACACACACACATGCACGGTGACCTTGTATTACCTTGCATGAGGCCATCACATCAAGCAAATTCTGAAGCGCAAATGCACTTGGCAACTCCGCAGACAACCAACAGACAAACAGGAAAGTGAGAGCCGATTTTCAGTGGGAGTGATTTCTCACTGCACAGGAGCCCTGGAATGGGGAGGGGGGGACTGGAACAGTCGCTCTCCCCAACATTCACCCCCCCTCAAAAGAAAGCTCTGGAGTTGTCACTGCCTGTATTTTCTTTTCAATGTGTGGACCTGATTGCCCAGGTCAATTTCTGGTGGCCGGCCTGTCAGTTCACTGTAAATTATTGTACTCATTGTTGGAGGAGACTTTGTGGTGGTCTACGGTTCAGTTCCTGCAGTGCTAAGGTGCACTGGTAACAGACAGCACTGACCGGCTGTTCTTCATAACTATTCATCTGTGTTCAGTCACAGTTTGATTTTTAATCTACTGTAATAGAGGCAGCAGGTGCCCCAGTTGCAGCTAGATGCTCTGCATACTTAATGCCTCTTGTGTTCAGAGTTTATTTTTTGCAATTTTGGGAAAAAATAGAAGTGCTGCTCTTTTAAAGAGACATTGAAAGGGAACACTAAGTTCATCTTGATTGAGAGGTTTACAGATACGTCATTTTTACTGAGAACGGAGCTCAGCTAAACCATACAGTTATATAAAAGCGAAAGACTGCACTAGGGCGGCTAACTGCACTGATGGTTTTTGAGAACTCCGGTAACTGCGCTAAACTACTCCTGATCGGACCGTTCCCTGGTGCAAACAATGTGACGTTAAAGGGCCGTATGTGGCCGAGTGGGCAAAATTGTTCAGTTTTTCTTCTGAACTAGTTTTCCATGTGTCGATCGTCCCCCACTGCCTTTCTTCTCCCGATTAGGGATGGCTCGGTACGCGTCACATGCCGTCCACTCAGCTCGCATAAGGTCATCACATGAAGAAGCTTCTAAAGTGCAAGCCAACCACAAGCTCTATATTCGTGCTCTTTCAAAACGGTGAGGTCACAATATATTGAGAAGATAACTTCATGGCAATTGGTAAAGTGGACTTCATAATATACAGTAAGTTGAAGCCCTTTGTTGATAAGCATGGCAACAAGTAGTAGTAGTAGTAGTAGTAGTAGTAGTGGTAGTGGTTAATTAAAAAACAGTAAAAATGAAGGAAAAGCTGTTGCCGGCCGCGGCAATTGCTATTTAATGATACATTATTCATTGATTAAACAATCAATGAATATTTACAGGGGTGCAGCTAGATAACTCAGCCTTATCAAACTGAGCTGTTATAAATGCCTTTACATTATGTTTTATTGCATTTACTGTCCTGAATAAAATGAAATTCCTCACAATGCTTCTGTGACAGTAGTGAGATGAGAATGTGTGTCAGCCTTACCAGTGCGCCTGCCGGGAGCAGTCCTGGTCGGGGTGCACGGCAGCGCTTGTGGGATGGGGGATTGTGTGGTGGGTCCCAGGGGTGGAGGGGGTGCTCACGAGGATGATGTGGTTGGGGCATAGGACGGGGCGAATGGGGGCGCCGTGACCTTTGTGCCGAGCCGGGACAACCGCGGCTCCAGGCACAGGCTCAGCCGATACAGCTCTTCATCAGGCATCAACCGCCCCGGGTCCAGCAGGTAATTAAACACCTGTGGAGATGCCCAGTCATCGTTTTTGCAATTGCAAAAGAAAGCTAGGAGCAGTAATGGTACTTCTGAGTTCAGGCTTTTCTCCTCTTTTGCCCTGCTACAACAGCAGCAGGTGAATTTGGTACAAGCCGGATACATATACTCCTCCAAACTGGTGTCTTCAAAGCACCGTTAAACCCGCTCTGGGGCTTCAATAATGTGCACAGTATGGTGATTTTTAGGGTGCAGTAACTCTCACGTATCTCGGTGGACACCTCAACTGTGCCTTAAGGGAAAATGCAATCCCGGAAAGCATGAAATTGAAGGTGCATATGTCATTGGTCTGAACCCCTGTCACAAGCTAGCCTCCAGCTTGACTAAAACATGTAAGCTATATGCAAAGAGAAATGCTATGGCACTAGCCGGAATGCTGTACTACAAACGGTCGCTCAAAATTTTGGTGCATGTATTAGGAATACTGCGACCACATTGATGTCAACCAGTGATGCCATCGCTGGAACAGTTGTAACGCTATAACTGTTGCTCAAACCAGCGCTTTTAATTTCCACCATTCCTTTGTTGTCTACCAACTTTGGTGCTTATTAAAACATCATTTTTGTTAATTAGTACCAACTGTCCTAATTGCATCATCATTAGTACAAATCATATTTTACTCAACTAATTTGACATTAATTGCCACTAAATATGCTAATTTGCAGCAAGTTAACTGATTTGATGTTAATTAGCATTAACAATATGACATCATTCTTTGCCACATACTACAGCCTTCATTAATTACTCATTTACATCAAACTTATACATAGTTACTCGTTGAAGTTGTGATGTCATCGTGCTGACACATTTTGCCGCACAACCTTTTGAAGTGGGCCATATAATGCTTTGGCATTAATAACTTTCGCAGATACCGCTTCGCGCCATGATCCTTACCCTATGCGTTTCGCCACTGAAAACCAAGCTTACCTTCGGAATCATCTCAATCTTGTACGGAGTCTGCTGGAAATGGCGAATCTCCCGGATCACGTGAGCAATCTGCAAGCAATCGATTTTGTTGTGTGGGCTATCAATGAAAACAGCAGAGGTGGAGCACCAAGAGGACCAAATTAAGAGCTCGGTCTTTCTTGGATTTGTTGCCTGCCAAAAAAATAATAATCATATGTAACACAAAGGCACATGTACAGTCCCATGCAGTCACACTTATATGTTCCAATGGGGTCCCGAACTGCTTCTGTTATTTGTTTGTTTCTTCAGCTTCCAGCCACTCTCTTTTTGAAGTAGCTAGAATACAGAAAACTACGGGGGCACTCCCGACGGGGGTATGCGGGAGGTAAAGGGTTGGATATCCAGTGTTGTTGGGCACTCCCGGATTTTCAGTGGGTATAATGCTTTGCCCTGGTCTTGTGATTAGCTTCTCACGAGTAAATAGCAAGGGAAAATGGGTATTTGACTCCACCGTGAGCAAACTAAACCCGTTAGCCATGGCGCTGTTTAGCCAACATGCCCTCACGTCATTAAAATCAAGTTACCATCGCCGTCACCCCCCCCCCCCCCCCGCTCTCTGACAAGGCACGCACAATGGTTCCAGTGGGGTTCTTGCTGTCCTCATATCAAATGACGCATGTTCATTGTGGGGAATAAGGGAGCTTTCCTAAAAGGGCAGAGTGAAAACTCGCATGCTTATCAAAATGTAATTTGGTAGTAGCAAAACAACGCCAAGAACTTTGAAAGAAATCGGGAGGAACCTCCCCATGCTTGGCCAGACACGCCTAACAGCGTGCTGAACCTTTTATCTCCTTTGTATTGACTGCCTGCTTGTAAATGCGCTGTTTTTTGTCAGAAGAAAGCTGGGAGTTGGTGGTGTGCTATTTTTATGATGACATGAATAGCAAACTATACGTGCTACGAAGGATGGCGAGAGTCAAAAAAATAAATCAAGACAAGAGCTTAGTCACAGCTGCCCATAGCAGTTTAACAAAGCTGGATTTTTCTTAGGTGTGGAATGAAGAGAAGCAAGTCACTTCTCAGTGCACTTCTTAATTCTTAGCTATGTGCTCAGGACGGAATGAAATCTAACTTTTTTCTCCATACGCTAGTGGATGGTGGCAGTGAGGAGGGAAATACAGTCGAGCTCAGTTCTTACTGCCGGAGTTATAACGAATGCTCGCTTATTACGGACCCGTGGTGATGCACTGTCAAAATATATATATAGGGAAATGAGTCTCGGATGCAACGAACGACTATGGCCGCACCACTCCGTTGAAGCAAACGAGAAGGCGCCGTAAAGTGAGAAGATTCCTGCGCCAGAAAAATGCCCTCACTGTGACACCCCCGCTTCTGACACCACTGTTCACCACCTATTGTGGACTTGCCCAGGAACTTCGCTGGTGCGCGCTCGCGTTCTGCAAGAGGCAGGCCTGTCCTCAAACAATGACTCCGATTTCAACTTGTGGATAACGAAAAACATTTATGCCCGAGGATTATGTGACTTTTTACACCTTACTGGACTCCATGCCCTTTTGTAACCTATTAAAGTAATAACGTTCATTAATGGCATCACGTTTTATGCCGTGAGGCACATTTAGCGTCCTAAATATATAAATAACTCATCCGTGCCGTCCAAAAACACGTGCTTCCCATGAGCACGAAGACGAAGAGCGTCTACTCCCAGCCACCGTGGCCCTGCTTCGGAAAGAAATTTGCGGCCCATAAAAGCAATAAACAAGGCCCAGAACACGCTGACGAGCTACAACGCGTACAAGGTCAATTAGTGCGGCATGTGTGCCAGTTGGCTAAAGCGCCTTAAATTGAAGTAGAAGTGAACTGGGTGCAAGACAAAGGCATCCTTGAAAGCAAAACCACTGTGCACCTTCGGTGATCAAATAATGGCAGCGAGTTGAGAAGTTTGAGTACCAGTCACGTGGTATGCCGCCTGGCCCAGCCGGTCACGTGGCATTTATCGCCTGCATAATCTCCTTTCCTTCTTTGTTGCTATTGCTTGCAGGCAACGTGCAGGCAGTATACAGCGCCGTTATGGTACAGCTCATACGTTCTGCGCGAGTGCACTGCATGGGCTCAGGAACAACAGACGACGTCGTCAAAAACCCATGTGATTATACACATGCTAATTATACACATGCGAATGTCCAGAACTCTCTCATGCGGATGATGACGCCAGCATCGCAGAGCCACGAACAGACGAGGCCATTGTGTGCGGAATACAAGAACTGCATGATTGACCAGATACTGATGAAGGCGATGAGGAGGAGGTCGACATACCATTAGCTGCCGTGAACTCTTCAACCGCAATTGATTATATCGCGTCCCTAGGGCAGACTGTTGTCAGCAAAAACCTTGACAAGAAGTGCATTACCGAACTGGAGAGCTTGGAAAACATCATGATAGGGCCTGTTTCGAAGCAGCAGAAGTGTACTACACACTTTTTTAAGTGCCTGCCTCTGTGCTTCTGTAATATGGCTTCAATTTGGGGAGTCCAATTACTAAGAACTTCGTATAGAACGAACGCAATTCAATTGACCCCCAGGTTCGTTATAAGTGGGCCCGACTGTATGTCATGCACAGAGCAGATTTGTAATTGAAATCAAGCCAAGCATGCACATATACGTCTGTGCCAAGAAGTATGTGTGTAGTTAAGCTAGTTGAAATAAGAAAAAAAAATTGTACATCACAATAAGCTACACCTGTGAGCAGTGCTGATTTACAACTGACAGCCTATATCTAGAGCCCTTCGTTTTCGGGTAAAACCAGATTCTGCCTGATTCTTTCACCCCGAATGCCTTTCTTAAGAGTTGGGTTAAACCTGATTTCTTTCCGAAAATGTCGCTTTTAGAGAACACATAAGGGCAAGGGAATGAGAGGCTCGTTAAGATATACACATATATGAAATGGCTTAGAGAATGCACGTTTTCCTGAACAAAAGTAAAGACAATGTAAATTAATGGATATTCTGTGCTTGAAATACCATGAAAGTATTTTTTTTTTTTTGCGCAAAAAGACAACACATAGAAGACAAGATGACAGGATGAGACTATAAGAGCTAGCAAAAGTTTATTCCGTGCTTATGTCAAAGGAGTGTTTGTTCAACTGGTGATCCTAAACCACTCTTCAGGCTCGTTATTCATAGCGTGACGTCCTGTTCCAGGGCTCTTGCCCGTATAATAGATACATACCCTCTGAAATTTTTAATTACTGTTTTCGCAGTGTGGAAGGCAGGCAGGTCTTGCGTGCACATGAAGTGCTGCTTAGGAGATTGTCAGTTTACACGACGAAATAAATGCAATCGACGAAAAAGAATCTACTTGGTGGACTTCTTTTTTTTTTTCTGCAGAAACTGTCATTTCTGTGTTATTTGTGAAATATTGAGCAAAAATAAAGCGCTTTGTATCTCGCACGAAAACAACCGCTTGTAGTAAATAAATTGTCTTTTGCTGTAAAAAAAAAGGAGCCTAAAAAAACCCAAATTATGAAATTTTTTACTAAATAACCTAATTTGTACCTTAATTTGAACAAAAAATATTGCCCAATTTGTACCCTCCGAACTGTGAAAAAAATAACCTGAAAACGAAGGTCCCTACCTATATTGGACCACGTGAATTTAGAGACAATGGTTCTGCTTCTGCATGGCATAAAATAAAAGCTGTCTTTTATAAGTCGTTGCCAGTTTCACGCCCACGTGTGCCTTTCACCTTCTTCATCCCTCTAACTCCCTCCAAGGCAGAAAAGAAACCATCGGGTCCAATGGGAATGTCTATCCAATAAAAGAAAAACATTGGCTCATAATTGGGCCTTTCAAGTGGAAAATTTCCATTTGTGTATTTAAAACCAATTGGAAGCTTCAATTGGAAGCTTCAAACGGAATAGATGGGACATTCCATTTGGACGCTCCGATTGTGGCTTCTAGTTTGAACAGTTATGCTGTTGGCTCCTAACTCAAGTGGCAGCTCCAAGTGGACCACAGGCAATCATCCACTACACGTAAGCCATAGGAGCACTCCAACCCTGAAGGGGTGACAACAGATTGATGAGAGTGTGCCCACTGAGTGGATATCTTCGTTTGGGTTTCTATACCCCATTCATGGGACCCTTTTTCTGGAGCCAGTCGCGCTTGTCTGTTGAGCGAAGTTATTTTATATAATCACGACTTGCAATAATGGTGGAAATCAGGAAAACATTTCAGCACATTAATCTGCTGACCTTTGTTGTAATAATTTAATTAATTCAAGGTTTTGTGATTGTAGAGAGCAATATGCAGATCCCAGTCAAGGAAATCAATGGCTTTCAGTTGTGCTTTCCAATTTGAAAATTTCTAGTTGTGTATTTGGCCAATTGGAATTGGACCTTTCAACTGGATGATCCAGTTGGAATGGCAGAACCAATCGGAATGCCCAACTGGAAGTAGAAAAACTAGCTGAGGTTCAACCCGGCTGAATCTAGTTTACACAGCAAAAGCTTGATTAAGCATGGTCACACATGATTTGCTGTGGTTTAACGTTTCCTTGCTCTATCATTTGCCAAAGCGCCCTGTTGACATTCTTCATCATAAAAACCATCAGATTCAACCAGCCGTCTACGATACACATCTGAAACACTGGTTCCATGGCTATCTGCAAACATCAAGCAATGCTTCGCACTTTTAATTATTTTATCAGATGAATGGCCAGTCACGTGGTTCAGAGAAACTGCGAGGTGGCTGTTGAATGACGTTGTTCAACGCAGTTGCGAAGGCGAGCGAACACCGCCGGCTCCGCGCGCCACTGCTGCGCCGAGGCGTGGCGAGTCACATGGCATGGCGTCACAGCCACACCCCCGCTGCGCCTCTTGAAGGTCATTCTTCGGAGCAACATGAATTTGAGGTTTCGCATAGGAGTAGAGCTTCCACTCTAAAAACTAATTGGGGCTACCTCATCGGATTCATGATTCCAATTGGCTGTCCTGTTGAATTCATTTAATTCCAATTCTATTTAGTTGGAATGCCCAATGCTTCGTTTTTGCCTGGGCGTCCTGACTTACTGACATCAAAGGCAAGGATAACAAGTAATAAGTAAAGCTGTTCCGAACCGAACTTGCCTTGACCTCTGTTTCGTGTTGTTGAATACTCATAATCTGAAGCCTCGACACGTGCCCCGTGTGCACAGACCTACCATTCTCATCTTGGAGAAGTTGAGCAGGCCTTCCTCAGTGAAGTTTGGCGTGCCCTCCTCAATGAAGGAGAGGTCGGTGAGGTACATGCCCAGGTACGGAATGCAGGGTGGATCGCAGCGGTGCAAGGCGTCACGCATGTTGCGGAACCGCCCGTCGGCCGACACCAATGCCTGCAGCTTGTCGATCGTCTGCTTCGTCTACGATACAAGACAATACAACACGCGTGCAGTTCGCACGCTCTGCATTTGAGCCCTTATGAAGTGACTTTATGTCTCACCGTCTTTGAGACCTTCTCCCAGGTTTTCTTGAGGCGGAACACCGAACTGTTCATGAAGGCCGCGCAGATTTGGAGCACACCGTTGAAATTGTGCAGGCAGCGGCAGATGTCGGCGACGGCGGACCACTTGTCAATGATGGTCACTCGCTTGGACATCTCCGGGCAGCGCATAATTTCCGACACCACCAAACGACTCACCTGTGCACGATAGGAAGGGTGCCACAACAAAGGTTGAGTCTAGAGCAACACAGTCGCCTCTCTTTTTGTACTTAAAATTTAAGAGCGCTTCTTGCTATGTGCGCAGGCCCTGGTCTGCTTGAAGCGTCAGAATGTGGCCCTTTTTTTTTTAAATACGGTAGCTTGACAACATGAACAATACAAGACCTTAAACACTCACATCATTGAACCTCCTTGTCATAAGAAGAATGTGAGGAGCCTTGGTTGCCTTTTCAGGCTTCATCCAGGCTTGACCCAGAAACTCCCTGTATGAAGAGGCGAGGAATGGACGTAAGGTTCGGCATCGTGCGAAAAATAAAAAAAAAAAGTTGAACTGATGTTTGAAGCAACAATTGTACTTAGAACAATGTGCACTTTACTCACTCGCTCCGTATGGCGATGAATATCTTGTGGTCGAGGTAGGTCATGCCTTCGGCGATTTCGAGTGCCGACAAGGACTCAACAGTCTCTTTGCTTGGTGTCTGCAGCATTTTCAAAAGAAGTTACACAAAGGACCTTCAGAGCATGAACCCTTAGCTGAACGCAACAAACAGGGCTCCGAAGGACATGTGCGCCATCATACTGCTTCACTTTTTGATCCTCTGTGCCCTTCAAGAAGAAACATCAGGACTTCCTCTAGCAGAGCTATGAGATCACTTATAGAGCTCGTCATGCTCTGTTGGAGTTTATTTTGGCGTTGAAAGACACCCGATGTTCAGGTGTTGTCCTATAGGTACTGCTTTCTTATCAACTCTCAGGCCAGGATCAAACGCGTGCACTACGTGCAAGCTGTACAATAACATTCGAATTTTACCTCAAAACGCTGGCGAGAAACTACCGCAATATTTTTGCCTACTCATAAGGCCCTGCAAATTTTACATTCGTCAACACACATTAATGTTGTGCTGCGCATTTGAGGAACAAAGCACAGCATGTGCTCACTTGAATTCTGCCTGGTAGTACTTCTTTCTTCATTTATTTATCCTATGTTGTGCATATTTTCATGAAGATAGCATTGTAGGCAACGTGTTGGAAAAGTAAACGTACATACTTCCTTGAACTTAGTAGCTCGTGATGACAGTGTGTTGGCGTTAGTCGATTTTGGTATTTAAAATTCTGTGACCGCCTTCAAAATAATACCTCGAAAAATGTACCGTACCTGGTCACATAGTCTTTGTAACAGCCTGAAGGGCACAACAACACAGGAAGAAAAATATGGCAAACGAGGTTGGTCACATAGTTTTTCTTTATATTTTGCTGGTATTACTGTATTGCGCAGTGCCAGCTTGGCATCAGCGTGCGGATCATAATTTTGTGGTTTGCCTTACTAAACCTTACTAAATTAAGGCAGCAACATGTTTATTCGTTCCTCTTGCAGTCCAGACCGTATTATGCTGCTTATTGGGGCACTATTTACACAGGTGTCAGATTTCGAAAGTACCGTGACTACTTCCTTAACGAAGACAATTTTTTTTATGTTTTAAAGTAACTATCCGCTCTTTTATTCTCGGCTTGTAATATGCCCAACAAAATACTACCCTGAAGGAGAGCAATATGTGCTGCAGTAAATAGTTGATACGCTTCTTCTAAAAAATGCAAGAAAAAATGTATTGTCTGCGAAAACATGTAATCCAAAACAACTTAATTTCTGAAGGCCGGTGAGCACTTGCTGGCACGAGGTCCGAAGTTTTTCTGGTTCTTTCGAGATTCTATCCGCAACTGCATGGTCCTTAGCACAAAAAAAAAAACTTCGCTGTACTGTATATGCAGTTCGGTAACGGCAAAAGCAAAAAATGGCCTCATCGTTGTAACCGTCACAGTTCTTATCTTTATTTTTTATGATCCACCAATTGTATATGTGCACCGTTGACTGCTACTACGCTTCTGCTTGCGTCGCGTCTCCCCAGGCTTGGCCCGCTCGTACGTTAGCGTACATTCTGTTGGTCTATAGATTAGTACACGATCTGAAGTTGGCTAGCTTATGAATGTAGTTGCTGTGAAACCGCATTCTCCAGGAACATATTAACCAGAAGAAACATAGGGTAACTTAATGGGACATTTTTGTTGCTCAAGATTTTAAATGTATATGTAATATTGTGTTTCAACTGTTTTTAACAATGCACATCTCTTTTGAGTTTGTTGGCATGCATTGCAAATGCGAAGTGAACTCACGCACCATATGAGGAGCCAAGAGGATGTCGAGGTCTACTTTCGTCTTGTCCTGATCCTGCTTGGAGATCATGTGCAGGAGTTGGGCGGCCGCCTTGTGTTCAGCAGGGAGCAGGTTCGTGTTATGGACCAACTCCTCTAGAAACTCAGTCGTCAACTGGAGCAGCTTCGGGTCGTTCTCAAAATCCTGCAGTGCACAAGGCACAGGTGACTTTCGCGCAGTGCACGGGCAGAGGCTTGATAACAGCAGACATGCACATATTAGTGTGCTTTGGCAACTATCTAGTTTAATATTGGGGGTTAGAGTGACGTCTGAGTTGCTACAAATTGTTGGTACAAGGGTGTGGTGCAACTGTATGAGGAACTTGATGAAATTGAGGCAGAGGCACCTGGCTGCTAGCGTACAAGGTGTAAGTAAAGCCCCTCAATAATCTAAAAGTAGCTCCATCTCCTCTCTCATCCTCTTGCGCCGCCGCTTACTCTCCTCCTTTTCGACCATGGCTCCTCCTACGTGGTGCTGCACTAGCAGAGGCTCTCCGGAATGATCGTGATATGCATCGCACTGGAGCATGCATGCGCTGCTCGCGTTGTTTGTCACTGCACTGAAAGGACTGAAACAAGCTAGAAAAAGCGCACGAAAACACGTGACGGCGTTCGGCCAATGGGAAGGTCGAACGTCAAGGGAATGCGCAGGAAAGGAGGTGGGCGGCACTCTTCAATGGCTGGCATTAGTTTTAGTTCATTGAGGGGCTTTTTGGTGCAAGGCACCTCTTAAGTTGGTGGTTTGGTGCATACCCTGGGTGTGCTCATGCACTATAGGTTTTAGTACACTGCAGCGCACAAATCCGTTATGACCATTCGCCCCTGCATTCCACTGCATGGTGACCATGCTCACTCCCTACACACTGCATCATCCTGAACACAGTGGTTCATACAATTTGTAGAAATCCTGCAGTGGCTACTGCATTTGCTTTGAATATCACCAAGCCGATGACCACCACTTACATGTGAGAGAGAGTTGTGAGAAGTTGTGACAATGGCATCGGTTAGCACACGCTTCTGTTTGTGCAGTTTATACCTTGCATGTGTGTGCTGCAGTTTGCTCGACTGTGGGCGACTTTGACCTGTCCCCTATGCCTAGCTGCGGATAGGGGACCCGATGATGGTGTCATCTACAAAGGCGGTATATTTTTAATGCAGAAACGTTTCCTCTGAGGAAGAAAACCAACGCCACTGAAGGTAAAACCTGCGAAGCGTTGTTTGGCGGCATTGGACGACACATGGAAGGACGTGGGCGTAGGCAGCGGAAATCTGAGCTTTCACAAACAGCAACATCACCACCTTGTTTCTCTGCACTTCTTCGGTGCGGGAGGAGAAGCCTGAAGATGATTTTACGGTTGAGTAAGACATTAGCAGTAGTAATAAAAAGTATTTTGTAGCAATGGTATAATTAAAGGTCGAGTGATGAATTGATTGGTTGATGATTGATTGATTGGTGATGTTTATTTAGGAACTTGGCACAAATATTGCTCAGATGTTATAGTTACAAAAAAGATAAAAGTTTGCAAAAGATTTTCAGTTTATTTTAATTTTAATGTGTACACATGCGGAAATGGCCAGATACACACACTGAAAATGGCAGTACTTCTAGAAAGGCACAATTACGTTCAACAAATGATGCTAGAATTAACAGCCTACAGCGAAAACTATTTCTTCCAAAACTTTTTCATTTTCAGTGAGTGAATTCATTCATTTAAACCTAAGGAGAAAATATAGAAAACGTATTTTGTGGTAGGCTGATAATCTAGTTCCAGCTCTCTAATATAAATGTGCCTTTCTGCACTGCAAGTGTCGGTGCTGTGTTGTGAGCCATATGTGATGAAATAAGTAGAAGTGAAAATAAACTCAGATTCTTATGCAGATTTCAAACCAATAGTAACTACTACTTCTGCACATTATGTGTGCCGAGCTTAATTATTGCACAATGGATTATACCATTGCCAGAAAAAATTCTATTACTCCTTCATATGTCTGAACCCAGATTAATCAGCAATTACGTCACCATTTTAAACGCTAGGGGAAAAAAGAAAAATTGGCATGATTTACCTGCAATCCTCATACATTCAAATCCTTGAATTTCGTCACATTCTCTGGAAAGCACCTCAGCTTTCCTTTAACCAAAAGGTCAAAACAGTAATGTTTTGCTCGGCACATGTCATCAGCAGGACGGATGCTGACCTGGGAGTGTTTGGAGACCCAATGGCGTAGCACGTTTAGCACCCTCATGGTGGCTGCAGTGCTGATCATGGATTCCCTTTTGGACCGCAGAGCCGCCGGTCCGGGGCCCCCGGCGGGCCCACCGGCAGCTCCTGTGCATATACAGAACTGATCATTCACGTGCTCTCACCCAGCTTCTTGAAAGGACACAGAAAAAAAAAGAAGGATCCAAACGTAATTAATTGCACTGCCTATATAGTCAGGTACGCTTGGAGGAGGAGGAAGGTGTGGCGTTTCCCAAGGTGATGTGAGTGCGGGACTTTGCAGCCACTGAATGTGCCATGCTTAAGGCCTCCGGTTTTTCGTGATTCCGTGAGAAATTGCGGAATTTAGTATTTTTTTCAAGGAATTATGTGTTAGCAGCCACACTCTTTTTTAATGTTATTTTGTCGTCAGCAGGAACAGCAGAATGATGGGAATGTAAATACTTTAACTCTCTGAATTCTCTTGAAAACTAGTATATGGTTACGAACTGAGTTCTGCTGGTACATTGGCAGGCTCTCTATTCCTTTCCTCCTTCTCTGATCCGGTCAAGCAAGCCAGCGCAGGAAGCGATGCGGTTCTGGCAGCAACGCTGCGATACGCTGCGATACTGGCGCTTCTCGAAAGCAATGTTACTGTATTTGCGCAAGTATAATGTGTTTTTATTTCGAATAATCTGCTTCAGAAAGCACCTCGTGCTATATTTAGAACGGTGAATATACCATGAATTTTATTTCTCGTTGTTCTTCGAGATACCTATAGCGAGCTTATCCACTGGGCTTATCAGCTGTGAGAAAAAGTAAACTTCTCAACGAGCTTAAGCCATCGAGGCGCAGCCGTAGAGGCATAATCTCAGTGTCACAATCTTGTGTCAGCATTGTCATAGGGGAGGCTGTAGACATCAGCCATGATCATAGGTCAGCAGTGAACAAAGGGTTTGCATTATGCTAATCCAAGAGTAGTATCAACCTTACGAAGTGTTCTCCACACAGCTGCCGCTTACAGCATATATGACAAATGAAGCTGCAGGCGAAACACTTGATTGCGTTCGGTTAAAGACATTTGCAATTGCGTTTGCTCCTGTGAGCCTAGGAGGAAGTCGGCAGCTACATCATGGCATCAATAAGTGGCAGCCGGGAGACCAGATGGCTGCTGCCAAGAAAAGGGGTTAATTGGAGGCGCGCCTTACCGGGTATCTTGAGGTCTGCGCCAACTGCGCTAGGCAGCCGGCTACCGGCCCTACTGGCCGGTTGCGATCCCGGCGGTACGGCGCCGCCGCCCGCTGCCGCTGCGGCAGCGGCCGCGGCCACGAGCGGCTCCGGCGGATTGGAGGAGCCCGCGGTGGCCACGGCGAACGCGGCGGCCGCGCTGGCCGTCGACGAACGTCGCGTAGAGGCCCGTGACGAGGTGACCACAACGCCCGCCTTGCTGCTGTGCTGCGGGGAGTCGGGGTACTGAAAACTGGACCGGGGCGTCGACAGAATCGTCGACTCGGTCTGGAAGCTCGAGCGAGGCGTCACCGAGACGCTCGAGCTCTCCGTGTCGCTGCTGCCCCGCTTGCCCTGGGCTGCACGTGAATACGCAGACGGCACGAGCATGAGGGGCGGCGTTGCACATGCATGGCTTGCACCCGACGTCAGGGGAACCATCATGGCGCTCCTCACGTAGCTTTCGCCAAGCTTCCGCGTGACGGGTGGCGATAAGCGTGCTAGGCGAGCAAACAGGTTTTCCCTGTGCCACCGGTCCACCGACATGGCAGCCTGTGTGACATCTGCGCAAGCCATCAGTACGTGGCCGGAGCATGGCAAAGGCAAGTTTATGATGCATCTATTTTATATCTGTCGTAAAACTAGCTCCTCTGCGCCACAAGGCGGTGCACGAGGGGCTCGAACCTTCGTTAATTACAGGCCGTGTTCACTCTTTCTGGGGGCGTTCACTTGCACACATATAGAGAATGGCCTAGCCAGCAAGCATTCACGGGAGTGGACAGATGTATTACACCACCTGTAGCGCAAACATGTGCCTGAAGTTTGGCACATATGTGCGCTTAGATGCCTGAAGTCTGCAAGAAAATTTTAATTTTTTTATAAGTTTTTTGGGGAAAGGAAATGGCGCAGTATCTGTCTCATATATCGTTGGACACCTGAACCGCGCCGTAAGGGAAGGGAGAAAGGAGGGAGTGAAAGAAGAAAGGAAAAAGAGGTGCCGTAGTGGAGGGCTCCGGAATAATTTCGACCACCTGGGGATCATTAACGTGCGCTGACATCGCACAGCACACGGGCGCCTTAGCGTTTTTCCTCCATAAAAACGCAGCTGCCGCCGTCGGGTTCGAACCCGGGAACTGAAGAAATAATTTTATGGAGCCAGAGCCGAGAAATCTAGCATTAACCTTTTGGGGCCATCCCTGGGACGCACAACTTTTTGGACACGGCTAGTTGTGGGGACGTTTTTGGATGTCTTCGGGAAAAATGAGGACCTCCTGGGGACATTCCAAATGTCCTGATGGGATATTTCTGGGAGACTTTGAGGAGGTTTTGTGTTTGTTGGGGACCATCCAATGCTGTTTCTGGCAAATGCAATTTGTTCCTAATAAATGCAATTTATGGCCGCTATGCCACATTCGCTGTAGTTGATGCTTGCTCAGACGCGTTCCTACTTCTCGAAAGCCTCTGCAATGGGGTCGTTCGTATTCCCTCCGCTGTTAGGCCGCCTACGCATGCATGCATGATGTGATCGCGACTTTATTGCAAGGATCCTGAAGAGCGAGTTTTAGATTCCGTTTATAGTCGTGATCCCGACATGTGCTACTAGCTGCTGTATATCTAAGCCAACATGATGAAGACATAAGTAAAGGATCATTGCGAATGAAGGGGCCCGAAGGCGAAATGAAGAAGGGTCAGGAAAGAGCGCTTATGTCAGAATGGACCAGCTAGCCCAGCAAAAAGTTCTGCTTCAACATGATGAAAAATGACATAGGTGATTAATTGTTACTTAAGTCATTCCACGAAGCTGACGGCTTTGCCTTCTCTCTCGCGTTTTATAAGCCAATGAATGCTAAGTGCACTGGCTAGCGATAGAGCACTGACAGCGGAATATACGCGCCCCATGCGGTCTATTAGGCTCGTTTATTTGTAACACGAGATTTAATTAAAGGAGAGCAAACCGCGCAAGCCTGCGCTTCTTGTATAGCACAAAACACTGTGTCTCGCCGTTCTAATTCTTCAGTCCGTGCCCCACTGGTCACACAGCCCGTAATAGCCAGAAGCTTTGAGGGCTGAACACGACGCAGACATAACGGAAACTGACTCAGTGCCCCTTTGAAGCTTAGTCTCTCACCAGACACCTAGCCAGGAATTTTTTTTCTGGAGGGGCCCAAGGTGATGTCTTATAGATAGCGGGGGTGGGGGGGGGGTGGGGGGGGGGGTGCTGGAAGTTGGCTCCAGCATTACCAAGAGAACGGAGGGGGAGGGGGGAGTTGAAATTGATTGCCCCCCCCCCCCCCCTTCCTTGAATATGTGCTTGTCTCTAACAACTGTCTTACATTGCTGCCAGTCACAACCGGAGTTAGCTAACTACAATGTAAGACAGTTGCAGGCCGAGGAGCACCAAATACGTACTGCTGACAGCAGAAGTTTGCGGAAAGAAAATTACTTCAGCGTGCTAGTACTGGCAATTTTCCTGAAAGGTGTGCTGGTATGAAAGGAAGTGCATTCTCCATCTGCTGGTATCAATTCCAGATGACTTTGTCGCCAGGCACTGCTACAATAAATTTGTTCCCGAACATACGCATGACGTAGATTTTTACTCTCGACAGTACAGCTGCTTAGCTTTCATTTGCATACCTTAACTGAATGGAGTTATCATGCATGGCAGATTGATCTAACGTGCATATCCATCACTAGTACATCCGGTGGGAACTATCAAGCAGTGAGCGGATACGAATAAAAATGCTAGGAGCGATGACATCGCACCCAAATTCCAGCCTTGACGGCAGGCTGTGCTACAAATGCATCATTCGCATTTGCAGCATAGCATGCGGCCGTTTTAACACTGCGTGGGATAGTTATGTACCTGCTCCCGGAACAGTAGCGAGAAGAATATCTCTCCGGTTATTTCTCGTCCGAAGAAATAAGAACAATGGTCACGCCGGAAGGTTAAAGCGATCGCACCAAGCGCTCGGCTTCTATATATGCACACCAGCCACGGAACAAGGAAACTGGTTTTTGGGGAAAGAAAATGGCGCAGTATTTGTCTCACATACCGGCGGACACCTGCACCGCGCCGTAAGGGAAGGGATAAAGGAGGGACTGAGAGAAGAAAGAAAGGTGCCGTAGTGGAGGGCTCCGGAATAATTTCGACCACCTGAGGATCTTTAACGTGCACTGACATCGCGCAGCAAACGGGCGCCCTATAGCGTTTCCCATGAAGCAAGTATACTACTATATTTTGGCGCGAGCACAACCAGACGACCTGACAAAGTCACGGAAGAGTAAAGACTTCATGCTCATCATGATCACTTTGGTAACCCTTGGCAGCGGGCGATCATGTTCAGTCAAAAAGGCACAAAAAAGAGAAAGAAAACGCTTGCAGTGCAACCATCTGGTGCTTGGATCTGCTCCAAACCCGGGCAAGACCCACCGTGGGTATGTGCCATCGCTTTTGGGGCAACAACATCGTCATCATCTTCTGGTGACGCTGTCTGCACGTGATTAGCTCCATGTGAATCCTTGACGCACCATGCAGCAAAGGTGAATGCAAAGAATGGCAGCCAACAAGTGTGTACTGACCGCCGCGCACACGCAGGTAGTTCATGACGTTTGGCGCGGACTGGCTCGAGGTCATGGGCGGTGGCAGCCCCCGGGCCGCTGGTCGGACTTCGGTCGGGGGCTGCGGCGCGGCGCGGGCCGGCGAGCCCGTGACCGCTGCTGACGTGACCGCTGCCGCAGCCGCTGCGGCGGCAGAGGGCGGCGGTGTCGGCGGCACCACGGGTTGCACTACCGGCGGAGCTGTCGTCGCAGCTGCGGGGGGTGTCGGGGGCGGGGTCTCGTCGTGGGCACTCTGCACGCTGTCTTGCGTCGGAAGCCGAACGGGTGCACTTTTCCTGCGCGCGTGCGAGGCAGATTGTTCGCAAGTACACCGACAGGAGCCTCCTAGTGTCTCACCAACTGGCCTACACGTCTACCCTCCTAAGTTACCGACAGGAGCTATGACATCTATGGCCGTCGGAGGACACGCAAAATGGGCCTAAAGGCCCGATAGCTTGGCGTGCCATCGCTGCAGAGTTTAGACAAAAACTAGATACCACCTAGTGGGATGGTGTGCGGAGATAGCGTCCTGTACTCGTTTGAACGGAGCGAAGCGAAGTGGAGGGCGGCTTGCTTTTTCTTGTTGTTGACAGCACATTGGCTGTTCGGTAGTGACTTCCTTAATTGCCTCCGCTACGACGTTTATGTTTTATAAAATTATGTACTACATTATTTTACTTGAGCAACAACAATGCTTACCGGCTGGGACAATTATGTTCTACATTATTTTATTTGAGCAACAACAATGGTTACTGGCTGGGACAATTATGTACTACATTATTTTACTTGAGCAACAACAATGCTTACCGGCTGGGACAATTATGTACTACATTATTTCACTTAGCAATAAAAATGCTTACCGGCTGGGAAAATTATGTACTACATTATTTTACATTATTTCGCTTGAGCAACAACAATGCTTACCGGCTGGGACTGGGCTTGGGGGACTCGTTGCTCCCCACGCTGCCCACCAGCGTGGCTGTGGACGCGGTCGAGCTCAGGTTTCCGGGCGTCGATGGGCAGCTAGCGTCGGCAGTCAGCGTGTCCGACGAGAGAGAAGCCTTGGGCGGCTCCAGCCGCGGCTGCTCCTGCTGGCTCGCCGGGGGGCCGCCGTTGGCGCCCGTCAGGCTCCTGCATGCACAACACGCGCGCATGCGCCCTCTGTATGTCGGGGTGCGAGAGAGCGTCAACTATAGTTTCGAAATTGAAGCTTTGTTCGAAGCACGTGCACTCGTATGCGGCTCGATCGTATTTGAATCAAAACGGGGTACACTAGTACACTGTTGAATACGGCTACAGACGGCTTTGCCCGCGATATCAATGGCCCGGGGGTGGACTCAAGAGGAAGAGGCTTACACGGGCATTCCGACCGCAGTGGCAGCTGCCACCACGCTGGTCTCGTGCAGGTGCATGAGCTGGCCGAAGAAGCCGACGTCTTCGGGCGGCGCCAGCGTGGCTCCCGCGCCGGGGGCGGGCATCGTGTGAACCAGGCCTCCCGTGGCCGGCTCGGGGGTGGGCGGGGGAGGCGGCAGGATGGGCTCCGGGCTGGGCGACACGACCTCGCGGATCCGCTTCAGCGTCTGCTCTTTCAGCTGCTCCTCCTCAACTGTCGGTGGAGAGAGAGAGAGGGGTAAGAGCGTGGCAGAGAGCCTGGTACGATCAACGCACCGTTTGCCAGTGGAAAAAGAGACTCACACTTTCTGTAGCTGAGTCTCCAGTGCTGCTGGCTTCGCGTGACCTGCTGCACGACCTGCTGGATGTGCTCGGGGCCGCTGTGGCCCTGCTGAGCGTCGCCTGCTTCCGAGAGCATGCTGGCCGTGCTGATGCGCCGCGAGTAGTCGTACTCCACCACCAGCATTCCCAGGTCTCCCCCGGTGCCGGCGGCCGAGCCTGCGGCGGCGGCGGGCTGGCCCGCGGCGCCGCCCGAGGTACCCGCGCCGCCGCCTCCGCCGCCGTCCACACCGACTGCGTCCAAGGACCTGCGATCGTGGCACAGGGCATCAGCAGAGAGTGCGCGCTGGTCGGTCGTCTACCTTAGAGTGTAACAGCGCGAAACATGCGTCAAGAACCAACGGCGTGACACAAATGCCGGCACTCGCTGATTTTGCACGGGAACTAGTCAGGTGTGAAACGTGCTTAAAAGCACGTGCAGGAAAAGGCAACACAGACCGGTATTCCTGGCGTTACATAGTGAACACTGGAGGTACTTGGGAGTTAACACGCATACCTTGCGTGATATGTTGAACACTGCAGAAACTCGGGAGTGAGGACGTGGTCATGATTTGACGTAGGACACCGCAGAGGTTTGAAAGTGAGCACGTTCTTCTGGCGTGACATGTTCAGTAGCGCAGAATCTGAGCATGTGTTCCTGGAGTGACGTGGTCAAGACCGGATAGATTTGTAGGTGAATATGTCCTTGATGAGCTTCTAACCTCGACATTCCTGCATTAGCGTATGCCGCTGCTACAAGACTTTTAAACAGCGACGTTATCTGAGGGCATTTGCAAATGATTCTCATATCCGCTAGTAAACGATAGTTCACGTTTTATTATCCGGCCTAATGTAAGCAAAGTTGTAAATGTAAGTTTGTCTCACGTACGCATGGAGTCACACATCTTTATTTGATTCGGCCACAGCCTTTTGTTTCTCACGAATGTTACATAATTTTCTTATAAGAGGCATTATTCGTAACGACGTCGGGGCTTAAATTTGCTTTAAAGATAAGCTTATGTCACAGATTCCAAGAGAAGGCAAGCGTAGCAGGGGGCGGTAGAAGGTTAGGTGGGTGGATGAGATTAAGAAGTTTGCGGGCACAGGATCAGAGCAGCTGGGAAAAGACAGGGTTAATTGGAGAGACATGGGAGAGGCCTTTGCCCTGCAGTGGATGTCGTCAGGCTGCTGCTGCTGCTGCTGATGATGATGATGATTCTTTCCTTCGTAGACATTTGTAAAGTAGTCCATTTCGCGATAATTACTCTGGACTGTACCTCTCAACAGTATCCAAACTCACCCATGAATATATCTTAGTTCTTATAGTTTGTATAGTCTTGTTATGACTCGAAGCGCTTGGATACGCGTTGAGAGGTTTAGTTAGTTACAGAGCATCAAGAAAAAATACCGTAATTGTAATTCCTGAAAAGGTAGTTTCATTCTGAATGTTCTTTCCTCGCACTGAACTTAGAACACGGTATTTGGCAGGCAACATATGCTGCGGCCGCTCGCGCGTGCTGATAGCTGCTGCGATTGCACCAACTTGGCTACGCCGTTGCAGCGGCCAGAAAATTTGCGCCCCCATTATAGGGCATGTTCAGAGCAGCCACTCATGCCTTATAAATTTTTTTTCTTCGCGCTCTTTGTCCGAGCGTTTTATTTTCTAAAGATGGTGTGCAGTTTGTAGCACACCTTTACAACTCTTTAATTAAGAGATTAAACTTATTTTGACCGTTAAAAGACGAGTTATTTTTTTCCCGGTCACAATTGACCTTTGTATAAAGAACCATGCTGATTTTGGCGCCGGAGACCATCTGTTATCATGAAGTGCGCTTTCTTGTCAGATGTATATATTCTGTATGATCACTGCCACCTACTCCTGCCCAAGTCCTTGCATGAGGTCGGCAGTACATGTAAAATAAATAAATAAATAAACTAATAACTTAGTCGTTTTGGGCAGTAAAGAATAAAGAAGCACTTTTAAGCCGGCCGACAGCCAGCTATGATGCTCTAGTTTTATGCTCACAAAACGGGAAACTCTTGCGTGCATATTTAATTTCGGTTACGTGAAATACTTCCTGAATTAACGTGAACTTGCGTGCGCCCGGCCACAGGGGGCCAGGCCCGTGTGCGGGGCGCTGCTCACCCGGTGGAGTCCTGAAGCGCGGCGCCCATCGCATTGATCTGCAGGTCCGGGTTGTAGTGGACCTTCTTGAGCGCCTCCAGCACCTTGACACCGTCGGTGAAGACTCGGTACGTGAGCAGGAACGTGTTCAGGAAGTCGATGCTCAGGAAGCGCAGGTCCGTAAGGCGCTCGAAAAGGCGCTCGGGGCTCGCGTAACGGATCTGCGCGCAAGTGCTCAGCTTTTGTAGCAGTGGAAAGTTAGGTCTCCAAACTGTACGGCTAGTTAGCGCAAATCCGAACGCGGACAAGAGAGGAGGTGGCCTTAGCGCTGTTTTCTTCTTTAAACAGCGCGAAACACAGGACAAGAGGACGAAACATGAGACGACACGAGCGCTTTTCTAACAACTGAACTTTTATTTTAGAAAGGTTAGATATATAGGTACCAAAACAATAACCGAAAAAACACAAAAAACCCAGAACATAAAATCGCGATAGTCCGTAAACCGTACGTGCACTCAGTGGGAGGTTAATCGCCTCATTTTAACAAAGCACAACAGCAATCTTAACACATGACATGCACCCAGCTATCACCCTGTCACCACACATTCCCAAAGAGCGTGAATCTCTTTTTGCACCAGATTGATAGAAGGCGAAGCGACACAAGATTCAGACTCCTGCCTTATCAGAAATGATTCAACTAACTCCCTGCAGGTCCGGTCTGGGTGACTAAACAAGATATTTGTCCTGTCCAAATGGGGGAAACAGTCTTTACATTTTCGGCAGTGCACAGCAAGGTTCGACGAAACTGCCCCTTTTACTGACCTTCGATGTTCAAACAGCCGCTCGTTTATACAGCGGCCTGTTTGGCCGATGTACACCTTGCCACAGGAAAGCGGGATAGAATAAACCACTCCAGTGTCGCAGTCGACGAGCGGTTTTTTATGTGTAACTGTGCATATGATCCTCCCTCGGTCATCCTGGCCCTCAAGCTTCTTTCTTACTGCACTGCAGACTCCAGTCAGCTTATTCTTAGCTGTGAAAACTACTTTTACCCCGTATCTCGCTCCTACCTTCTTCAACCCCCGTATCTTGCCCCTACCTTCTGTTTTCTTGCCTCCATTATATGGCTCAGTTTAATCCTGCGCTTCGCGCATAATAGCCCTCAAACAGTCCAACACTAATTAGCCATCCCACTACCCAACTAGCCCACTAACACACACGATGTCACTGAGGTTGCTTGTGTGCGCTCTTACTTGTGGCAGCTTGCAGGAGTTGAGTGTACGACTGAATCGGATGTCCACGTCGTCCTTGAACAGCCTGGGGTCGTTCCTGCGACGAGAAAGGCAGGGAAGCGGAATAGAGTCTCACTGCAGCATGCCGTGTCCAGAAACTCGACATACGTGGGTATTTATCGCGAACCGCATTATGATTTCGGGAATTGTACTATTGTTCAAGAGCTTCGTAATTAGACCGCTCACCCGAATAATCATGTATTGTCCTCTTAGGTTGTTCTTTATGAGTATCTTACTGCTGTATTCCACCCGTACTTATAGGCAGCTCGTTTGAGCAGCATTGTTGTAAAGATCCGATGTTTTAAAGCAAGCCCGAATTTTTGTTTACTGACGCAATAAAACAAGAAAAAGTAACGGAAGTTATGATTGTTTAGTTTAGTTTATAGGGGCTTAACGTCCCAAAGCGACTCAGGCTATGAGAGACGCCCTAGTGAAGGGCTCCGGAAATTTCGACCACCTGGGGTTCTTTAACGTGCACTGACATCGCACAGCACACGGGCCTCTAGAATTTCGCCTCCATCGAAATTCGACCGCCGCTGCCGGAATCGAACCTGCGTCTTTCGGGCCAGCAGCCGAGCGCCATAACCACTCAGCCACCGCGGCGGCCTGGAAGTTATGATTGATTGTACTTGTTATTTGATTGAGATTGCTTGAAAAACTGTAAAGGATACGTCGGTGTGGTCTGTGTAGGCGGGTTGTAAAGCAATGCGGGCATTATGTAAATTGTAAGGCTCATTAATTAGACGAATAATTAACTAAAACCGACAAACTTTTCAATTCTTGATTTGACAGGGCGAGATTATAATGCGAAATCTAAGGCCGCTAACGTCGAAGGTGAGCTCAGTCTTTCAATTTTCTTTATTGTTAATGTGGTTTAAAATGTCGAACATCAAAAATATGAATTATAATATAAATAAGCTCGTTGAGCGGGCTTTCCCGTGTTTCACGTATATGAACTGGTGTCGCTAGCATTTTCAATGCAGCAAATAGAGACGCCGTTTGTGGTTTTTATAACGTAGAAGCAGTTAATGTTATTTTTGCGCATGCAGACAATATTTTGTAAGTACGCAACGCGGGAAAGCCAACTCAACGAGCTTTGAAATGCGTAGTTTTGACGTTTGATATTTTGAGCCACGTTACCGATAAATAAAATTTAAAAACTAAGTTCACCTTCAGTGTTGAGGGTCTTCAGTTTCGAAATACAATTTTGTCCCCTAAAATGAAAAATGTGCACAGTTTATTAAATAAACGTGCAATAAAAATTTACAAAAAATGTACTGTGTACATCAATGCACACAGATTACACCGACGTATCTCGCACAGTTTTTCAAATAAAAATTTGTAAATGTAAGCAAAAGTCCCCCTGTGTACTTCCGTTCGGTTCGATATTCTCTTGACCGTCTAACAAAGACGAAAAAGAAAGCTGAAAACTTGAGCTTAACTCTTCATTGTTCAAATGAGAAGGGCTCGATCTCCATCATTTCGACCATTTTTTTTACTAATCAGCGCGAACTTTCACTCGAAAAGCCCCCAACACCTGTTTTGCGTAAGTGACTCACCTGATGGAATGCGGCATCGTGACCGACGAAGCGTCGCTCATCGTGCCGTGGAAGAGGTCGTTGAAATGCACATTGTCGATGCACTGCAAGGAAGAAAACCAGACTGTGTGATATCTCATCAAGCATGGGCTTTTATTGTGCTGCACAATTTTACAGTTCGCGGCTACTGAGTGCAAAACTAATTAACATTAGAACGTGTTCACCTCTGGACTATAAAACAACAGGTGAAGCTGTGCAGTTGATTTGTGAAGTTTTTAAACCAAGTGAATAGTCTATTTACACTAATCAAGTTATAGTGCCAATGATTAAATATAGCCGGTACATTGCAACTCATGTTGTACTGTTCAGAAATAAACAGGCAGACTTCAATTATGACTCAACAGGAGGCCACAAGATTGGAGAAGCCAGACAAGCTCTGACGAGATGCATTTCCTGCCCTTCCCTTTCTATTCATCTTTATTGTTTTCAAAATTTTGTTTCATGAGGCAGCGCATCTGAGAGATGCGGGCGCTGTCTTCTCTGCCTTTATGATTATTTGCAATTTTCTATCTAGAGCTTTTCTCTAAGTAGGTATTATGCCTGTCTGACCTTCCTTTTGTATGGGTCACGCAGCAAGCATCTTTCAAACAGGATCGAAACAGGATACAGGCATGTTTACAGCTTGTATTGTTTCCTCAATGAAATATTTTATTTCGCCCTAGTCTTAGATAAACAAAGCAGGTCGAAACCTTAAACCGAATACAGCTGTGCGTGTTAGGAATAGCATTCCTTTCAGATGGTGTTGAATTAGAGGAATTAAAATGCAAATGCATTGATGTGCTGCTTGAACTTCTTCTCGTGCACTTCGTACTCGTGGTTAGGATGTATGAATTGAAGGCAGATATTCTCCGATACCGTTATTCTGAGCAGCGAAAGAAGTGTGTTAAAAAAATAGGAAGGACAGGCAAGAATAATAATGCCATAACAGATAAAACCTGATTACATCGGCTCGTTTCACACGTGCATGTATGTGTCATGCCATTCCTTCAGAAAGCAAGCCGTGTGTTAATTTACTGGGAATTACGGAGTGTTTATCATTTAAGCTATCTCTGTTTTTTTTTCTGCACACACACTGTTAACAACATTTTTCTTTTCAGTTGCATTTACTTCTCTTCCGTTAAGTAATTAGTCTAGCCCGCATCTTCTGTGCCTGTAAAGCGCTCATTGCATAGTGCTGCAGTGCAATGCGAGAAGTACGTTCGAAAGGAAAAGTTTATTAGGCTGGCTCGCATTGTCAACACCTGTAAAGTGTGCATTGCCTTCCGGTGTGGTGCAATGCGCGATGCACGCTTTACAAGGAAAGTTTAATAATCTGGCTGGCACCATCTTAAGTTGAAAACGTGCATTGCGTAGTGCTTTGATGCAACGCACGATGTACTCTCTATAGGGGAAGATTGATAACCTGGATCGCCTAATGTACACCGTAAAGCGCGCATTGCCTAGTGCTCAAGTGCAATGCGCGAAGCACGCTCTACAGGGGAAATTTAATATCGAGAATGGAACGCAGTTAAGCGAGGGATTCTTTCCAAGGGGGAAGAAACGTTCATTAAGCATGTTCCCGTGGACAGCTCAGAATATTATGGGGATAAGGTGGAGGAAGAACTTATGGTTGTCGACGCAAGGATTGACCTCGGAGGAAGTGCATTTCTGGTTAAGTGCTCTTGAAGCACACCAATGTAGCCGATTTTCAAGAGCTCTTAGCAGTTAAAGATACTTTAAGTTGGAAATGCTAACTTACACTCTGTTTGGTTTCACTATAGTTCTAGTGGAGAGCGTCAGTGGAAAAATTGCCTTACCACCATAGCCTCTGCCATATGAAGGTGTAACAGATAAAACGGCGTAAGTGCTCGAGTTTATGAATTCCCGGGAGCATCGAAAGGGAAGTAACAGAAAACCAAAATTGTATTGAGGGACAGTGAGGGGCAAGAAATATTTTATTAAAACCATGAATTCGTTTCCATTTTCTCTAAGAGGCTAACCAAGTATGTCTGCTTCCGACACAGCTTATTTTTGGGTGGCAGACTTTTGGTGGGAGACGCTTTTATACGAATTATACAGATTACAATTTAGATTTTTTAACTTTTGTGTGTTCTGTCAAATTTTATTGTTCTGCTTTTTTTTTTGCCAGTGACCCGAGGAAATCTGTTTTCATACGTAGCTGTCGCATGCTCGGCCGTCATTGCCTACAAATAGTACTGGGGACAGCCGTAACTTAACGCTTCATGGAGCACGCTGCACTAAACTTCACGTAGTCCTCACTTTTTTTTTGCTTAATTGAAGTGGAGTTGTCATGCAGATGCTCGCAAAAAAAAGGAAAAAAAATAAAGGGGGAGAGACGAGGTCTATATATGAACTAAAACGAACGAGCAGGTGACATACTCTACACCAGTAATAATAGAGACGCAACTGGTCCGTTTGCAATTAATATTTTCGCTTCCATTAGCCGTCGCACTTCGTCGCGTGCAGCATTCGCCAAGAACACATCGGCGTCTGACGCGCTCATTGCACACGGCGCGCTGCCCATAAACAGCGCTATCTGCAAGGCGTCACCTCGTCGACACCTCTTTTTCTGGCAGCAACAGCAGCGTGCGCGAGAGACCAGTATGCACTGAGCGCTTTCCGCGCACCAAGCACGCCGCGCGCACACAGCGCGTGCACGAGAGCGAGCGGGAGCAACCGACCCGGCCGTTGCTAGGCTTACAATGCAACCGGCAACGGGAGCAGCCGGGGGCGGCCGCCAGCGAAGGCGAATACGACGACGCATTGTGCTCTGGCGACGACACTGCGAGCCGCGTGCCTCGCCACTTTTGCGCTGTTCACCTGGCTAATGTCGCTCGTCCAGGCCGCCTTCTCCTGCATGGTGGGAGCGACTAGCTGCACCGTCACCGGCGGCGCGGTCTTGAAGTCGACGATGATCTTGAAGTCGAGACCGCCATAGTCCTTTTGTTGCCCCGACCCACCGCCAGATGCCGCCGCTGACGTGGCGGTGGAGTCGCCGCTGCTGCCGAGTCCGCTTGTAAGGCTTGATACCGAGCTCACCGAGCCCTCTGCGCGAGGTTGGGAAGGAAGGAGGAGATGAGCGAGGGCAACAACAACAACAGAAACATCTCTGCGGATATGTTTTACTTTAACCATGCCCGAGATCGCTCGCTCGAGCACCACGATACTTTTGTCGCTGCATAAAATTAAGAACCAATTTATCGACCGCGATCTGTCGGCTGGTCGATACCACTAGAGGAATATGAACGGGGGCGGGCATTCTCGACGTCTATGCATGAACATTATTGAAAGCGAGCGCACGGACACGGGAGAGTAGTATTCTTAGCCGACGCGGTATTATGAGAATGCAAAATTTTCGTTTCTTTCCATAATACGATATTAATTCAACTGCAAAAAAAATTAGAAACAAATTCAAGATTTTTTTTTCAGGTCTCGTAATAATAGTTGCATTGCACGCACTCGTGACCTCTGGGGGTGATGCGTTGAAAACCTATTCATTGTGTTTCACTAGCTCTCCTTATTCTCTTCAGCGTTAACGCAAAAATGCATTCAGATGCGAGGTTCAGCTCAGCATGGAATGCAGCTCATCTAAAATCTGTCCGTTGTTAGTCACGTTTCGATCGAGGTACCGTTGGCAGCGTGAACAACCGCGTACGCCGTGCTATGAAACAAATAAACAAAGAAACGCATGTAACAGGAGATATTAGCCAAAGAAATGACCGGAGCTTGCTGTGAAGCAGCGTAATGCTCGAAAAAGCTCGCAAGCGAAGCACGTCTCTGTTGACCCCGAGATTTAAAGGTAAGCTAAAGGATAACTCGAAAGAAAGCACCGAAGAAACGGGGAAAAGACATTAAGCGTGGCGGACTGTCTTTGGGGACTATATCGCCGACGGTATAGAAGATGGTGTTCAACTGGCTGAAATTGAACTCGACAGTTTTTTGTTCTCTACACTGTCTAGGTAAACGATGGGAATGGACGTTTTTAAATGGTAGTTCTTCTGACAGGTATTACAGTAAAACTTGACGTAAGAAGTTTCAGTAGGCTGAGCAAGTGGTGCATTGTACAGGGAGCATTTCTGAAGCCTAGAGTAGAACATTTGTTTGAGTGTGAATAATAATGAAAGAGGAGGAGAAGGAAAACGATTCCAGTAGTGAGTATGTCACTCGCTGGCAGTCCACTCGCAAATAAGCATAAAAAGCTTTCTACCGCGCAGGGGCGCTACTACCGGAACTGACGGTAGTTTTTTTTTGCCTTGGCTGTCATATTTTATTCATGCACTTTTTTTTTGGTTTGAAATACAGAAACCACAGCCGTGAACAATGACAAAATGGCCAGAAGTATTATTTTTGGAAAAGCTGCTCGCCATAAGAAGTGTTGCCTGCTCGCCATAAGAAGTCAGAATTCATCTCACCACCAGCTCCTTGTACAAAACTTGATGGATGTATCCTTTACACAGTTGCCGCCATAACCCCATCAGGGGGATCAAATGCTTTTATACGCCCAACACACCCTCACCGCAACAGCCGCCAAACCTACTGTACTGACACTTCATCTTCACTTGCCTACGAACTGCAAGTGATTTTAAATGTCATAACAGCTTTACCTTGCGAACCTCCTTATAACCCGACGCACATATTCACTGATTATCAAGAACCTCTGAAGCATCTAAAGAAATCCGTGGTACCTTTCGGATTGTCCAGGCCGTACATGCTGTTTTTCAATACTACCCGGCGCCTATATACTAATCCACAGGGTTCAAGCTAGAACAGATGTCCATAACATCGCACCTGACGTGATTTCTCGTGCAACAGATGTGCCACAAACTCCCCCTGTCTCTTTGCCACCAGATTCACTTCTGACGCTTTTAACATCTTCAGTCTCCCTCAGGCAGCGTACACGCGTGCTCTCATTCCTCCGTGTACTTTAACCCTTCCCCCCAGTCTACCACGGCCGGAGAAGGTCTGTCTGAGGCGGCTGCAGGTAGTAGTCGCCCTTGCACCTGCAGTCCAGCACCAATGGTGAGGTGAGAACGTCCCAGCGCCGTACAAATGCTCTCACTGCGAAGCGCCCGTTTCCGACACCACGGTGCACCACATGCCCAGACACTTCGCTGGGACGCGCTCGTGCTCTTCGAAAGGAAAGCCTGTCTTCCACCAGTGGCTCACATTTCTACTTGTGGTTAACGAAAAAACATTTATGCTTGAAATTTTTGTGACTTTTTACACATAACCGGACTGCATGCTTTTATGTAACGTTTCAGTAACTTACTGACAGCACCGTCTTTGCCGTCTGGCAAATTTAGCGTAAAAAAAAATATTTTTGCGTCATCAGCGATCCTTCGAAACTCAAAACTCTGCTTTTTCTGCTGATTTTGCATTGCTGCGCTGATTTTCATTCCCGCATAAATGCTTGCCAGCTGAATCCAGCACGTAAATAGAAAAATTGCGTGATATATTGGCCATTGAGCCAAAGAAGAAGAAAAACAATTCGCGGCATGATTATGAATCGGCTTCAGCAAATTTAACATCCAGCGTGCTGCGCAGCATTGCACATATGCTCTCGCAGTGGTTAATGCGTCCTGGAATCGGTTTTCAATGAGCTGGCCAGGCAAGACGAAGAGCAGTGCCAGCAGAGGGCGCACGGTGCGAAGATCCGTGGAACAGCTATATGGACGATCCATTTTCGAGTAGTTTTCTGGCCGCCGCATTTGTTTCGGCCACCGAGCGGAAAAAGCTTTCCTTTTTTCGTATAGTTTTGGTTTCTTTATTTTTTTTACTTCCGTTCTTTTTTTTCTCTCTCTCTTTGAAGCACAGAACGCTCCTAATGCGCCTGGGAAATGGAACATCTGTTTCCTGCGGACTATAATGCGAGGCCGCACAGAAAGATGCGGATACGGCTGGTATTATTTTTTTCGTTTGTCATCCGGAGGCGCCGTTCTTTGTTTTTATTTGGAGCATGTGCCAGCATTCTTTTCGTGATTTAGAAAGTAGCCCCGCCTCGGTTTCTCTCTCTCTCTCTCTCTCTCTCTCGGCGTGCTCAACTTAGAGCTAGTCGCAAACGACAGTCTGTCGAAACCGCATCCACGAACAGCGCTTTCTCTAGTTTCACATCTTGCGGCGCATTCTCGGTGGAAGAGAATTTTTTATGGGCTTTTTTATTTTGTCGTTTTGAGGCTCTTGAGCACGTGGATGTCTTGGTGGCTCGATCACTTAGCCTGCACACCGCTGCAGCGCGCAGGAGCTTAAGCACTGAGCGAAACTGACTAACAGTTGGAACTTTATGTAACACGGTACAAGAGTTAGCGGTAGCACGAGGGTACTGCAGCACGTACACGTGCCGAGAAAACAAGAAATGAAAAACATCTTAGCGGTGTCTTGAAAGACCTGGCTATGAAAGCGCGAGCAAGTGTTGCATGTCATTTCAAAAAGAAACTCTGCAGTTTCGAGAGTGGCACCGAAAAGAGTTAACTAGTGTGGCATGTAGCTGCCTGCATGAAGAATACATAAACCATATCTGTGTTTGTTGAGACATACTGAATAAACGTTCTGCCGTTGTTTCTTTTTCGTTTGACCTTCTTACGTGCATGTAGTCGGTTGCGTTTTATGCCTTCACCTATTAAAGGTGAAGGTGAACATGCCTCTTAAAAGCTTGTTCTACTGGGATCCCTTCGCTGGCTAAAAATGACGCCATCATCGCGTGGCCGAGCGCAGCAGCTTTAACGAAACCCTTAGACCTTTCTGCGCATTCGTCAACGCATCACGTGATAGCGTGACGCAAGTGCCAGGACTTTATCTTCCAATAACTTACGCCAGGGTCACATGCAACATGGGTCGTGCGATTAACTTATACATTATGAATTACATAGCATATTAAACTCCTTACACATCACCACGACCGTCTTGCACATGCATCACGTCTGCGACTGCTACTTTCTCTATTCTATATTACACAGCGCAACCCTACTAACCGTTGACGCGGGAACTAGCGCCATTTTAACTGAACGCCCATACAATTTTGTTTTTTTATCATTGTCATTTTTAATCAAGTACAATCAGAAATGTAAGGTTTGCTCACCACCATCGTCCACGATAAACTGGAACTGATCGTTGGGGTCTTCGATGAGGGTGGCATCCGCCAGAGGGATTTTTCCCACTCCCTGCGACGCAAACCAGAAATGTGGGGGGGGGGGGGGGGGGATACAAGAATGATCAAGTTGCTGGCATTGGGCCAGCCGGGCGGTCACTACGCTCTTTAGTAGCTCACCATTGTGACTTCGCTTCTAACCGCTCTTTTATTTCACACGAAAAAATGCGAAGGAATAAACAGTGCCTTGCGTTACCTCGAGTCTTGGGTAATCTGTTCAACTATTCGCTTTCTGAGTTTCTAATCTTTAGGCAACATAAGAATCTCGGAAATCGCGAGCTCAAAAAGGCTCGTGAGCTTGGCAAACATTAGAGATTTTTGGAAACAGTAGCTGTTCAGCCACTTTCAAGTGCTGCTAGTAAGTCGGAACACGAACATATATTAACCTGGATGTACGAACTCTTCGATCATGGACAAAGTTTACGAGATGCGGATTCACGAAAAAAAAAATTTCTCTGCTGTCTGAGCACTGAAAAGCCTGGAAGCACGTTGGGACATGCATGCTTTATCAGCTAGAACGAACACTACCTGAGTGCGTAGCAAGGCAAGACAAGGCAAGGCAGCAGCGATTTAATAATTTTAATCTCTGCCGCGCAGAGATGAAACAATGCAATATGGCTGTTACTTGCACCCAGTAAGAACTCCATCGTCTGTGCGACACTTTGCGCGCAGCAGGCCGATTCCGGTTATTGGCGCATGCACGTATTCGTCGTCGGGGTCACTGGAGTGCTGACTGCACACACGGCTGCGGAGTGTTCCTCACCTCGACCAGGTGTAGCTTTCCGGCCGAGGTTCGGTTGCAGAGAAGCATGTGGTTGGTGAAGAGGTAGCACTGGCGCACGACCTCCTTCTCGCCTTTGAGGTTTGGGATGCGCGACCGCTGGGACTTGGCCTTGTCCGAACCCACCACGTGGATCACATTGCCTGCGCAACCCGCCACGGCTCGGAGTGAGCTCCCAGCGAACCTATATGGTAAAGCAAGCTCCGAGAACGCGCGGTACATTACAAAAGCGGGCAGTACCTCTGCCTCTAAACTAACCGCGCTCCGAAGCAATTAGACAATGTATGTGAAGCTATGCGAAAATTAAATATTATCTCCCTGGGCCACCAACGTGTGGCAGGTTGGAAACGCCCGACTCTAATTTATTATTGTTGAGCGTTGTTTTTAAAATAATTTTAACGCGAATAATTCTTTAGCTACCTCGTCCAGAATTCGCGATGTATCCGGCGTGGTAAACGGCGCGTTCTCGCCGCAGCTGGACCAATCAGAGCGCCGCGCATGCGCACATGTGGCCTGTCGGGTCGCTCGCGCTCGGGCGCTCTCTCGCGGAGCGAGGGGCAAGGCACTCGTCGTGTCGGACGAGATAGCGCCTCGCAAACGACCACCACCCATAGAAGAGGAGCTCCTTAAAAAAAAAAAAATATGGTCGGGGCTTCAACGTAGTTAAACCGAGCAAACGGCGTGACCGGCTGCTGTGACAACATAATGTTCTCGTGCAGTGGCCAGCGAAGCTCGCCTGTTCGCGCCTCCGCGGGTTCGAATCCCAGTCGCGGCAATATTTATTTTCTTTCTTTATTTATTTAAGGTCAAGGCTTCAGCGATAACCCGGCTTTTGCCGCCACCGAGCGCAGCCTATGCTTGTTGAAGCGGGACGATGTGAAGACAGTTCTACAGCATACGCGGAAATTCGGCCATAGCTGACTCGCAGGTAAGGCAGAAAAGTAGCGGCGTCTAGAGCAGTTGCGGGAAGCTGCCCGACAACGTCGCGCTCACGAAACCGCCGAGGAACACGAAGCGAGGCTCGAAAAGACGCGTAAAGCTAGTCGTCGTCGTGTGCCAGAGCAACCACCTACTGTCGCGGCCGATGCCTACTTTGCGAAGCACTTCATGCAAGATGGGCTCGGAGTGCCTTGCAGCGTGCGCGATCAACGGTGGTTTACGTCGGAACACATGTGTGTACAAAGAAAAAAACACCACAAGATCATCTCATTGCGTCGGTATGTTCATAGTTGCAACGTGAGCAACTGAATATCATGACGAATTCTCTAGCACTTCATAGACAAGAAGCATAGAAGTTTCTTCAAGTTTTTTTTTTTTTTGAGCGTTAGCTCCTATTGACTCGTTCCTAACTTTCGCGCTGTCGTCATGGTCGGCGTCCGCGGCATCACGTGCCCCTTGCCACATGGCTGCTGCCTCGATTGGCAGGAGGCCAAGTGGGGGGAGAGAGAAATCTCTCTCCACTTTTAGGGAAAATGAGGAAGATGGAAGTGGAAGAGAGGAAAAAGAGAGAGAGAGAGTCGATGGTGATGGGTGCAATTAGGAGAGAGGTAAGCCCTCCTGTCAGCTTTTAGGTGACAGGAGGGAGGAGAGAGAGAAATAGAGAGGCAAATGGGAGACAGGGTGGGAGGGGACCGGGGACCTTGTGGATTGGACTTTCGGCTCAGCTGCGGGAGATGGTTGTTTCGAAACCCACCTAAAACCCACCGCAGAGTAACGCTATAGTCCAGGCTGATTCCGGAGTCACCCCTGGCTGTCTGACTTTGTGAGAAAAAAAAAAAGACATACCATGTCCCTGAAAAATTCTTGGCTGTAAAATCACAACTAACGCTCAAATATTCTCTTTGCACACTCGTAGCCATTCTGTGATTTTTATTCACGTAATGAGGGCACATAGAAAGAAAAGGGAGAGTGATAAAGAAAGAAAATTAGAGGAAGATTACGAGGATGTCATTCACACCCCCAACCAAACGAAGGGGTCATACCCTGGGCCTTGGATCTGAGAAAAAAATAACGTCTTTTAGCATGAAATGTCGGTACGTCTGCCGTAAGACTGAAATCACGGACGTAAAAACAGGTGAGGAACAGGATTACATTTCGAGGAGCTCGTCTGGACATAAGAGTACAAATGAGGATAATGTGGTAGTAGTAACGTGTTCAAAGTCAAAGCAAGTTTAATACAGCTATATCCTGCACATAACATCTTTCATAGCATTAAAACTACCGCTTGTCAAAAAAAAAACCCAGTGTTCTCAGGATTATTTTTATTATATTCGAAATAGTTTCCTGAACGCACTGACACCCCTCAATGCATATATGATGAGAATCCCTAGCCGAAATTTATTTCTTCAGTTCGCTTCAAGTTCAGTTTAGTTCAAAGGCTATCTATATATGGATGCGCGCCGATTCGTGCGCGTACGAACGGTGTAAAAGAAGCCGAACGAGGCCGTGATAGCGGCGAAGATCTGGAACCCTAAGTGCGCCCAAGGTTTTCGGCCGACTAGTTCAGGCGGAATAGGAATGAATGTCGAAATGGGAATGTGTGCGGAGAGAATTACGGACTGGTGTGTAGAAGACTTCCCCACGTGTAGACGCGTCGGAAAGCAGTAATGGCGTCCGTGCGCCACCTTTGCTGTCTTCTTTTCTCCAAGGCGCATTGTACACCCTGTTCCAACTGTTCTCTGGGGCCGATAGCAAATCTTGCCTTCGGAAAAGAGGGATTATAGTTCCTTGTTCCCCGTTTTCTACGGCGGCGGAGCTGTTCTGAGTTTGTCTGGGAGCCCTGGCACAGCTTTAGATGGCGAATGGGGGAGGAGGGTATAAAACAAGACCTCCGTAGCAAAAGCAAACACAACCTGAGTGCTTCGAGAGTGCAGCTCGGCTCTGATCGGATTTCTTGCGAGGATAAAACTGGAGCGCCTCGTGCGATTCCAAACTGATGGCCGAGGAGGCGCGAGTGAAGTAAATGAAAGAGAGACAACGTTATAGGGTAGAAATAGAGAGATAGGCATAGAGCTGAACGAACGATTCGGTGAGGCGATATACAGACGGGCTCGGCGGATTTGAGGGAGTTTCGGGAATAATGGGGAGAGTTATTTTATTTATTTATTTTTTATCTCGGGGTCAGGATTTTCTCTCGCAGCACCGTTTACCTCTAAGATGCAGTTTGGAGAACAACATAGGGAGAACATAGTGCGCGCACTTTGCGAGTTATGACGACTAGCATTTTACTCGAGCTTGGAGACGTTTGCGCAGAGCAAGCCGGATATGAATGACTGCTCACTTTTTTTTTTGTCGCTGTGCCGCGAGAAAATGTGGCCATAAACTCAAGTAGCAATATTTTACTCCATGCAGTAAAACAAATTTTGAGTGGCGCTGCAAAGAAGTTTGTTTACTTAGCGCTAGGACTCGCGTTCATTTTTGCGCTTCGTGCTTTTATGTGCCGAAAAGCGCTTAAAAAAAATGAACAGTGGAACATATGCAAAATCAGAGCTGCACAAACAGTAGAGGAGAGGCTCATTGCCGAACAGATTTTCTAAAGTGGAAAGAGAATCCGAGGCGTTACGCATCGAGGTATGCCAATAAGTAAGCAGTCCATAGCAGAGAGGGCAGGCAGACGGGTAGTTTCTTGACATCACAAAGTGAACAAGTTAAGAGGGAGCCTGAGGGTGCATGCCAAGCAACCTTGGAGCGCGCAGTTTCTCATTTTTGTAGTTAGCAGCGCATAATTATTATCACGCACATTTTTCCATTGCGCTTCTTATACTGGTGCGATGCAGGGAGCAGAATTATTGGCGACCTTCTTCAAACGAAGCCGAGTGCTATGCGGATTGGGATTCGAATATTAGCTACGCTGTTCCGGAACGAAGCCTGCAGTCTCGAAGAATCTTAAAAGGGTGGAGCACTATTCTTTTATCTGACCGTGTTTTGGTTATGCACTCGTAACCCGTCAGTCTAGTCGGGGTCCTTCCATTCATCGGTTTTCAATTATGCCACTCGCGTTCACTACATGCAACGCGAGTGGAATAATTGAAACGCGAGTGGCGTAACTTAACCGCGTTCACTACATATAACCTGAGTAACAAAATTATTCGACTGCTACACTGTAACGGACACCCGTCACCATGTTCTAAAGCACTGCGCCCTCGAGCAATATAATTTCTGGCACGCAGTGAAAGAGGCTTCACAGAAATCCTTTCACTGGTGCTCGATTCAAGTTCCACATGACTCGAGAGCGGGTTCGCGAGGTCCGAAAGCCCGCGGCGCCGGATGGGCCCCGCGTTTTGGCTCCGAAAGTGGGGAGGGGGGGGGGGGATGGAGTCTGGTCCGTAATCGAAGAAGCCGCTCCGTCAGCCGGCGATGACTGGCAGCACTGGTGACGGTCGCCTCCTCGGCGGGTACTCGTGCCGCCAACTCGCTCCGGGGCGAGATTTCTGCGCTCGCCTCAAAGAGAGAGGACATCTCATCCCCCCCCTCCTCTCGCTCTGTGTGAACGAGTCGGGCAAGATGGAGGGATGGGAGGGGGGATGAAGGCAGAGCATCTTGACTCGGCGTTTAATTATGTCCGACCGGCCGCGCGAGGCGGAAGATGGGGTGGCCTAGCGCGCGCTCAGAAAGCCGGCTCTTTTGGCAAAAGATGTCCATTCAAGACTCTCTCCTGCGGTCGAGATGCCGCTCCCGCATACTTTCACGGCGGTTCAAACAATCAGGGTAAGGGAGGGAGGATGGTCGGGACGAAGAGGGGGCGAATGGGGTCGTGGGGACTGAATACGGGACAGAGGGGGAGAGAAGGGTTAAGATACCGGCACGCTGCCCGCACTCCGCGCGAGAGGGCTTAATGAGTGCCCGGTCGGATTAATTATCCTTGCTCAGGGACAAGCCCCAGAGGAGGGCTGTTGCTCCTCGCTGCGCGGCGCGTGTATTTCCCGCACGCAGAGGCCTCCGGCGGCCACTGGTCGCCCGCTGCGCGCATAATGCACGCGCAGGGGGCAGTGGCGGCGACGAGACAGTTAGCCCGCGTTTCGATCGCCCAAAGCCCTTTGACCCCTCTCCCCCCTTTCTCTTTCCCCGTTTTTGTTGCCGAGAAGGACCTGCACCGAGGACGCCTACTCCCGTTGTGCTTATCGCTAGTAAAGGTTCGGCTTTGTCTTGTGGGAAGCGTGCTGGGACTTTGGCACTGCCCGAACTTTGTCTGGCAAAAGTTGCAGAGGTTCCCTATAACTTCACGACGTCCCGGTGGTCTTCAAAGGCTCGCACGCCGCGATGTGTGTTCGTGGAGATTGCTGTTTTCGTGTCGTCTGCAAACCACGCAGAAACTAGACTAGCTCTAGGCATTAGGTACTCGAAGCTGTTAAGTGGCAGGTCTCCTTTCGACTCGTTCAGAAGCACTTAAGGTGAATGCACTGCATCCAGTTTTGTTTCTACTGTTTTACTATACACGTTGGTAAACGAAAATCGGATGCGTTCGAAACCGTGGCAAGCTCTGACAAGTATCTCTCGGAATCAAGAATTTCGCGTGAAGTCTTTTTCGCCCTACTTCGGGAAAGTGGAGCGCTCGACTGAAATTAACACTGGAATTCTCACTTAACAGAAATAATTCACTGGCCATGAAATTTCATTTTCATCGTATAGTTTCTCTAATTACGAGGGGCGTTCAATAAAGATTTCCCCTGACTGACTTCTATTTATTGCAGGATGCTGAAACTGCGCATATGTAATGACTTAAGTCACTATAGGTCAAGTGCCAATGTGCAACGCTGAACTAATAACGGTCTTTTTTTTTTACAAGTGCTGAAGTTCTGTGAGGTCTGATAATAGATGCAGTGGAATAAAGAGCAGTCATCAAGTTCCTGTACTTGAAAGGCCGCACTCCAAGGGAGGCGTTCGATGAGATAAAAGAGGTTTATGGGGAGGATTCCCCATCGTATGATGTAGTGAAGAACTGGCATCGTCAATTCAAATGTGGTCGGAATTCGGTGGAAACGGCTCCGATTGACCCCACTCCGCTATCGATGGACACACCATCCCGCAAGTGGAGGCCGCCATTTTGGTAAATCGCCGCGTAGCCGTTAGCCCAAAATGTCAAGATTAGTGTGGGGTTGGTGGAAAAAATCATTCAGGACCATCCTCATATGCGTAAGGTACCCGCTGGCTGGTTTCCCCGGCTGCTCACACCTTTCCAAAAACAGGAATGAGTCGAATGCTCACAGGCTCTTTTGACCATGTGCCATAGAAAGCAGGAGGACTTTTTCAACATACTGATTACACAGGATGAAAGCTGGGTCCATCAGTGATGCGGAGACTAGAGCCGAGTCGATGCAATGGAGACTCACCGCCTCCAAAGAAGGCACGCACCCAGCCCTCGACGGGCAAGGTCATGCTCGCAGTCTTCTGGGACCAGCACGGAGTAGTCTTGATGGATTCCCTAGCAAAGGGTTCCACGATTACTGGGGCATACTATGCTTCACTGCTGCGGAAATTGCGGGAGGCCATCAAAAGCAAGAGAAGTGGCATGCTCTCCAAAGGTGTCCGCCTTCTGCAAGACGATGCCCCAGTTCACAACTCACGTGTTGCCCAGGTGGAAACACGCTGCTGCGGCTTTGAAATTCTACCGCATCCCCCTTATTCATCCGACCTCGCGCCATCGGACTTCCACCTCTTTCCAACAATGAAGACATATTTGAAGGGCAAGCATTTTCCAGATGATGAGACTCTGATTTCTGAAATCACAGCATGGCTTTTGGAGAAACCTGTAGACTTCTACGAGCGAGGTGTTTACAATTGCTTAAAAAGATGGCAGAAGTGTGTGTCCCTGGGTGGCACCTATGTAGAGAAGGACTAATAGATCTGCACAGTTTCTTTGCTCTCCGTCTGCAGGAAGTGGGTCAGGGGAAATCTTTATTGAACGCCCCTCGTATGTAATTTCTCTATACCGCAAATGCCATCTTTGTGTCTTGACGAGTGCTTGTATACCAGTGTTATTTTATACTGTTTTGATTTCAGTGTTGATTGAATATTAGTAGTATTCTATATAAGTTCGTCGTTTTGATTTGATCGTTGTGTATTCTGTGTACTTGGACCCGAACTAGCCGTTGTTTGCGGGTCCAAAAAAAAAGTGTTTTCATATTTTGTATAATATAAACGTGAAATAACTAGACATTGAATCTAAGCAGCCACAATAGATTCGTTTGAGAAACCACCTACCTTGCCTGACGAACACTTGGTTGACGTCCAAGAGGATGTCACAGCCTCCTATGATCATCCTTTCTATGGCCAAGTTCTTACGGATGTTCTCTGTTTCGCTCACTTCGTCGTGCATTTGCTGAGAAGATTGAAAGAAAAAAAAAAGAAAGGTCAGTCCAGGTACAGCACATACAGCGCAAACGGCGTGTGCACTCGCTACACGTTTTGGGTCTGCGTTTGCTGCAAGGCCGCTTAATATCTGAAATATGCTCAGTGTGGGTAAAGGAAAAGTAAGATTGTAAGTTTCTTTCATAATGAAATTTTCGAACTGGTAAAAAGAAAACCCGTTTTATTTCAGTTTTAGCGGTACGGGTTATCACACTTCAGTTCCTTGTCGATTTTGAAAGAGGTTATTACAGTGCACGTGTGCTTTCCGTGGTAATAATCGTTGCGCATCCTGGTAGTTTAAAGGGGCTCTGAAAGGGGCTGCCAAGAGTGGTGCGGTTTTCCTGGGACGTTAAAGGACGCCGTTCCGCGAATATCTTCTCGCAATAAGTTTTTAATGCGCTTTGTAGAAACTGCGGAATCTTTAGTCAACATTGAAATATCCGCGTGTTCGCGCTTTTCCCGCTCCTCTCATTACTTATTTCACGCCCAAAGGTCAGTGCTCCTCCGCCGACCCCACAGACGACGCGCGAGAATTCTTCGGGGGAGGGGGGGGGGGGGGAGCTTTCGACGGTGCTTACTGGCCGCGGCCATGGGGTAGCTGCGTGATGTTGTAAAAAATCTAACCAGTAGCCATCCCGGTACAAAACTGCACGTGAGGGCGCAAGCATTAAAAAGTCGCCGGAAAGGACTCGCCAACTTTCGTTTGCGGGTTCTGTGCATCGTGTAGAAGCGTATAATTTCGCTCAGGTGTTCGTGACGAGAGAATGTATTGATGAAGCAAGTTCATTTACTCTTCTCAGAGAGCGTCTCAGAGTCCCTTTAGCTATCTTCGAAGAAGAAAACTGCAAGAACGAAAACCTATTGTCAAAAGACATTTACAAATTGCCAATTATCAGTTTAACTCCAAATATCAATAAAGAATTGCGGAAGTGGTTCACATAATTGAAACACCATTGAAGGCAACCAATTCGACTCAACTTTACTCGGCTAAAAGGAGAACTGCATGGCACACGCTGTTAAGTTGGTAGCATAAAGATTAATATTAGCTCAGGATTGGAGTGCATTTTTGCTGGCATGCTTCTTTCCTGGCGTACATCGGCTGCGGCGTTAGCGTAAATAAATCCGCTAGTTTCGATTGAGCTACAGTTTTGTTTCTTACCGACACGGCGGATTAATTGTAGTCTTGTTTTACCTGCTGCAAGAAAAAAAGATGTATATTTTCGGCGCATACATTCCGAGTAGCTGTAGAAGCCGGGAACTCTCCGGTGTTAAGTTGCTTTTCTCTGCTTTCGCTTTGTTGTGTGCACTTGTTCGTCGTGAAAATGTCATAAAAACCTGCGTTCACACGACAGCTCTATCCACTGATATGTTTGCTGTTCGAGCTAAGCTCGACCCGCGCGTCGGGAACGTCGACCAGAATTGTATAAAGCAGGCGCTACTTTCGAAACGAGGGTCTTGGAGCTAGTCGCTTGTTTTCCTCACTAGAAGAAGGCGTAAAGCGGGTCTTAATCTGTCTCCTCAGTAAAGTGTTTGCGACTAAATGACCGATTAGTTTTTCGCTCATCGCTCTTCACATTTACATGAACAAATACAGTTGAAAAAAAACAAACTAAATAAAGCGGATCTTCTCTACTTCGAAAAGCGAAGCTCGCCGCGCACAAAATACGGCGGGGGAAAAGGCACCTCGACAAACGATGTGCGTGTGTAGCTGCAGTAAGCGCGGTCGGATTACTTGCTAATTGTAAGCGCTTAAAAGCGCGTTTGAGTGACGTAGGCCTTCGCGGATAAGCAGCTATGCTTTGTCGTTGTTTCTGCTGGTACGGAGATAAAACGGCGCCTAATCAGTGCCGGCTTTAATTGAACCGGGAAGATGAGCGTGGCTTTGGTTCACCTGTTGCCGTTCGACTAATTAGTTTTAGCAGCGAAATGCAGCAGTAACAAGCGCGTATGTGATGGGGTGCACTGACACTTGGGTCGCAGCGTTGAACGTTGTGCGGGAAAAACTACAATTATATCCGCAGTTATTTTTTAGGTCTTGCAGACATTTTTTTATTAGTGCTACACACTGAAAAATGCAAACTAGCACAGACTTGTTCAAAAAATTATATAAAGCGCACTTGGAACAACAGACAAGGGAGACCAAACAACACAAGCGCTTAGAGGATTAACACTTACAGAGGAGCTCAAGGTACTAGAAATGAACTGAAGCAGAATTGACATCTGAGCTAGTTGGTTTTTCATTTTCAAAAAATTATATAAAGCGCACTAGCACAGACTTGAACTACGGACTCTTGTATCATACTCTCCCCTGCGCGTCAGCCGGGGCACCAGCGGAAGAACTCTTAGTTTCGCAAAACTTATCTTGCCATGTCGTGTCCCAGCGAGTTGTAACATTTGCAGAAGTCATACAGAGGACAGATTTCTCACAGGCTTCTAGTAACTACGATATTAACATGCATCGCACTCGACCCAACGGAGAGCACTGCGTCTTCGTGCCCCTCCAACGCTGTCGCAATCAGTCGTACGAGCCAAACAAATCGTTTCCGGGAAGCATCAAGTTAAACACACGGTATGCAAATACGAAGCGCAACTTCACCGGTCTGCCGCCTCATTTGGCGGGCATCCTTCCGCACTCGGGGTCAACGTCATTAGCGGGTCACCGTTCGGAGCGAGAGAAGCGGCAGAGCATACGTACGCGTGACAGTTCCTCGAGCTTGGTCCGTGCCGTCTCCAGGCTCCTGCGTTCGACGTGGTTGTGTGGTGTGTGCGCCAGCAGTTCGTGCAGCGTAATGATGTACCGAGGCACCTGCGCGTCAGTTTCGATCACCTCATTGAGAGAGAGAGCGCGCGCTGTTACGAATGCACACTCGGAAGCTGCCGACAGCTCCCGGTCGGGGGCATGCATTGGCCCTTAGGTTCGAGCTTCGACACAAAAGGGGCAGTGGGGTGAACGACGCAACCATTCGCTCTTTATTCTTCTCGACGCGTTAACGTAACACCTTGACAACAGGAGAATGTCAGGACGTAGGCTAAGACTTTACAACAGCGAGGTTCCGAAACCACTTTATTGCTTACCGATATCAAGAATAGAAATTGCTTCACTATGTCCTTGCTTGATAGTTTATAAAACGAGGTGGTTTGAACTAAACAAGGAAGCATTGGTGGCAGGGGCTTTCTAGCAGGTAATTGAAATTCGAGAGAGGTTCACACCAGTAGCGAGACCAAGCAGGCAATTCTGCGCACAACATTTTGGCACACGCTTTGTGTTGTTCTGATAATGATATATAAAGAAATTATCAAGAGCAATACTCGAAAGTCATTATTCTAAATGGGCTATGTGGCCAGGCGGACAAAAACAGTTAGAAAAAGACACGAGTGGCACGAAACTGAGGGGAATGCAAAAAAAAGGCTATTATGCTTTAGTGCGAAAACGCTATTTTATTTTCTCTTTCCTCCTCCTCGTCATCCTCCTCCTCCTCCTTTCTATATTATTCAAATGCGCATTTGGTCACATTACGGGATTGCATTCTTTTCTCTGCCCGCTGCTTTCCTTTTTTTTTGCCAATTAATGACATTGTAAAAGATTCCCCAAAATTCTGTGAAACACAACACTTGCGAAACGTTTGATTTTATTCGCATCCATGGCGCACGTATCGAGATTTAACGAAGCGCATGTGTAATTTGCGCACTCAGAATTAGACTGTATGTATGTATTCTAAGCGACGTGCAACGACGGTGGCGAGATTAAGATTTTCGGGGTAGTTTTGTGTCCCGTAAACTTTTTACAGCGGGCGTACTCCGCTGCCACACCAACCTGGTGCATGGGGTAAGTGAGGAATGTCTCCAGGGTCCTCCCCTGGAGCACGGTCTTCTCCTCGAGTCGCTGCAGTATGGCGGCGAACTTGTCGCGCTGCTTGCACTCGGCCAAAACCTGGAGGCTGTAGTGGTGGTTGCGGACGTACTCTTGGTAGATGGTCAGCATCGGAAGGAGCATGTCGAACAGATCTCCTGCAGGGCCGCCGCCCGGGCGTCGATGGAAAGGGAGGGGGAGGGTATCGAAAGGACAGCGGGACGAAGGGGGGAAAGAGAGAGAAGACACGCACGGACGCGCGTACGCACACACGTGTCGGACACACGGAGCTAAGACAACGGCCTCTCGCCGGGTTCCCAGCGAGAAGCGGGACCCGAGCCGTCCTTCAGAAACGACATTAATGCGCGCCGCGCGGTGCGTCGAACTGGTTCCTCTTTCGCGCTGCCACGACAGGGAAGCTCTTTCGAGACCTGGCTACTCTTAACTTCGCTGGCGTCTTCGAAACAGTTAGCGTCTGTCAGCCGATCGTTTAACGTTGCAGAGTGAACAAGAAAGCTTTACTTGGCAGCTTTCGTAACCTAGAGGAAGTTAAGTGGGCCAGATCAAAGCGATGACTTTGCGACACGAGGAGACAGGCCATTCTACCAGCGGCGATTGCATTATATCACAGCTGCGTACTTCTGGGATTAGTTTGACGCACAAAAACACGGAGAGCTCCGGTATAGCTGACGGCTCTTCGATCCCTGCTAACCTTACCAAGCGAAAACTGATTGTTTCCCAAGTATCCTGCAGTTCATGGTGTACTACGAATGAAAAGGCTCAGTGCCGTCAGGAAAATTCGTATGTGCAGGTATGTACATGCTGCAACATGTGGTTCAATAAGTTCTTGCTGTGTGGTGCGTTACTTGACCAAAATTAGATAAATATGGCATGATAGTGGGTAACTTAAAGACTAGCACACCTAAATGATGTCAGTCTCTGGGCACGTCCTCTTATGCAGGCTCTTAAGATATTTGGTTTGAGAAAGGAGCAAACAACCGTTTTGACAGTTGTTTGCGTCTTTGTCAAGCCAAATATCAAACTAAGAGGGCTCATTGCTTCTGAAGAGCTTTTATTTGCAATGGCCTTGAAGATGACTTGAATTTATACTACTAGTGTGACAGTTATTCGTGGATATCATCATCATTGTGACCATGTCCACTGCAGGATAAAGGTCTCTACCTTACATCTCCAAATAACCCTATCCTGCGCCTAATCATTAAAGCAATTTCCACATCGATGCTTCTATTCGGCACCGTTTCATTAATATCTGGAAACGCGTCATATCTTGTGTCGGTTTATGCCTTCTTTCGGGCGTTGCTTCTTCAATAACCGAAATCAGCTGAATGACGGGCGCACGGGTGCCACTACGTACACTGTCGATTATCACATTGACAAAGCCAAGTTAAAGAATTCGGATATAGACGAGAAAAAAAGCAAAAAAAGAGGTCAGTACAGAGACACACGATGTTAAACTAGAAGTGCACCAGTTCGAGACACCGCGCGGCGGAGACAATTTGAAGCAACAATGAAAAGCGTACGCAGATAGCAAATATTCGAGTTAGAAAAGCACGCGCCAACAAACTCGGTCCACTCTGTGGGTACTGTCGTGCACATTCACATGCCCTCAGCATGCTGCAGGCGCTTGCGGTGTGGACCGTGCACTGAATGCCAGGCTCGTGCAGCAACAGGCAACGCATGAATTCGCTGGCGAAGTGCCGACCCTCGCGCATGGAGGCTCCGCTTGCTAGCCACCGTTTCAAGAGGTGGGTTGATGCATTCATTGTAAAGTAAGCACGGGATGATGGACGTTGAGTTTTTACCTGTTGCATTAAGAGTTACGTGCTAGCGGAGTTCGAGAAAGCATTGCTTGATATTGTTTCTTTCTTTCTCTGTGAAGTTCTCTTGGAACGTATCATAACGCTTCAACATCGGCTTGGGAGTACGAGGTAATCGAAGCTACAGGTAGTGACATTGAGACTTCTATCACCACAAGTGTGTAGTGCTATAATTACAGAATGGTGACGGTGTTTTCCATGCTTCTTTTCTTTTAAGGGGAAAGCCTTATGTCGAAAGCCTTAACAACGAAATCCGGTGTCGTTGTCGGCGTCCAGGATAAGTGGTCCAGAAAAACCCCAATGACGTCATCAGCAAGGAAGAAAATTACTTCCCAAGGTGCGAGGAATTGAACTAAGTATCTTAACTTTGCAAGGAAAGCACCCGACGCATAGGCCTCAAAACCACATTGTTTCTTGCAGAATAAAGGTGAACCTAGTGTGTGCGTTGCCTTACGAGTGTAAGCTGATAAGTAGGTGGGTCATTAAAAAGAAAGTACAGAAAATATAAATTAAAAAAATTAATTCTTTCGACCTCAAAGTACGCAAGTAGTCTTACTTGCGCTCCGTAATTTTATTGCGAATACGAGGTCTCACAAAATCAGAGAGAGCTTAGACATGTCACATGGGATCATGGCGCTGCAAATCCAGATATATTTTAATGGTTAAACTTGAGTTCATTTTATCGCTCGGCTTGCTTTTAAGCCTGGTGTAACCCGATCTCCTGTGCTGAACCACCGAAAGAGTGGAAAAAATGTACCTAGTTTCCAGCGCTTTCTAAACATAAGTGTTCTTACCCGATTACATGCCATCACTTCAACCGAGTTTCTCGAACAAGCTGTGTCAGGGTGAATACTATCAGAGCTGCTCGGTTACCGCAGGGAGCGAGCATCCGTGGCAAATGTTTTTGTTCGCCCTTGCTGGCAATCTGTTACCATGCTCCACTGCTGGCAGTGTTCCCGCATGTAGCAATCAGAGACCAGCCAGTTGGCCCAATCGCCGCCGCATGAGTGAAATGCGCCATTCGTATCGCGTCGCTGCGGGTGTAATTGAGGAGACGTGCCTGGAGGTTAGCCAACGTATACCGTCGACTCCGCGGCGCTCGCGTTCGGGCCAAACCAGGGTGCCGACGGCCGTCGTGACGGCGTCCAGATGCGCACCGCTCGGCTGTGCTCGGCCCCTGCTCTAATTGGGGCTACTGGGATCCATCAGGCACAGTGCGCCGCCTTTTTCCACGACCATTACGCGCCGACAGTTGGTCGTTGCCTGGTGGGCCGGTTGTTGGCTAGTGTAGTAAGCGTCTGAAGCGAAGGAGCTCCTCGTTCCCTTTCCCTCGCCAGCGAACCTAATAGGCCTAATGGTCTCTCCTGTAATTCATTCTGGATGGAGAGTGAAAGGGGGTGAGAATGAGCCCGCAGAAGGGGAGCTGCATGTAAACAGCTTGCGCTTTTCAAGCTTTCTTTCGAGGCAGTCTGATTCTGAACTTTATAAATTAAAAGTATGCTGAGAAATAACGTAAACCATGACGAAAGAGCATGGCAGTGCAAGACACTTACCTTGAGCTTGTTTGCCAAAGAAAACAAACACGACTACACAGACAAAAAAAAAAGAAAGAAAACTGCAAGTGAACCAAACGGCCTCATCGTGCAATGCGCTGGCCTGACTATGAAATACAAATTCGAGTTCGCGAATCTGAAGCGTCCACTGTTTTGTTATTCACGCTTCGGCGGAAAACAACACAACGAGGGGGCTCGTACTTGAAAGTTTTTGCGACGTTCGAGGGATCAGCTAGAGAGACATCTGTGTGTGCATCCTAGCGCGAATGCATGCAACGGAGTGTGAATAGCAGCTCAAACAGAGTCCTTGAATCTCAGCGTCTTCTCCGAACTTTGTGCTTACAGGCTCAAAGAGAAGCCTCGGTGCGCTCGCAGGGCTCGAAGGAGAGCAGAGCCTTCGTGTTCAGGCGGCACTTCGCGGCGCGAACAGAGCGAGCGGCCAGCGTGCATCGTCGTCTCAGGGCGTGCTCGGCATGCTGTGTATACAGGCACGGCTAGCACCGAAGGAGGGCATGCGTGAACAAAAGAAAGGGGCGAAGAAACGAGCCTTCACTGCTCGTGGGGGCACATCGTTTCTGCCCCATTTCGCGATATGCTGTTTGTCTAGCAAAGGCAATGCTACTCTCAGCTAAAGCGTACCACTCGCTAAGCTTCTCCCTGTACTCGCTCGAGTTTAGCTAAACCTGTATGACCGTGACGAGGTAGAAAACACTATCTTTCTAAAAATATTTTAAAAAATCTGGTGCTTGTTTCCTTTTTATTCACGTTGACATAGTACAGAGACTGAGTACGATTACCTGGACAAGCTGGATGCCGTTTGAGATAGAATATATTAGTCTTCTAATAATAGTATAAAAGACAAAAAATTCTTTCAAAATGCGCCCATGATGCCGTAACCAAGAGTGCAGCGGGGCAGTCCTCCGTCAAAGGCGCTAATTGTAGTATCTACCGGCGCTCACGCATCAGTGCAAGCTGTCTAAATTACGCATCTGAAACGCGCACGAGTTTTTATGCATAGGAATAGAATGTTACTGATTGTTACAAAAAGATATAACTGGTTTAAAAAAACTTTCTGTACCCGCTGTTTGTCCTGCTTCACGTTTTGTATCTGTATTTAGATGCAATATGAGTTTAATATGCACTTGGGGTTTTAACGCAGTTTTTAAGTGCGTAATGATGCAGGGAGACTTGAGAAGTGTGAAGACTAACTTTAAAGTGAGTGAAACAGTTTTCTTTTTCGGCACTTAGATCTTTCTCTTGAGTTTAGTGACTGTTTTTTTCTTGATACGAAACTGTCGTGCTTTTTCCCGGCACGTAGAGTACTTTTTCGTAATACGCTTAAGTGCATCTTCTCTAATGTGCACACCTCAGAGGCATCACACCGACAAGGAACTGATTACATTTTTATTTTTTTGCATATTTTTTGTTTCCTTAACCACTTTTCGCAGCAAGAGCGTCCAGTGCAATTCCCTCACGCAGGAAATGAGTATTTGCTTGGCGTTTCTTTTTTCTTTTTTTTTACAAGACTCGCAATGCTGAGGTTTTCTTTGATGTTGTTTAACATTCTAGCCTTGCGGTTAAAGGCCTGAAGACCAAGTGAAACAAAACCACGTTCTCTGCGGAAGGATTGCTTTCAGTATATGCCGAAAACCCACGTCGAAATGCGTTACATTTCATACCAAATTTAATCTGCATTAGAGTGCACCAACATGCTTTGGCAAAACTCAAGATGGCTATATTGCAAAAATAACAAGAAATCATTTACTTTTTGGTACTAGCCACCTTTGACAGCTCCTTTACACGCTGCACTAGTGAACTAAGAACAAACCGATGCAACGAAATGATTGCACTTTGCAGGCACCAAGTAATGCACTTGTTTCTTGTGCGAGAGCGGCTGATAGGCTGTATTGTTTGGGACTCCAGCAGGAAAACTAAATGGGCAAAATCGCGCGACGTCCTGCAAACAGAACAGGCAGGAGGTCCACGTTCATGAAGCACGTGGCCAACGTATATAGTGGAACGCCAAAAGTAAGGCAGTCTCTGTTTGGCCACCGTATAACTGTTTTGTGCTCCGCTAGGCTTTTGCACCCACACTGAGCATCATTAGTGTCTTGTCAATACAGGCATTTGTGTACCTAACTGAGGGTTCCATATGCGTTAGACTCCCTTTCGCAACTGACCCAGTATGTGTGTTGTGTCGAATGATGCACACATGCTTAATGTAGTATACTGGTGTACCAACCCGGGGTATCATTTTGGTATGTGTGCTGCCGTAACGAACATCACATATTACAGCTAAGTGGCCCACTGCTATCAATTGTCCCACTTCAGTGGAGTCTACCACTACTATGGCGGACCACATATGCATGGAGCTGCACCTTGCGCTGAACTATCCTAATGCATTTATGTTTTTCATTACCACGGGGCGCCAGATTGCCAAGGCGCGTCCTGTGTTATAGAGTGTCCCATATCAAAGAGGTGTCCCATTACCATGGTGTGCCCATTACCCGTCATCTAATCATCTACATGTGTGAGTCTTCGTGGTGGTGCGCCCCATTGCTGTATTTTATTTATTTATTTACAAATATTGCGGTCTCAAGGAGACCAAACCTCAAGACTGTGTGCCACCTGTTCCCGGTGCTTAACATTTGAAACTATTGTGATAAAAACTTGAAAGCTATGCTAACTTACTGCGAAAGCTTTCCGCGACATCAGTGTGCACAAGAAAACTTACACAGCTAGCTTTTTGTTTCACTTGGCTTTCAGCGTTGTGACGCAGTATCCTGCTTTGTTTGCAGCTCTCTACCGCTACTTGGCTGCGAAGTCGGCAGAAATACTAAATACTGAATGTGGGATATGCCGCGCTCTCCTGCCGTGTGATTTTCTTCACTATTATTTCGTCTCAACAGGACTTGTCGGGCTAGTTGGTTGATCATAATGCAAAAAAGACGAACTGCGCAACAAGAACACGGACGAAAGGGAGGCAGACACACACTGCGTTAGTGTGTGTCTGCCTCCCTTTCGTCCGTGTTCTTGTTGCGCAGTTCGTCTTTTTTGCATTATTATTTCGTCTCACTTAGTTTTCTTCATCCGTGTTGTCCAAGCTTGTAACTAAATAGCTTTTAACGGAGACCCGGTACCACAGGAAAAAAAAAATTGCGCACATTGTTTAATTGAAGTGTTCTCGCGCGGAATGAAAACAAAAAACAAAAACAAGAATACGTACACGACTTTCGAGGGAAGCAGTAGCACAATGTTCCGATGACTTTCCAGCGAGAACAATGCACCAGTATGGTTGTTTTCTGTCTGTTATTTTTCGGCTCGGGCGAAAACTCCTGAAGCAATCTTCGTGATTGAGGGAGGCGAGTCGTTTCTTTTCTCTGAAAATTGCTACACGAGGCAATTTTTGAAAAGCGGATGGCCCTGCAACGTGAGGCCGACCGACGGCGATGAAAGAAGACAAGAAAGGCAGCTCGAGACCGCTTCTCTCTATCTTTTTCTTGCCGTTCGGTTGCTGCTATAGAGGCCCGGGCTTGGCTCAGCGTGGCTTAGCGCAGTGCTAAAAGCCTCCTCCGTTCACGGCGCGTGCGACCTCGCCCCAAAACACCGAGTTTCGGGTTACGGGGCCTCCTCATTAGCGCAGGTCTGCCGTCGAACCAGAGAGCGCCGCGGGCGGTATTGTGTCGGTGCTGTTTTCTTTTGTTGTTTTTTTCCCCCTGCCGCGATGGTGCGGGCCTGTGACAACGTCCAAGTCCTGCTCGACAGCGGGCGGTAATCTGAACCGCTAAACGGAAATGATGAATGCTGATTGAAAGAGCAAACCTGCAGAGAAGCGCGTATCGGAACTTCCGTGCGATGGACAGATTTTTTTTTTCTCTGCCGCACTTGCTGACCGTATGTAGGGTAAGAGGAGTCGCCGCAATCACGCGCTGTTGTAAGCATCGTTTATTTGTGAGGTTTCGAATTATACTGCTAATGAACGGGTACTGTTTGTTGACATTGCACGAAGATTGTTTGGAAACGGGAATAGAGGGTAAGCGAGGAAAATAATATTGCGAAAGTTAGAAGTAACGTCAACACTTTCGTAAAAAGAAAGGGAAAAAATAATCGGATGATCGCTTTGCATCTAAAATTACCAGAAACGCGGGCGTAGTCCGCCCATTCTTGTAGTCGAGGAGACAAGCCTTTATCGCAGATTTTGTGATTGTCATCTTTCAAGGTGTCGGAATAACATTTAGCAGCTTATTTCACTCGCTACGTGGTCACATGTTCTTTTGTTGCTGCTTCAAAAATCAACGAACACCACATGCCTCCTTTTCAGGCACCACAGCTAAATCGCGACAGTAGACGGGATTATGCAACGGTAGGGTATGAATTTCTTGCAAAAAAAAAAACGCGCTCGTCATTTTTGGACCAGCGACGCTTGCGCACTAGCAGCCCTATTGGCCTACAGAAGCGTACAAAGCTGCACTATGCTACGGGAAGCGTCTGCAACACGCGGCACAAAGCGAGGCACAGCCCTTTTCTACGCTCGGCGCGGGAGAACTACGTCCCGGCACCGGTTGCCTCTACCGACAGCAAACAGACGAACAAAGGAAGAAAAAGAGGGGACAACACCTATAACACAAAGGCATGTTGTGGGAGGGGTGTACCGGAGGGTCGTACGTGTCTGTCACTTCGACTGTTACTTTTTTTTCAACGGATACTTATGCGCAGGTGTACGTATAGATAGATGGATAGCCACATAAAGCGAGACATCGAGACAGGACAGCAAGAAAGGTCGAGGAACCTTACCTGTACCTTCAAGAAAAATGGGGCGAGAGCGGAAAGAGGGGAACGACCGGTTGAAGGACGCTGACAGGCGACGCTTCTGTTTTTCGACAGGTGTATATATGCACTGGTAAACTCTACGCTTTGCCTCGCTAAAGCCGGGAAGCGCTGCGGGTGCTTCAGCCGCCGGCCTTAGCCAATGAGAGAGCGGTCTGTAAAGCCGTTAGGCGCTCTTAGGAACTGCTCACGACCTGGCCGATCAATAGTTTTTTTTTTAATTTCATACTGAACATCCGCTTATTGTGCGCGTAGTTGTTCCTTACTTGAGCACAGGGTACTGAATTGAATCCCCTATTGACCGCCGCCGTCAGCTGCAGCTTGCGCATCGCCAGGAGGAAAACACCGCTTGAGCGAGACAACAGCAAGAATAAAGAATTGGAGGAAGCACTTCAATTCTGCGTCATCGCTGTTGTCACGTCTCAGCGTTGTTTCGATTGTGATCCGTTCAAGCAACTCGGCCGGAAGCAAGCCTCGCGCAAGGCTGCACGGATTTAGTGGGGCAAAGCGTAGACACTGCAGTTTGCTATGAAGGGCGGTACACGAAACGCGGGCCACCACTCTTTCTTCGGAACACACTTCGTTCGCCCAGCCGGTCGTAGCTTAACACCTTTCTGCCGTGTTTTGTGTGTCTTTTTCTTCTCCACATACCCTATTGCAGGTGTAGCTGACTTCCCGCTGTTTCCCACCCAACACTACGGCCGCTCTGGGTGGCCCACATTGTCGACGTGTTGAGTAACAGACATACCACGCCAAACTCCAGCTTCAGTGCACCCATTTAAAGAGAGCGACCCGCACCTGGGTTGCGCGTTCAAGTTTTTTTATCTTCCTCTCCCCTTCTTTGCCTCTACCTCTCTCTTACCCCCTTCCCGCGAAAACTCTGGGCAGGCAGCGCACACTGTACATTTCTTCTTCGATTGGCACGCTCCATTCTTCCTGCGTAATTCTGTGTGTTTTAGTGCCATGCAATCACTTGGAATTCTCAACGTTTCTTTGTGTTTCTTTTTAAAGGCCCTTAAAAATTGCACTTCAGGAAGACAGAAAATTGGTGAGTGTATGGTTAATCAGGGTTTGTGTTCGATACAATGAGTAAAAATTTTGGACGAAAGTTCCATAATCGCATAGTCGAGTTGCAGGCACTGCATCAGTGCACTAATTACAATGTGACGCATAAGAGGCCTTCATTGATTAGAGGCTTTTGTTGATGCCACGACAGCAGTCTGTATTAGTTCTGGTGTTCTTTAGAGGCCGTTCATGCCGTGAAACTCAGTGCGAGTCAGACGCAAAGAAGACTAGCTTTTTCTGCGCCGTATCGCTGCTGTTACTCAGCATATTGAGAAGGCAGTCCTTTACTGCTACAAAAGCTCCAGCCATGCCTATCTTCGCAGGAATTTCTGGATTTTTCAACATAGCTTCATGGTACAGGAATGAACAGCTCGCTGCTTTAGTATTAAGCTTCCTTTCTTTGTACTCAGGTGCTCATTATCCGTTCAACGAGCTTTGTGAAAAAAAAAAAGAATATTTGAAAACAGCACAGAACAAAGTGGCAGTTGGAGTTTTACATGCTGCTTCGAATTATTCATTTCCTTTCTTTTTATTTATTTTTCTTAAATATCTTGGCTGCCTAGTGATATCAGTGCAGCGCATAAATTTTCTTCACCGTGATGCTTGCGGCTAACAGCGTTATCTGTGTATGGTAAAAAAATCTTGCGGATTCTCAACTCCACGTGTAACGTGGCAGTTAACGTTCTGTTGCCATGTGTAGCCACAAACTTTGAGAGTAACTCAGGACAGTTCATATTCACTGTCACCACAAGCTAACCTAGGTCAGCAAAAAAAAAAAAAAAACGAAGTTGAAGAGAAAATATCTCGACTTTTATGCATGAAGTTTAAAATTAGCCTCCCCAGCCACCTGTACGATCGGCCAATCAGAGCCCCTCCGCTATCGACCCGGAAAGGCACTTCACGGTCAGAACGACGCTATTGTCAGACTGCTGAGAGGAAGCAGTCTAGTTCAGGCGCGTAGCGAGGATAACGCGGCGTTGATTCGGAGGTCGCTTTGTTTCCTGAAAGCACTTGTCGCGCACCGCACGTACTGCGGAGTGGCCACGAAAACGGAAAAGAGGAGGGCAAAGCGGCACAAAAAAAAAAAGACGAACTCCTCTCGTCAGCGCCTCCCATTCAGTGAAGGAACATCGATCGGCCACTGAAGACCGACCGACCGGCCCGCCGGTGGTGCCTCATTTTTGGGTCGCCTTTCTTCCGCCCTCTCTCCGGAAGCACAGGACGACGTTCGCCGAAAGGGAAGCGGTGTCGGAAACCCCGTCCCACCCTGATTGAATTTAAGGTTTGTCCGCGTCGGCGCATTAGCACAAAGAGACGCAGAGGACCGCGCCAAAGGGAAGAGAAAAAGGTCTGTTGAGAACGGCAAAAAAAAAAAAAACTGGTGGCGTGGGGAAAAAAGGGATACAAGAAAACAAAGAGAGGACCAGTAAATAGCCTCAGTCTTTTCATCTTCTACCTTTTTACACTTTATTTTCTTCTTTCTGTAGTGGTGGCGACTCTTCGAAGAGCGGAGGCCACGCACCGTAAGTGGGCGTGTGTCTGCCCTCGAGCGAAACGAGTGCGTTGGGGAGAAGGGACCGACCGTTCCTCGCGCGTTCCCTAAAGCCTTCGCTCGTGTTTATGGTGCGAAGGTGTTTGCCTTGCAGCAAAGGCGCGCTCCTTTTGTGGTCCCCCCGCGAAACTCGTCTCAACGTGTGTGCCTGCGCGCTCTTCGTTTCCATTGACGATACTGTTGATTTTTCCCAAATCCTGGAAAGGGCCATCTATCCCCCGCCTCCTGTTTGTCAACTACCGAAGGCACCGATGGAAGATGCGGCGTGCGCTTTTAAAAAAATATTTTGGCTATTTTTCTTTTTGTTTTCTACGGGTATACCTTCGTAGATTGAACCTCCTCGCGAGGATTCTAGGCTGCGTTCACCTAACTGGGTCTTCCCAGAGTTTTCGGAACTACGGCTGAGTCTTTCGTGTTCCACCCCTGAATCTTTACTAACCTTTTCAGTGGCGGTTTTCTATTCCGCATTTATTTGTTTTTGCCGCTAACCTCCGCGCTTCTCGTTTCCCGCTTCTCAACGACAACGACGAGGCAAGAGAAATATTCAGCTAAGGCGCCAAATCAAAGTAAAGTGAGATTACTTCTGTGCCCAGGTAACGAATAAAACAAACTTTAAGGGGTACCGGTGACGACACTGTCAAAGAAATGTAGCTAGTGTTCACCAGTGAACTATGAGGTGACGCGATGCATAATTTTTGAATCTGTTAACTTATACGGGCACAACGGCTTCGCAACACAGACTTGCAATCTCATCTGAAGTTGAGTAGCCTTGAGGACTAAGCTTGTGTAAGCGAGTAGAAGTAAGTTTTTGCTTACTAGTTTCATCTTTATATTTTAATTAGCCGTCACTAAGCGAGTAGTTAAATAGTATGCTTCATTCTCCATGCGTTCTATAGTTTTAGCAGCTCTTCGCTACATGAATCTGTCAATTAGAGCGGCTTATCCATTCAACTAAGTATTAAACTAATTGCCGCGGTGAGCTATAATGGGCATCTAAGCTTTTTTTCAAGACACACGCTGAACGAAACAAGATATCATCACCCCGCCTCGAAGCATCAGCATTGCATAGCATTGCCTTCAAATAAAAAAAATTGCAATAACTTGGAAAGAAATGTTTCGAGTCAAAAATAAAGAATGCCAGAAAAGTCAGCATAAGTGTGAAGTCAAGATGCATTCGGCTCAGCCGTTCTTCCGCAGTTTAGGCGTTCTGAACACAGGCGAATTAAAAAAAAAGAGAGTGAGGGAAGAAGAAATAAGAGAGGTGAGTTTATATGAGAGAGAAAGAAAGGTCTGTTTTCACATCAGCTTGTTTTGTAGGGAAGAAAGGAACCGAGATTTTCAGCTTTATTTCTAGGATTTGCACGCGGCAATGCTCTCACTGGTGGTCCGGGGTTCGAACCTCGGACCGGGACGAATTTTTCTTTGACTACGAAGTTTCTGAGAAAGCTGTATAGCTTACCTCTGTAGCCGAATGGCTGCGCTTGGGTGGAGGCCAATGAGTAATTATTCCCTTATTACAAATCTACTCCACCTTGGGGGATTCTCGTAAATATTTGACTGACTGACTAAATTCAACACATTGTCAACTGCACATGGCCATGAGGTGTCCTCGCGCAGACTACTTTGCTTCAGGTACCTCTGCCTAAATCAGCACAAGACGAGACGTCGTCACCTTCATCTTTCTCGTAGTCTGGGAAACGTCAGAGCTTAAAAATCTAACATGGCTTGTTATGATAAGAGCATACGCAGAATGCGTGGAGATTTAAATGAAGTTATTACGGTAATGCTAAATAATAACCAATAAGGATATAGATATGATGCAGTATGTAAGAATCACGTCCGCTAAATTTACAGTGTCTCAATTCGTTCTGTAGAAAGCGCAAAGAACACTGCCATGCGATTGCTGTAAACATGCATGAGGATAATAAGCTCTGTTTGCGCTAGCTTACACTAGGTTAATTTTAAATTTTTTGTGCTGTTGTAACCGTAACTGCGTTTGCTTGGAGCTCATTGTGAACGAATGTTAGTGTGTGTTCAACGCTGGCCCCAAGGCAGATAGATCAGAGAAAGATTGCTTCAATTTATGGTCTGGGTGTGTTTACCTTACGTTTTGGTCCTACCTATGCCCCAACTGCGCTCTTAATGTCATTTGCCCCTGGCTAACTAAACGGGTTAGCCTTTGTTTAGAAGACGAGGATTATTTTATTAGAGGTAAATCAATTTTCGAATCATAAGGTAGGGCTCTAAGCCTCGTTGTTAGGAGCCATAGTCTTGTGTGTGTCTTATGCGAGCACCGTGAATAATTTGCATGCAGTGGGAGCAAGTTGGAGGTGGCTGCTGCTGCATCGCCCTTTCTTTTAGAGAGGGTTAGCTCGGGAAGGGTAAGTTGCTGGGCTATAGCTGATTTTCAGTCATCATGGGATAAGAAACGCTTGCAGTCGAGGACGAGGACATTAACAGAGCATTTGTTGTTGGCCTCTGGTGGAATAACAGTGCAGTAGTGTGTGTCGTTTTCCTTTCATTTTCCTCGTCTGCAAGCGCTGCTTGTTCCATGAGGTTAGCTTGGGTTTTATTTTCTTTTTTTTTCTGGTTGGAGTGCGTGAGGAAGGCAGTAATTCGGTAGTTTTGTGAGCGCAGCGTTCATTCGGGTGAAATTTATTACGCTAAATACCTGGCTGAATGGTGAATCAAATTTTTCAGTTAACTCTTTTCTTTGTGTAAAAATTGTCCTGACTTGACACATTGTAAGAGCCAGAATTTAATTTTTGTCACAGCGCAGCTCGACAGCGACAACCTATGCAATAAATTTGCCTGTCACTAAAGTTAGAATGGCTCGAGCGAGGAAAATTTACACTTGAAATTTCACTGAATGTAAAACTGCAACTTTCACCACGAAAGGTTCACAATACACGTTTTAGGGATTGAGTGCGTGATAGAGCTCCAAATTTAACCTCGTATATATACTGCACAAATTTCAGTAGTAGTCATTCCCAGTTGCAGACGGCATAGCTTTACGGTATATGAGAAATCTAGTTTTTTTTTTTAACACAGCCCTCGAAGCACAGTCAATGCATCAGCTGCGAGAGGTACTGAACGCAAACATTAGATTTCTTATTGAAAAAGCGGAGCCTCAAGCTAAAAAATTAAAAATTTTATTCGGCATACTGCAACACTAGCAGCCGATGCAATAATTTTGATGATCGAGCATGTGGGCTCAGTATTATCGGTGTTAAACATTAAAAAAAATTACCCTGTTTCTTTACTTTGATGATATTAAAGCTCCTTGTTTATCACCGGTAGGCTCGAATGTGTATTTTTATTTTTCTAATGAATGATATATCAAATTATATTATATTGTACTTTATTATATTGTATTTTATTATATTATGTTAAACTGCAATAGTATTTTTCTTATAAACCTGTGTCTTTGAACACTTCTGCAACACAAGGACAACTAACGAGGAACTGCGGGAAATTTGCAACTTCTTTCCATCTTTTTCACTGCATTTGTGTTCTACATTGATTATTATATTTGTTACCCACTTTAAACGCTTTAGCAAACGTAGTTTACGAACGTCAGACGCAATTTTTTCTTTTCGAAATCGCGAAATTGCAATAACAAAATTTCAAGCGATTCAAAATCAGCTATTTTTAATCTCTCTTTCCTTTTGCAGAAGACTGGGGACAAACAGCGCCTCATTATCGCCAGATATTCAGATTTTCTGCTACTTGAAACAAATTTCATTCCCGTAAGTTGAGCGGCTGCTGAGAAAAATCATCTCTCGTTTTTCACGCATTAAGGTAGGGATGCTCGAGCTGAACTTTCCTCTCGAGAACGGCACAACGTGAGTGCTTCAACCTTCTCGAAGCTGAGGAGAAAAATAACCTCACAGCATCAGCGGAAGCACATAACGCTCGATGCTACGATCGGGAAACTCGCAACTCATCCATATCTGAATGACGCCCTCCCTTGGGAGGCAAGCGGCACGGCGCTCGAGCCTCGCATCATGTAAACGGCGTGCAAGACGCAACACGCCTTGGGAGGCATCTTCCAGCGCTTTTATTTTTCCTTACTCCGCGGACGGTTACTGACTATACTCCGCTTCACAAATGCCATGCAGGGCTGTGGAAGCTAGTCAGCCTATCTGGCTTCGAATCTACATCGCTGCGCGTTCAAAGTAACGGGTCGTGCTTGGCAGCCGTTCGTACGTTTAAAAGTAACCCTAGCCGACAATGAACAGCCAATGTACTCATCGTTCACGAAGCTAGTTTTCGTTCTCTCGCGTGAACGGCTTTTCAAATCCGGTCACTGGCTAGCCGACGCCATCCGCGGCTTTTGTAACGATGCACATTTCTCTGTGCACCGAAATTCCTAGCTCAGCTTTCTGTCCAACACGCGAGGCGTCGAGAGCCGCGAGCGACTCTATGGGGTACTCATTCCGGCTCGTACCTGTCTTGCCTATATTCGTTTTTCCTGTTTTTTTAAACATTTTTGCACTTTCTGTAGCTGCTGCGAAGCTTCGTTTCTGTCTTTTCTCTCTATCTGGACAGTTCGTGTCCCATATGAGTTCTAGAATGTAGTGGAACTTACAGGAACGGGCGTCCTGTGTATACTCTGCTCGTGTCCGAGTGGGGCTTCATAAATAAGGCCGGCCGAACACGACCCTCTAACCGGCCCGGACAGCGCACCATGCGGCGGCGACCGCTGAGTGGATCCTCGTGCCTCTGGCGAGCGACAAGGGCCTCGGTGGTGGATATGTCTTCATTTGGAGCCGGGACCGCAGCACGTGAAGCGGCCGAGCGACCCAGTCATCCCTCGGGAGGCTGGCGGCGCTCGAAGCGCCACCGCGTGTTTATACGCGCTGTCACTGCTGGCGGCCGCCATGCGACCGCCAGCAGCGCGGATAGCGAGGAGGTGCCGAACCCTTCTAAAGACATTTACAATGCGGGCACCGCCATGTTGTGGGTTGGACTACTGTGTACACCTGGCGCTACCACTTCTGCCGTGGTTGCACCAGGCACAAGGAATAGCTAAAGCGGCTGTTTGGGCTTGTTGGTCTGTGATCATGATTAAGGAATAAATAAATGTGTTGACCATCAACGCCCGTCCAAGTCAACTTCTTCGTTTGTCCTTGATTTTGTCATGCTGCAATACTTAGTCATGAGCACAGGATAGCCAAGCGAGCAATATGGCGACGCTACAACGGTCGCCGCAAGGGAAGATGTAGGGGGTGGGGGGGGAGCTTTCTATTGAGGTCACAGGCGTCGTACGTCATTCGTGATCGAAAAATCAGCGTTCACCAGCTTGAAGGATGTAAGCCAAGTGCGTCTGAACAATTAGTGACCATATCCAACCAGACCTCTTTGACCATGCCGGCCGCAGAACTTCCTCTTGTGGTTGTGGTGTAACTTCATTTTACCCACACAATGATTTTCTTGATTAGACTATGGTAGGGACATGAGACCCGTTCCAGGCGGCCATGGCCTCCTGGGGCTCGGTGACATCTACGGCTCGTCTCACTCACTACCCGGAATTGTGACCCGTGTATCAAAATATGGCGTTTTGACTGAGGTGAAATTCAGGGGTTAGCAGACTATCACGTCAGCTGCGGCGTTCAGAGAAACTGCTCAGCGCGCCTTGAAAAATTGATTTAGAATATAAACTTCAGGTTTCTGGCTGCACCGCCAATGGCTGGCTGCCTATAGCTCATAGGTGTCGCTGATAACGTGAATGCACCCGCGGTAGGCATTAGTAAGAAATGGTTGATGGATCGGTGGCTTAAAAGCAGGGCAGTCACCTAAATATACAAGTCCAGCATTCAAGGTTGGTATAGCATAAAAGTGTAATTTGTATTTAAAAAGAGCAAGTTTCTAGATCGTGCTTTCAAGCTTGAAAAACTGGCCAGAAAAACATAAGTAGAAAAAAAATGTCGAGACTGGTGGCACCCGTCACCAACTAGTTTCGAAGCGGACGCTATTCCTATTATTGCATCAAATCAACCCCCGCAAAGTGGCCAGGAGGAATAGCTATGTCTCGGAAATCCTTGAGAGGACCACTTATGTTTAAGCTGTGCGTTTGGGACTTATAACCAGACCAGCTGCGTCACCAGCTTTTGGCCAAAGGAAACGGACCGTGCCAATGCCTGTGATTTGCTTTTAATATTTTTACCTGAATATATACCGACGATTTCTAAATGGGAATACAATATCACTCAAATCGACGTTACATCCCACTCCTTTCATTTGGCGTTAAAAACTATTAGCCTTTATTTTTTGTTCTCAATCATTACAAAACGACCCTTGATTGCCTGTTTCGATTCTCATGAATTATCTGGATGTTTTCTCGCGTTTAAATGCTGTCATTTTCTTTATTGTGCCCATCTAAACGCCGGAAGGAAAAGGAAGGCGTTGAAATTACCTTTGTGTTTTTATAATCATTTGCTACTGCGCAGCACACGGGACAACTGATGTTGTGATCAGCGCGAAGTCATCATGCAGTCGGTGTGTGGCTATCGTTTGCTGCAGCGTTTTTAATTGAAAGTGGTTACCGTTGCTTTTAATATAGTTGTAGTAAGTCGCTAGATGTTATATCTCCCAATCTCCCTCTCGTCTTTCTTGGAGCGCTGTCACACGCGTTGAGGCGTTGAGCTACAACTGAGCTTGAAAGCTTTGACGGGGGTGGTTTGGTTGAAACGCATCAAGGTATGTTCTGTTTTCTTGTCTGATTACTCTAATAGTTAGTTTATGCACTAGATGATGATTACTGCGAAAGTGGCGCAGTGATACAAATATCAAGTCTGTTAGACATTGCTGAGCACTGTTTTTCTGGCGGCGCGTAATTACGTCTTTAATTTAAAAATTAGCTGCCTCAAAATTTTTTTCATTTATATAGCTCTTTATTGCTTTTTTTATTTCCCATACCCGGTTAAAACGAACGTTGGTACACCTCCGCGCACTTTATTTTCACTGTGTTCGTGAAAAAATGTTGCATTAAGACTGGCTGTTTCTTTTATGAAGATACCTTAGCTTGAAGTACTCCTGTTAAAGGACTGAGTCAAGATCAGAAACGCCGCTTAGTGAATCGTTCAGCAACAAATGCTTTTCGTATGACCACTTGTACTTTTATACCGCGAAATAAGCAAGCCGTCTGATTAAATGTATTTAGGTAGGACCTTTCTTTCTTTCTCAGCTGAAAGAAACATACAAATGGGGCTCTCCAATAGAGCGACAAATGCGAGGAGTAACGAAGAAAATCTACTTCGTAGGGGGAGTACGTGAGAAAAAAAATCAACGTAACAAGTGGGGAAGGGGGAGGGGAGCGTGAGAAGGGGTAAGGGTGGAACCAACGAAACGCGAGAAGGGGGACGAACAAAAGGGAAGGTCTCTCGCGAAATGGCAAGAGGTTCTCAGAAAAATTGCCAAGGGGGACCATAAGAGACGCATCAGAACGTGGAGTTAGTGATCTCGGGATGTGATCGGAGAAGATATTGTGACAAGAAGAAGAATAGCATTGTGAGAAGAAGAAGAAAAACAGCAAGAAGCGGACACGAAGAAGAGCGGAAAAGTAAGCCTTAAGGCAGTGAAGAGGAAAACGGAGGTGGCAGCTTACCCAGGACCAACGTCGGCCAGCTCTCCATTCTGGCTGTGAGACCCTTGAGGAAGATTTGGTGAAGAAACATGAGCGTCTCACTGCGGCCAGGAATGAGAGAAAGAGAGAGAAAGGATTGTTGAGCGAGGAGCGCTTTTCGCTCGTCGCAGCTAGTACGTAACAGGCTGGTCACTAGCACGTAACAGAGGAAACATGCAGAGGTTACCAACCCTTACCACCGTTGCCGACAAAAGTAAAATAAAAGACGCGATGCATGGATCGCAAGTTTCAAAACAATATCAATGGAAGGCCGGTGGGGCCAAAATGCGTAGTCGCTCAAAAAACTCGCCCATTGGCTGGAAGGAAATGACGTCATCTGGCCGGAGCATTCCCATTGGCTGAAGGAAAGTGACGTCACCAGACGCACGTCACTTTTGGTAAGTCTTCAACAGCTGCTAATGCTGCTGTTGCACTGCCAACACATAATGGAGTTCAAAGTACCTGCGAATTTTGTGTCCGCTACAAAAGTTTTGCTAATATTCACCGAGGTTTAGAAAGCTGTTCGTGCGCCACAGAACAGTTGAGTGTGATATTCAAAGCGATGCGTTAGAAGATAGGTTCGCGACTGATTGGCACTTGAGCTGTCATTTCGTTGGCCACCATATTTTACACAGAACCAAGAGCCGGCCCATGGGAGTGCAACGTTAAAAGACATGGCTTGCTAATAAATTACTGAGCCTGGCTCCGGATTTGCATTCCTCGGCGTGGTGAAGTAATAGACACGAGTTCAGGTTTGCGAGCTTAAATTGATGATATTTTTACAGAACTGACACAAAAAAAATGAGACTGGCTTGTCTTGCACTATAAACCACCTGGAAGCTGTGTAATGACAAGCAATTAGTATACCATGACTATTTTTAAAATGGTAGTTTTCCCAAGCTTATAGACCTAATTGCTCTACAGCTATAAGTTTTGTTTCTATTTGTGCTATGGTAATAAAATTTAGAATATAGTCTGATGACAAAACGCTGAACCATCTCTGACAATTTTCTCAAAATCGGCACAGCAGTTTAAAAGTCGACTCTTCAGCCTAGCATCCCACTTAACAGCACCCATTGCAAACCATTACAAGTTGATCAGGATACAATAAGCCAAATATGACAAGAAATCTGACGCATGGATTTCTTATGGCTCTAACCTCAGCTCCATCTCCTATTTATTTTTTGGAGACGTAAATTTTACAACGTACTCCCATATTAAATGGCCGCCGTTTACCACATGATATTTTCTAGTTTACTTTATTTTGTCCGCAAGAAGACAATATGGACGTGATGCGTGGGCCATACTTAGATATATCTGTTAATACTGCGTATAAGTAAAACTAAAAGTGACGCCTCAGACAGCACAGGTGCAACTTTCTGGTGCCTAGTGTCATGCTCATCAAGGTCGTTAAGCCAACTGCAACGCACATCAGGACGCTTCACTATGCTGTGAAATCAGGGGTATTTGTGCTACGGTACTGAAATTTAGATTATAGTCTAATTGAAAACAAAAAAAAAAAACAACTAAACCATCCAGGACATTTTCATCAAAATTGGCACTGCAGAACAGAACACTAATCACGAGTTATTATTCCTTCCAGCGCTGCCGTAACTAAATCATCAAAGCACAGCTTACAGCGTGTAAGGCAGGAAAACTGCTGCAAGGAAACGCCCATAAAGTTTTGTTTATTGCGGCCTAGCTTTATAAATCGTTATACTACGGCGTTCACTCGTAATGTGGCATTATGATACAACAGCGGTGCAAGCAGAAAATCAGCCTAATAGTTGTTGCAGTAGGTGTGATAGTTCGAATAATATGATAGAGGCGACTATACTGTGTAGGTTCTGTTGCTATCGGCGGAATCGTTGGCGAGAGCACGCGCCGTCTTCCGAGCTTTATTCGTGTTATTTTGAAGCAGGCATAAAAGTATTCGCTTTATTGAAACCCTGAAAAAAAATTACGCCAATGCTGCTTAGCAACAGTCTAGAGGGAATAATTGTAGCTTGAATCTTTGCAAAGGCCAGTTCTCTGACTACTGCACAATTTTCTGCTTCCCTCGTGAAAGGAAAACCGCTTAACACTATTTCGGCGTACATTTTTCTTTCTTTTCTTCATCGGGAGGATAGGGGGGTATTGACCGCGGACATAAGGTTAGTTTTTACTGCTTGACGGAATACTGAAACGGGCCCACTTGCGAAATAAGCCACGAACAGCCCGAGCTGGTTGCCTAATACTGGTCAGAAGCATATATAAGTCCTCAGTATGGTCACAACTAATCCCAATCGTTCGAAACGACCTGCTCCTCGAGGAATTTCGCAAAGGGAATTAGGCAAGCACTATTTAAATGCGCACTTTTTGAAAGCACCGCGTCTATCTGTTTTCCACTAGAGCGATATATCGATCTACCGGTTGTTGAAGCATTCATGCGTCAAGCATTTTTGCTGAGAATCTGCATTTCATGAGAAAGCAATAGACGAAGCGCAAAAAACAAAACAGAAATCGCACATTCAGCAGATCCCTTCTTAGGGTGCTTAGTTTCGCAATTTAATCTAGCCTGGGACAGAAATTCAGCGAGCCTCAAAGCATTACGTTCTAATGCGCATTATTTTTTAGAGATGTTATACGGCCCCCCCAAAATGTTTTGCGGAGGACCAAATACACTCACACACACATGAAAATAAAAAAAAGCAGTGTCCTAGCAAGCAAGCAGGGCTTCGTTGTTGCAAACGCTGTAGATCCAAACACGCACGCGACAATGTCGCAACGCTATCGACTGAGCGGTGACCCCACGAGGGCGTTTTGAAAGGAAACGCTAGAAAATCCAACAAGCCAGCGACAAACGAACCGCTCCGTTTCATTGCAGCATGGTAAGCCTCCAGGCGCATGAGGCAACGCAGGCAGACGCTCTTGACAGGCACGTGCGTTGCGACAGGCCGTAAACTGAGAAACGCCAAGCTCGAAAAGCGACGAGATGGGACGCAGATGAGGGATCTGTCGCGGCTTCGCGATCGTCCGTTTCAGATCGCATGTGGGCGCGAGCGGCAAAAATTGATCTATTTGCACGAAACAACTGCTTTCGACGATGCAGTTAATTCAGCCGTTTAAGTCGCCTGCCCGCGAATGCTGCGTTTATTTGTGCTGCCAGATACCAGTGTGGCCAATGCCTGCTACACCTATGCAAAGGGGGGAAAAACCCCCTTCGAGCGCTAGGTTTAGTGAACCTGTAGACCTCAGCAGAGTTTTCTACGTAGTACGTTGACTCGGTCCTGAGGGTTGCGCGAAGCGCAGGTTGTACTTGGCGTAAATGCGAAGGAAAGAAATTTCCTCTTAAAAAAAATTGGAAATGAACATGCATGATAGGACGAGCGCTGTTGCTTTGCGTTTTGAACAACATTTTCATGCCGGTTTTTGTTTAGGAGCGTGTTTTTGTGCCTCATGATTAAGAGCATTTTAGTGTTAGCTTGCGAAAACTGAGTGGCGTACGCGAGAACGCCTGTAGTGCACTCGATGTTGGCCTAGGAATACAATCGCGAAAATAAGTTTGTTGAAGAGTATAACCACTGGACTGTCGCCGCCTAGGTGGACCCAAAACGTAGAGGTATCAAACCAAAATCAAGAAGCCTCACATAGACTGTGCAGCAGTTGATAGGCTCTAAGCTCTGCCAACAGTGGTCTGTTGGGAGCAGCTAGGTAGGACAATTTCGACACTTTAGCTCACATATACAAAACAGCTTTAAGGGGGGACACTGGTCTTCGGCACCAAAAATGACCCAAAAATCAATTTTTTTAAAATGACATTTTTGGAGTCTATAGCTATTATTCTACAACTCTACCAGTTTTCTCCTCCAGGAAATTGGTATTTTGACCATAAAATTAAATTTAGATTACTGTGTGGGTTAAATTTGTGCAGGAGCAGGCGATTTAACACCATGAAAATTTTGGACACCTCGCTGTCTTAGTACGTCAATATCTCAACGTCTAGGACAGATAGACATGCCGTACTGTTTGCTAAGGGAAGCTGAAGGCACAATGTATGCAATAATCGAAGCACAATTGCTCAATCATGCTTCAAGAATTTATAATTTTGCAAAGTTTATCGAGGCATGATATTCACACTTTGAATGCTGCTATCCTAAGTGCTGTAAAGTTACTAATGAGGGTAAAATAAAAAAAACTGCTTTAATTATTGTACTCTTTACTCACTATACTATGTAGCCATGGGTTAAAATTATTTTTTATTGAGCCATTTTTTTGCATTGAGGTACTAATAAATGACCAATTAAAATTTTTATTTTAGGAACTAATGAAATATTTATAAAGGCAATTTTATATTTGAAATCATTATAAAAAACTGAGAAAGGTGACACAGTTTGATTAGGATGGGACTAAAAATAGGGAAAATAGGTCTAAGACCAGTGTTCCCCCCTTAAGACGGCTTAAAGTAAGTTCCAGCTGATCGCTTGCTAAAATCTTCAGTTTGCGCAGACAGGAACAAAATGTGTGAGTGAAAGAATGGTGTCCAGGTGGTCCGGTGACTGAGCACCCGCTTTTTGGCATTCCGTTTACCGCAAGAGCCATACTGATGTTTTTCGGCGGCGCGACAAATCACTGATCCGTCAGTGCAAGAACTATGTTTGACAAAGTGGCAGCTTTTCCACGTATTTTATGTGTAGAAAAGCCGAGCATTGAGTGAGAGGCACCTTACTGCAAGTGAATACACATTTAAGAGTTTGTAAACAAAGTTAAGAAAGCGGTCAATTTTTTTTTTTCAAAAATGCCTCAAACATGAGCACAGCCAAAAACATGGCGCAAATGGCAAGGAAACTTAGCCTCAGAGTTGGTCAGAATTGAGGACTGCAATACAGTAAAAGGAGGCTTTGCCATCGTGCCATGGAGAGGAAGTGACGGCAGAGGGGAGCGCGCACGAAAGCTGACACTGGGAAAGAGGGTTGTGGTGAGATAAAAACACTTGCCTGTTCAGGAATATAGAGTTGACTTCGTCATGTGTGCAGGGAGGTTTCTGAGAACTTGCCGCCATCTTAAATGGCCTTAGGAAGCATGACACCAGCAGCTGAAGCTGCTCCACGTATTCTTCTTCCGCCTCCACCATCCGGAACACCAGGCTGTGGCGGGGGGCGCATGATAAGAAAAAAAAATGGAAAGACACAGTTATTCCATTTGGGCATTTACCCCCCCCCCCCCCCTTTTTTTTTACCTGTAAACATTTCTCCCGAAAAATAGTTCTAAACCTTACCCTGCGTCATTCAGTGCAAAGAACGTTTTACTACTTGATAACAGTTTAAAAATGTATTTCGCGATATTATTTCGAACTTAATTTTTAGTACATTTTCAAAAAATGCTCATTTGGGCTGCGTTGTCGTTGCATTACGCTTTTTCGCTAACTACGAAACGCCGATCTATAAAGCGTAGACAGATGTTGGTAAAATATACTCTCTGCCGTGGTTTGAACGGTTGAGGAGTGCATGCGCGTTTATTTTTCTCGGTTTAACGTCACATAAATGTTCAGTTGAAAGTTAGCGCTCTCGATGCGTGCTCCTCTGTCTGTTGTGTGCGTCTGCGTTATGCTATTTTCATAATATGTCATAAAATGCATATCTAGGGAAGCATATCCAGCATCCTTATTATTTAACCAGTGCCCAATTGGTTCATTAATTAAGTGTTTATTAAGAAGAAAAGCACCTTGTGAAAATTAGAAATTACTGTAATGCTTCGGACTTTAGCGTCTTGACGACATTAAGGTTTAAGAACACAAACCGTTAACAATACACGAATGACTAAAGGCAGCTTAACATTGGCTTTTTAGGCCGTTATTCCGTGCTAACTGAACCAACTTGAACCACCGACGTTATTAATTAAGTTCACGGCGTTTCACTCTGTGGCGCCTAACCGCAATCAAGTCTAGCTCTCAACGTCCAATCTTTTGCTCCTGCATCTCCACTGCATTCGGGCGGCAGCTCGTTGCTACGTCGGCTACAACACCAAGCCTTCCACAGTTTCACCTCATACCAGGGTGCACTCAAAGCAGCTATCACGTGCTTTTGCGCAGACTACGCATTTTTCTAGGACCGCATCAGCGAAACAGCGGAAAAGGATAAAAAAAAGCCAGAATAGGATGAGTTCGCCCTTTTAGGCAAGGGTCGTCAGCTGGACGAGTCGCGGCCCAAAGCTGGCACGCTAAGCACAATGAAATGCAGCAAGAACGAGGCCTCTCTGTCCCAGCTACCCTCATCATAATCGTGCGTTCGCTGAAAGAGCGTATGGCGGAGCGAAGCACTCATACACGGGCGATCGCGAGCCCTCTCGCTTGTTGTGCCGTTTGAAAGCTGCTGCGCGCGCTGCTCCTGCTGGCGACTCGGCATAAGCGGCTGACGCGGTTCAGACCGGTTTGCCGGCGAGGCGGCCTAATTGGCTGCAGAGTTGATTCCCGCTAAGCCCATTAGCACGCGCGCGGATAATCGAATGACCGCTCGGGTGGCTGTTCCTACATAATTAACGCCGCTGCCCAACTCGTCGCGCGCAGCGCGCGCGCATGACGAGCCCTCTATCTCGACCCCTTCACCGTGACCCCCCCCCCCCCCCCCCCCCCCCCCCCCCACGTGGCATCAGCGCTGCTTGCGCCAGCCTGGTCGCGCTGTTGTTCGAGAAAAAAAAACATAAAGGCAAAGGAAGAACTTCGATTTTCAGGACTTCTTTTCGTGTCCTTCCTTTACGCATTTATCTTCATTTCTTTCAGTAAGCTGCTACCCTCCGATCTCTTTAAATTAATGCGATCGGCCGGAAAGTGCAGCGGTTGCTTTTAGCGGAATACTAAACTCCCTCCGCCCTCCCCCTTTTCTTCATTTTTTTTTGTGTGTCTCGGTTTCGTAACGTCGGCGTGTGGACTTGCGGTCAATGTTTCAATAGCTGCTCACTGCTTGAGCAGCGCGCCCGGGAAAAAAAAGATAAACCGTCTCGAGTCTGCGGGCTAACCAGCCGAATGAGAGTTAAAGAAAGCGAGTTTCACTAAATTAGGACACTTGCCCAATTAATTTGAACTTTAATACTCCCCAGTCGACGTTCTTTGTCCGCCCAATTTTTTTTTTATATGTTAACGCCCGCGAACCTGTTCGCTGTCGAGTGAATAAAATAAAAACGAACTAAAGAAAAATGACTGAATACCAAAGCCACTGAAAAGAGCCGAACAGCTTTTCACCAGATGAAGTCTAACAGAATGATCGCAGCCAGAAGGCGGTCTCATCTCTTCGAAATGCATCCTCAATTTAAAACCGACTTCCGGGTAGCTTATGATTTGAGTCACCGCTCATTTATTATACATTGCGCTCATATTTTTGGTCTAAAAGAGCAGGCACGTGGATACATCTGAAACAGCAGCGAGAAGGGCATTAAATATAATTGATTCATGACCCGAGATCTTCATAAACTGAGAAAAACAGGCATCTCAATTAATGAAACTCGAGAGACGCGAAAAAGAAAATTTGTTGTAAGGTCTCATTTGGTCGCAGTCTCTTGGGGAGGTCATTGGGGCGCGTCAATAACCGCGGTGGCTATGAACTTAAAGTTGATTGCACGCAACTCCGCCTGCTTGTTGACTTTTTCTCCGGACGCTGTGCAAACCAATGCCGGTTCAAAATAAAGCGCCTTATACCTCCACATCAAAAGAAGCATTGTCCTTCTTCGAACCCTGAGAAAGCTGTCAGTATCGAAGTTATTGAATAGATTGAACGTCGTCAGTGACTCATCAGACCATCGTTTCATGTATTCGTGCTACTCTGTTCATTTTTTAAAGATGTCAGCAAAATAACACTTGTCGTTGGGCTTGTTGGTTCATAATGCTTGCTACAAATGCAAGTAGCGCTCCACAGAAACACCGAGATACGTACGTCAATATGGTCGAGGAAAAGAAACAAAAACACAGAAGGAGGGGACCTGTGGCGCACAACTTGCATTTGTAATGAAATATCAGCAGTTTTTGCCGAAGCGCATGAGGTATCACTTCTAGCGTCCATTACTTTATGCACCTTTGCCTCTCCTTAGTTTCTGACTTATTTTCAGGTTTGATTTAACTCTACCGGTAGAATTTTTGTTCTATCAGGGCAGTCCTCCTAGTTTAGTTACGTGATATAAATGCGCATTAACCTTATCAGTGCGGCAGCACCATTCGCTTTGAAATTCAAGGAATCAAAATCATAAACAAGCTGTGTGCGTGGCTATATCAATAAATGCAAGGCGAGACATATATTTAATCTGCTTTCCGATATTGCAAACTACGTTCAATCACTCTTCTGTAGATTTTTAAAAGGACACAGACGCTAAGCCACACTTTGTGTTGATCTCTTCACCACGAAGCTGTTAAATTTTGCAAATTTGTGTTCTCTAATCACCGCGACGAAAATTCCAGTTACAACGGCAGTGCTTTTTCGTAGTATTTAACAGGCGGTGCCTACGACGCCAGGGCTTCTCACCTGTTCCGTTTACGCATGTTTTCGGCGTGTGGTGAGCTGATGTATTCTGCGACGATTTGCTTCCAGCGACGGCGGCAGAGCCACCCACGAAAAAAGCTCTGCACCTGCAAATGCAATGAAATAAAATAAAAACAAAACAAACATAGACTTTCATCAGTCAGTAGAGCCTGAGTAGCGAGACATACACTGCCGTCTGATCCCTGTCCATCGTATTCTCTTCTCTGAAAAGCAAGTTTTTCTAAAGTCGACACCATCATCGCGCCTCTTCGATCCCTCTAGCGAAAAGCATTATACTGTACAGGTATAAACAGTTCATGTTTCATGTTTAAGCCGCTCTTTGTTGGGAGCGGCTGGCGTTGGCGGCTTCACATGTCACCAGAGGGCGTTCAGTAGGAAGAAGCCGCTAAGGCTTTGCGCGGCCTATTGTTGCACGCTTTGGAAAGCGAAGTTCTACGGTAAACCACACTGAGGCCCAACTTTCAGTAAACCCTGCTAGTCGCCCAAAGTTGCTCTGGTAGTTATTCCACGAATTCTTTGGTAGTTAATCGCCAGGAAGTACCATCAAAACAATAACAAGCTTACCAAACGAGTTCTCATATTCGTTTTCGGGAGTGGCAGGTTCCAAGTTAGAGTGGGTCGCCAGGAAAGGGAGAATAATAACTTGAAGACTAATCATGACAGCCTTGACTTTCCATAATTTTTTTCCTGATCAATGAGATTATCAGTGAGCATTAAACATTGTTTGATTCGAGGAGTTCAGACGTGACCTTCTGAACTTTGCTCTTTCAGGCACCGCAGAGTACAACCCTGTTATCTTTTTTCAGTTTTGTCCAATCTCAACACAAAAGGGGTATTAAGGAAAATTCGAAGGGAGCCTAGCCGACTTATTTCTCCATGCTAATCACAACAAACTGTTTGCATTGAGCACAGAGCATTTGTAAGCAAGAATAAACATAAAAGACAAGAAACTAAACACACGCATCGACGGCACAGGCCGTGTTCACATGCAAACTGCGACGACTTCAAGCGTTTGTTTGTTTGTTAGCGGATTTTTGAGAATGGCACAACACTGACAGTCGCTTCCATTCGGTGATCACAGAGCTCTCATGTACTCGATATCATTATCATGGTCACGAGCTTGAACAATTAACAGGAAAAAATATTCAATTTTACCTCCGAATTTCACACCAATAAATGCCTTTTGCTGCCGAAGAAATTTCAGCGAAGCCACATGAAGCCAAAGAATCAAATTTGACAACCAACGAAACTTGGATGAAGTTGAATTCAAGTTCATTTAAAGTAGCAGCGCGTTGAGTTAATTAGGCATTTGCATCCGCTAAAATTGGTTAAGTTCAGCCAGATTTATCCCCTGCGATGGGCTTTGTCAATGTCAGAGTCGTGCTTACGAGCACGAAGTGACTCGCAGTTTGTTCCTTACATCCATACCGCTGCCTGAAGGCTCGGAAATTCAAACTGGGTCCTGAATGCTTGCCAGAACAAAAGTTACTCACTCTTATGTTAGATCAATACCTTCTGTGATGTCTCAAATACGTTACCAGTCTCAGCCAGAGTCCGCTTCGAAACTGGCGTAAGCGCCAAATTTTGTTGACCTTTCACACCTTTTCCGAAGCCCATGTTTTGTAAACTAGCGTTAAGAAGTAATTGAAACGCCCCAGGCCCAAATAAGGCCATGCAGATTCAAAGCATTTGCAATCTTCTCACTGCTGCGACGCAGCTATGAATGCAGTGACCAGAAAAATAATGTTGATGTCTGCTAGATTGAGAACAGACATCACAAAAGATGAGTTTCATGCGCCTTCGTTAAGAAGAAGGTGAAGGAAAATTAATATTTAGGAAAGTAAAAATGCTTGCGTGCTATAAAGCGACTTTTTTTAGGCTCTTTAAGAAGTGTATTAAAAGTAATATTGTTGCATAGTTGTCCTGTCTAATTTAAGGACAACTCTGTTATTGATTTCACAAGTGAAACCAAAAACGCGAACTTTCTTTTCCTCGCTGACATCATCAATCAAACGAATGAACGCAGTGGAAGTGACGTGATCAGCGCAGGCACAATGCGCACCCCGCTGCAATAGTTTAGATTGAAGCGCGGCACCAAATTCGAGGGAAAGTTTCCCACCAGCGGCCTTGAGCGAGTTTACCGGTCACCTGGGCCGAGCTACGAGGCGGCGTTGAGCGCTTTCGTTCCGCGGGCCTATGTCGTAGCTGACAGGGCTGCTGCGAGTGTGTGCGCGCGCTAATGCAATTACGCGCGCTGCAGACTGAGTGGATTAGATGGAATCAAATTTCGAGCCTCTGTTCGGACTACGCTAGCTTCCGGGTCACCTGCCGGACTCTACACCGGCACCCTAACCCAGAGCAGCGCGGGCTCCGAGCGGCTCAAGTGAATGCGATATCATGCGACCGGTGGGGAGCGTGGGCGAGTCGCTATAAGAGGCTCGATTCGGGGAGCTCTGCCTTAGAGTTATTCGAGACAAATGAGGCTAAAGCTTAAGCGCACCGCGACTTGGGTGTTGTTCCTCGCGTTGCTTTAATTGGCCGGTTGGCCGATGCACGGCTGAAAGTTTCTTGCGTTCTGAAAGAAAAGTGTGAAACCAGCACAAAGACTCTCACGACAAGAGCGGACACGAAGCAGAGCAGAACTGGCAAAGCCACCGGGCTTTCTCGAACAGTATCTTTTTACTGGTTTTGAACGGCATGGTCCACATTTCGACATTGCCTTTACGTTTGGTTAGCACGCAATTCATATAGTTTCGTAACGCACAAATATTGTGGCGTTTATTTTTTAGTTCTTGTATTCCTGGACTGTGCGAAATGCTAGAGCGATCTGCGTAAGGTTAACGATGGCGATGACGTGTCATGTGTTCTAGCACAAATTAACCTAGTGTACAACATGCTGTCGTGCACACAACTGGAAGCGAACTGTCTATTAACCTGATACTAATGTATTGCATTCAACCAAGGCAGAAGGTAAGGAAAACAACGAAAAGAACGGAAAGGATAGATTCCATCTGACTGAGCAGTAAAAACAGAACAGGTTGAGGGAATGTTACGTCGGTTTGGGAGTCTCGATGTCGATGTTTGGACACTTGGCTGAGCTAGCAGCGCGCGCTTTTATTTATTTGTTTAATTATTTTTGTTTGTTTATTTACCTTTTTTACGTTATTTGTCTATGAATTGCTTCATTACATTCCGAGTGCCATATACGAATCCGTGTTTAATGTGGAGCTCTGCGGGAGGGTGCGAGGATTGCGAGACTACAGAACTGCTTGTCCGAGGCGGGGTTGACGCCACCCATGAGAGCTTCGCACTTAGCGCAGAAAAACACTTCGACAACGTGTCGAGAAATGCGGCAAGCCGGAGCACTCACTTTCTTGATCTTCTTGATTTCTTCGCTGTCCTCGTCCTCGCTTCGGTGCGGCGTCAGCCTCCACTCTTTCTTGAGCGCGCACAGCTGCCCGGTATGTGCGGAGAAAGAGGAAGAGGGGAAGGTCAGCGCATCAGTGCGTCAGGCGGGGTGCAGAGCGACATCAAGCACACCGTCGTAATGACCGTCACCGCCCACATCGTCTTCAACGTTAAGTATAACCGAATTCCATGCATAAAATGTCCGAAAATATCTAGAGAACTAGGAAGGAACGATTTACATACAGTGGGGAAAAGAGCGGCGTATTATGCGTCTATTTTAGATTTCCAGGGTCCTCTTGTACTACATGCCGCTGCAACCGAGAGGCTCATATCAGAGTCTGGAGAACAAACTCACTTCTCGTTTTACTTATTATTAGTGTGAAAAACTAAAAGGTCAGGCATAAAGGATTGGGTTATGGGGGTTTAACGTCCCAAAGCGACTCAGGCTATGAGGTGACGCTGTAGTGAAGGGCTCCCGAAATTTCCCCCGGGTGGTTTTTTAAGGTGCCCTGAAATCGCACAGCAGACGGGTCTCTAGGATTTTGACTCAATCGAAATTCGACCGCCACGGCAGGGATCGAACCCGCGTCTTTAAGGTCAGCAGCCGAGCACCATAACCACCGACCCACCGCAGCGGCTTAGGAAGAAAATGTGCGAAGTATCTGACTAGGCCCTTTAACTTTGAACTAAGTTCGGGAACAAAAACAAATAAAGAAATAAACATACACTTAGAACACGGGGAATTATAATGCACCAACTAAAATGCATCACTAAAACAGGTCATTGAAACGAAGAACACGTAATTGTTATTTTATTTATTTATGTCCTCAGAGGCCCCGGGTATGGGCATTGCATGTGAGAGTACATCAAGGAGAACAATAAATATAGATCTAGCACCAAAAGTGAACCACCTTAATCACTAATTTGGAATGCGTTATCAGGTATAGGTCGCAATATTAAGCATAGAAATATATCAAAACACTTCCAACAGAGGAACGTTGCTCAGATAACTAAGATCCCCACAGTATTTTTATCCTCTCCACCTCCCTTCAAAAAATATTACTTTTATTTTCTTTTTTACTTATTTGTGCACTTATTTTCGATGCCAACGAAAATTGGAAGCCAACATGTATTCCATCCACGTCTATGCGATATATCGTACACTCCATTAGAACTGCCTGTAAAGCATTCTTCCTCTCGTTCATGCAGTCACGAGAAAAAGCATGCTTCACAGGAGCGTTTTTCACAAATGACGCAGCGAATTTAGGAGTGAAAACGATAAAAAAGACAAAAGAACTAAGCAAGGAAACTCCGTTAATAATTCGCATGCGCCACTCAAAATGAAAAAAAAGGGTAATTATCGCAACTTTCTTTTTTCAAGGAGCGCGCAAGAATGGTGAGCGATCGCATAATTGCAGAGATGATATTGTTCTTTTCGTTGGCGGGTAAAAATAACAACACCATAAAAGAAACCAAATTTTTGGTTTCGGAGCCATTGTCAGGTCGCGGGTTGAACCTTTTCATTCGCTAGGTTAAGTACAAATTACTTTCTTAAGAAAACAAAGAAGCAGCACCCGCACAAACTCGCTATTTCCTTAATCTCCAATCGAGGTCATTAGCTGATCAAGGCTTAGTTTTAGTTTCGGCAGACACTATAAATTAAGCGCTGCCCGGCTAGCCGCGCGGCAGACGTGTTCTCCGATATTTTTCTGTACATTCTTTGTTGATGGAAATAACGAAGACAAAGAGATTCACGCGTGGTGAGCTGCAAACAAATTAAGAACGCTCCAAGGCGCCTTGGGAAGGAAGCGTGTAAGACTGAAAGGCGATGTTACCCACCCATCCACTCATCGATTTTATTGATTGATAAACATTCTCAATAGCGCTTGTCCATGCATGTCTTTCGACAGCGTGCAATTAGTGGCGCTGTGTTTTGGAACGTGTTAACCACGCGTTAATTACCTTGCCGGGCGTGTACTTTTGCAGCTTGATAAATGAATGGTTGGCAGCTGTGTTAAAGCCATCAGAAGAGATTCAGTTTATTTCTCATCGTGGACTGAGCTTTTTTAATTTTTATTGCTTTGGGAAGAGTTAAATTCGTGACCCATTGGTTACTAGTTATGATAAGAAAAATAGGGGATTATGGATTTAGTGTTGGGGGAATCAGAGGTCGAAATACACTATTTGCGCTTCCCAGGCACTCAGGCTTTGCATATAAAATAAAAAATATATAAGGACTACAGGAAAGGTTTTGATGAAAAAAGTGGTTAACAACATAAAAATAACTCGCTTATACAAAGTATACGTAATCTACAAGCTGTGAGTAAAGTACTTGCTTACTCACACAAGTTCGCATGTCGTATTGGAACACGTTTTTCACCATGCACAACACACGCAAAATTTCTTCCCGAGTCATCGCATTCTTAGCTAGGAACAATCGTCATAGAACATTTCTGCCTAAATTTTATTGCGACCTGTATTATATATCATGCTTTTCACCATCGCTTTGAACATAAAGCAGTTAATTGAATTAACTATCGTGGCAGAGGTTCGGTAACTTCAGTCCTTGAACCCAGTTGAGTGCGTTCAATAATATTTGATACATCATTTGTTTTTTCAGGAAAATTTGACAGCGATGGTTCAACACAGCTGCATGTGACCTGCGTTGGATTGAGCAGCTTTTCTTTCAAAGCATGATGGGTCAAGTTTCTAAAAGCATCTCATAGCAACTATAAACAGGATCAGCACAATTCATTCTCCTAACGCCAAAGCCACATTTTTTGACTTTAGTTCGTTACCGCGACATTTGCATTTTAATGCATGCTTTGAATGCGTGGCAGTGTCATGCCAACACTATCATAGGGAGCCGTCATTAAGCGCTAATGAGCGCAAGACATGCGTTATAAATCTAATTTCTTAATAGCATTAAAAAAACAGCTCGTTTTAATTAGTAGCAGGCGCATCTATAGGCTTCGGTAATTCAAGAGACGGGATTGTTTAAATCAATTATCCTGGTTGAGCAGCTATGATTGTGGACACTACCATCACTAAGTATCTTTTCTTTAGAGGGGGGTGGGAGGGAAGAAATGACTCTCTACCAGTTTACTGAGAAAGAACGCCATTTAAGAGAGGACGGTAAGATCAAGAACAAGCGGTAACCATAAAGTGCCTCCTGCAGCACTTTTATTCTGAAAAGATTACACATATTAAATTCCAGTTGCCGTTTAAAAGGTGCCCGTTATAAGTCTCGTGAATGATAAAGTACCAGCATGAATTCGGTCAACGTATTTCTAGGGGTATAAGTAGACCTCAATTTAAAAGTTTTTTTTTCTGGTTAGGGCGCCCTTGCGTTGCCTCTTACTCAAAAAAATGTCATCTACTTTGTTACCATTGAAAATGAAATCATTAGATTTATTCAGAATGGCGACTGAAAATCCCGCGTGAATAGACTTGCAGGCTCGTTCATTTGCTACACGCCTCCTCGCGTCTAGCTAGCAAAAAGTCTGCGGCGACCCTGATTTCGTTCACAAAGTCATTCATTCACATTAGCATGTCCATTCGTCGTAAGGAGGCCGTGCAGTCAGAAGGCGCGAAGTTAAACTACGATAAAGACATCTCGGGATCCGTTTCAACAGGAAGCCACATGGGGGTTCTTCTTCGCGCTAGAGAAACAAAAGCAATTTAACGAGAGATAGCAGAGCATAAAATGGCGATCATGGCTCACTAAAACCGGTGGCCGCGTTCCTCTTTCATTTCCCTTTGCACCTAACGTCTGCCCCCTTTATCTTCGGAGGAATCGATAAACGAACTCGCGGAAGTGACCGCTGTGCGCGGTGCAGCGCCGTTGTTTTCGTGATGCAAACGGCAGCTCATCAATAAAGCATGGCCTTCCCGTCCCTGGCAGCGCAGAAAGCGTGATTCTGGTCCCGCAGGCGCTCTTTGGGTTCCCGCATCCGCAAAAGAGTTGTTAATACTTAACCATGACTGTGAATGTCTCCCGAGACCTCAACTGCATTGACATTTCAGCTTTGTTTTGCAGAAATAAAGGAAACCGTGCGCTGTCATTGTAAAAAGGAAAGGAAGAGGAAGAAGCACTTTTTTGTCCTTGATTTCGAACAAACCTTAAAGAAAAGTACTGCGCCTATAATATTCTGCGTAGGAGAACTAAGGCGCCTGGATCGAGGGTATGAAGGCATTCATACGTTTGACAAGGTTAATGCGCATTCGCAATGCAATTGGCTTCAGTGTAGGTTAGGCCTTTAATAACATCAATACATGGATCAATGAGAACTGCCTTTTTTATGGGCAACTGAGGTGTAGAAAGAGTTGCCATCTTACAGGCGTGTCAAGCATTTTCGTACCATGAGCTAACGCTCCAACATATCTCTTTCTTTAATGAGGAAGTTCCGCTTTAAAATTCGTTATCGCATAAAATAACTACCGCTTTGCTTACCGCTGTTTTAAAATATATTTTTTGTACAGTTCAAAGCAGTGGTGGTGGGGTGATTATGAGGGGAAAAAAGAGCGTGAGAACTGCCCCACCCATGGTGGTCACCAGGATAGCGGCTTAAACCAGTCGGCAACACTATAGCAAAGTTGAACTAAGGCTAACTCTTTCCATGCTAGAGCTGTTGGCAGCATATCCACTCACGGGAACATATTCCTTTTGAATGTGAGACCAAAGGTCGTTGTTAGCTGTAACTTAAGAGGAACAAAATTATGAGTACAGTAATAACTTGCACAACCACGTTTTACACTATAACTATAGGAAGTCGCGCATCGACGCCATATGCTCGTTAATGTTTAGGCACACAAGGGCGTTCCTCAGTGCTCGCGCATGCGCTACCTAACCTGTACCCACCAATACTTTGTCGAGGCCGCGTACAGAAATGCTGTAAATTGGGCCTCTGAGTTTCCCAAGGTGCCTCCGACCAACTGCTTGAGAAGGGTCATTACCTCTTATTGCATCTGTTAGCCTCTAACAGGCTTTTCTTGATTCGAGTGTTGCATGGAGTAGACCAGGAAGAGCCATATTGTGGCAGCTTCAGGAAGGAATTGAAGGTCACCTTTTTTGTTTTCATTCGTGCATTGCTCGGCCTAGGTTGGGCTTCCGCAGTATCGTTCATGGACATGACGTTGACTGTCACCTGGGTGCCGCTTGGATTGCGTCCTTTGTTGGCTCACGAAACGACAGACACGCAGATGCTCATCGCGCAAGGTCACACTGATCTCTCTCTCTCTTTCTATGTGGTAGGATGCGTAGTAATCTTTTCTGTGACCAAGAGGAACGAGCACGGGCGCAGTAATTACCCACAACGCTCGTGTGAGGCTAAGACCGCCTGTGGCATGACACCGCTACCACCAGCACTATCTGCGAGCGTTTGTTCTACAGGCGGCGACACACAAGACCAATTAGCAGCTTGCGGAGGCGGCCAGCTGATGGGCGACGCGAGATCAAGGGACAGGGATGAGCCTGCCTCCTGCGCGTGCTCACCTCGGCGCGCAGCTTCTTGATCTCGACGGTGAGCTCCTCGCACTGCTGCGTGTATTGCCACTTGGCCGTCTTCTCGCTCTCCACGATCTGCACCAGGTGCAGGTGCTTCTGCTCCAGCTCTTCCTTCTGCAGCAGCATCTTGCTGAAACTGCACCGGTACGGGGGAGGGGGCCGGACAAGAGCAGGGAGAAAAACAAAAACAAATGCAAGGAGCGCTCACGTGCTGTGACACGAACTCCAGCTTCAACGTATCTCTAAAGAAGATACGTGAAGGAAAGAATGCCCCAAGAGAATCTGTTTGAAGGTTCGGTTGCTTGTTGGTTTAAGTGTAAGGATGACAATTAAGTGGTTCACCTGATGAAAAAAATTAGTGAGATAGATAGATAAAGAGGAGGAGGGAAAGGCAGGGATGTTAACTAGAAAGGGGTTCCGGTTGGCTACCCTGCACTGGGGAAGAGGAATTAGGGGACTAAAAGGAGGAAGAGAAAAGGGGAAAAAGGCATAACACACACAAACGCACAACGCTGTCACAATTTGTCACTCAATCCAGTCGCTCTCAAGTAGGCAAAGAGTGCCTTGTATGCTTTGAGGGCAGTTGACTGAGGCGCTCAACTATCATAATGGGATCAATGCGTGATCATAAAGTCTTCTCGTTTTATGTTAAAATTCTTTTCTACTTTTGTCTTCTCTTCGTAATTTCTTATACGCTTGCCATGGATTTCTCTGCTCATTAAACGTTCCTTGCTGAGCAACTTTGCTGAGTCATTCCTAGTCATTTTTATTTTTACTTAGTCTTAGCCATTTTCATCTTTTATGTGTCATTGTTTGTAATTTTCATTCTTGCGGCCTCTTACCCTCTCTTCGACAAGAAGAGAAGGGGATTTTACTCTCCCCACATTGCCACCTGCCAACCATGGCAGGGGACAGGTAGTAAGTAGGCACAACAGTGCTTCACGGGGTGCCAGGCACTTTTTCTTCACGCTGGGGTGTCTAACGATGATGGATTAATAATAGGTCCCATGGCGCATTTGTGACCAATTGAAGAGGCCATGTGACACATCGGTAGTGTGACCGATGACAACGAGTCTTGTGGCATTGCTATGCGATGACGTTACTTTACGCGGACGACTACAATGGAATCTGGGAGTAGAAGGGAGTGCCTGGCTGTAGCAGCTGGCGTTGTAAAAAAAATTATGTTATGACAGTAAGTTTCGTCTGTGTAAGTCCTTGTCAAGCAGGACTTCCTCTAGCAGCGATTATCACATTCCAGCATCCGCGCATAACCGCTATTCACGTACAGCGATTTAAAAAGTCTTGAGATCGCTTTGCCAGTGACCAGAGGAGCCGCAGAACTCCGCGGTGTGTCGCAGGATCTCTAGGCACTAAAGATAGTGAGATATCGCACATTTCACAGTAATTCTTCTTGATGACAGGGACAGAGCTCTTGGCAGAGATAAAGAAAGAGAGAGTTCTGATGAGAGGGAGAGGGAGAAAGTGAAGGGCGGGAGAGAGAGGAATCAGGCGGGAAGTCCATCGATTGATCGGCTCAGCAGCCTTTCTAACTGGCGTTGAAAGCGTCCGGAGCTGCGCTTCGCCTATGATTGCTCGTGTCCCCCCATGCGGGCTCGGCGGATTCTGCTCGAGATCGACTCATTTGTCCGACTAGTCCAACCCGCCCGCGTCAGAGCCTCTGACAGCCGCTGCTCGGCAGGCTTCGAAGAACGCGCGCTCTCAACGGAACCCCTTGGCGACGTACGTCAGTCTTCTCAGCCGTCTCGTTTATGACCTCGCTAGGGGGCATGAAAGACGTCGCAAGAGATGAGACAGGCCATGCCTTCGCACTTTCCTTTTTTTCTTTTTTGTATTTAGATTGTCTGTTTCGCAGTGCCCATCTTTTTCACCAAGACGCTCGCGCTTTCTTGGGAGGTTTTCCAATACGTCTCTGATGACTCCTCCGGGTTCTCTCGCTCGGATGATCGAGTCAATAGTGTGTGCGCGCGCGAGGACGTGGGTTAGAGAGAAGAATTTAAAAAAAAAAACGAGGAATAGACGCCTTGTGGCTTCTTTCTTCCCCTTAGTCTCTACTCCGCCCACCGGAAAACTGAGCGAAGGAGTGCGTTTAGTGTGGGCCTGACAAAACGCCTGTCACGTCGCTGCTCCCTCCCGGCCTAATTAAAAAGTCAGTCGATCGAAACGTTGGCTGCCTTACATGACACGAGAGGTTAAATGACGCATCGAGAAATTGCAGCGGCCGCTAAGGGGCGCCCTAGTGGCCTGAAGGCGCCTCTACTGATAAACGGAAGGTTTTACGGCCCCCCACTTTTGTCTCAATCTATTCCATATTTTTTTCTTTAATGCCTCAATTGCTATAAATGTTCTCGTAAATTAGATTTAACTTTCGAAAGGCACATATCGCGGAAACTTTTTCCTCGCGGCTATTTTTGTAATTATCGTATCAATTTTCTTCCGGTCGTTAAGTTTGGAGCTATCGGGTGTGTCTTAGGGCCGTTTCGTTGATAACTGCCGGCTTCGGACATTTTTAGTGGCTTAGTCCTGAAGCACTGACGTGACGTTCACCGACGAATGTGGAAGGCCCCTTTGTTAAAGAATTGTTAAGGAGCCCCAGGGGCGATTTTTTTTGTCACCATTTTGCCAAGGAACTGTCCCCGGTAATGAATGAATTTCTCTTGTTCTTGTGTTAATCTCTAATTTTTTAAGTATAATGTTTTTCCCACCTTTATTTCGTTGATTATTTTTGCCTTAGACTTTTTGCAACTATCTAATGGGAGTAGAGGCAAAAAAAATTCTCTGTGATTAGTTGAAAGCGACGCAGACAATTCAATGTCTTAAATTCGGACGCTTATTAACCATTAAACAACCCAAAAGTCGTCAGAATAATTTAAAGCAAACTTGAACACTACCGCATCAAAAATATTTTGTATTATGACTGAACACACGTAATTTCGAGGACGTTTCACGGCAGTCGACAGCATGAATTCGACGAGAACTGCAGTCCTGAACCATTCCATCTGATTCATGGCACACCTTTGCTTCATTGCATCTGCGTCTCTCTATAGCCTCCGACTTCTGCATCTAGTTCATTGCAAGGGAAACTGGCGGCACACCCAAACGCACATTTGTCTCGTGTTTGCACCTACAACTCTAAAGTTGAATTTTTAGTACGTGTTTGAGTTTAGTTCGCGTGCTCTGAAACTGAAGAGAGATATATGAATTGTTCAGATGCGTGGCTGCCGAACGCACTTTTAGGCGTCACGCACAAGCCGGCCTAAGTGCGTACCACGGACGGCAAACCATTTTCTTTCCCTAAATCGCCGCCGCAGGTGCTTCTCCCGAAAACACTCCATAACCACTGCGCGTACGGCGGGCGAGCAAGCGTCGCTCGATGCGGGCATTCACTCCCGGAGAAAAGCGGCGCTCAGATCGAGTTTTCCGACGACTCGCGCACTCACACACGGCCGTATCATATGCTTGGTCGGACGGGTACAAACAACAGCTTGTACCGGCGAGAACCCGCCTTCGCCATGAAATATGGGAGCAGAAAGCCACGGGCAGCGTGAGTGGCCTTTTCTTTATGGACCCTCCGAAGACGGGCAAAAAACGCGCTCCGCATTAGGCCTACTGCACTTTTTCCTGCCTCCCTTTTTTTATGTTTCTTTTTTGACAGCCATACAAAAAGTGCTGTAAGGACCAGCCGAAGCGAGAATGGTGAAAAGAGAGACAAAGTGGACAATCTCCCTCACGCCACCCCCCACCCCTCTTTAAAAAACAGAAAAAAATCTACTATGTAAAGTAACAGAAGCAATAAGAAAGTTGGGGTCTGAGAAAGAGTGAGTGCTGGGTTCTAAAGAACGTTAAAGAAGAGAAGAGTGAAAAAAAATGTCAAAGGGTGCCGTAAGAACTCCTTTAGTCAAAGAACTCCTCGTTTTCAGAGCACGAAAAGCAGCGACAGACTCCTGAGTATAGAAATACATAAAATCTGAATTCTGGAGGCGAAACCGAGCATCGCGGAGAGAAGGAGGCGAGCGGAGATTTGCTTGGAATGCCTGCTTTCGCGGCTTGGCAATTCGTCACCGACGCATGAGTGAACAGCGGACATACGGCATCTCGCCCAGCGGGTAACGTGCGCCGCGCAATGGAAGGGTGGCGTGCTTGGAGCTCCAGTGCAGAAGGGGCTCAAAAGAGTGTGTATAGAAACAGTCCTGTGGCCACGGAATATGGAAAACAAAAACAGAGGCCGAAACGAGAGCAAGAAGTAGAAAGTAAGAGATGAAACGCGTCTTTCTGTTGCCGTCGTTATTCATTCCCTGTACGGCCGCTTCAGGCCCAAGAGCCCACCGCATCAACTCACGCTACATGAACGCGCGCACATGCCCGCCGCAACCAACCTGCGTAGGGGCAGTGTGATGCTTTTTTGTAAAGCGCTTGCTCTTTGAGAGCCTTCGTGCGTGGCCCAGTGCGTTTCTCTGCGTGTATCTCGGTGGAAGGCACTCACGCACGTGCGGCGATGCCTTCCTCACGCGCGCCCGACAGTTTTCGGGCAAAGTTGTGGCGGCGGCTGTGCACAAGGCTTGCGCTAAGACGCACCTTTAAATTTTTTTTATATGTATTTGTCGGCACCCAACGGCAGACGAGCCTTCTCCTTTCACTGTCGAAGTGGCGGACGCGCAATTGGTTCTGCGCTCGCGGCAATCTGGTCCGAAAAAGAAAAAGGATATGATGGAGAGCGGGCGTTTGAAATTAGTTTTTCCCGCGAAACGGCAAAGATGCACCACGAGGAGAGACGCAGAGAGAGAGAGAGAGAGGGGGGGGGAGAGAGGGAGGATCGCCTTCCCTCTCGGCTCGTTTCGACGTTGACGCTCGCTGTGTCGCTGACGTAGTAACAACCCCAGCAGCAGCAGCAGTGAAAAAAATAAAATGAAATTACATGAGCCAACCAAAAATCCTAACTAAAAGAAAGGAATACGAGTAGCGTCGACGCAGAAAATGTTAAGCGTCGTTGCCGCAACGTTTTCTCGTTTCGAAATCCACAACCTGACTTTCTTTTGTTGCTTCTTCACTGTATTCTGGCCGAAGTTTGCCACAGCGAAAGAAATTACCGGCGTGTGTCAGATGCAGAGAAGACGCTCCTCGTATAGTGTCCTTGAGCTTCGCGACATTGCGCTCCGGGTGCCTCGGTCGCGCCTCATTTTCTCTCTCGCTCTCTGCGTCTCTCTTTGTATATTAATCTCTCCTCGTCACTGGTGTCGACAAGAAGGTCTCCGAGCGTTTCTCTCGCAGGCTCTCTCTCTCTCTTAGGCCGCAAGGAGCGATGTTTTCGACAGGCCGCTGGGAGCGCTGATGTGGTGAAAAAGCGGGGACTACATTTTGGAACTGACGTGGGTTGCCTGAGGGCTACTAAGCGTTACTGAAAGCACGCGTGAATGGAGCCACGTGGGGCTGACATACAGGTGCACGCTACCTCTTCTTCGAGAGATAAACACTTGCCGAGCATTCAGATTTCTTAACGCGTCACAGTTGCAAGTAGATGCCTCGGCATGATCCTGTCTTATTCTGCGCATATTTGCTCCACACAATTCCTTCGCGAGGATCTCTTCCTAAGCGATCCACTGCCTAAACAACGATGAGAGACGCAGCATGCTTTAGACGGTTGCAAAATAGCTTGAATTTAGAGATATACTGAAAAAAAAATCTGACAGGACATAATGTACCGTATTACGAAGCGTGGATTGCATTTTCAATGCTTAGTTAAGCTTTCTTGTGTGTGTAACGAAGTTAAGTCAGGTTTTTCACTAAAAATGGAAGCTTCACTTTGGTATTGGATACAGAGACTGAGCGATGGTGATTTAACTGCGTGGATAGTCCCAGAACATAAGAGTGCTATTAGAGTGTCCTGCGGAGATATAATCAGGGATTACCCAGGAATTAGTGCATACAGTGGTGAGTGAGGAGGAAGTGAGTTTTAGCACCCCGCCAGGATAAGCTCTCTTGGCTGCAGAGGGAAAGGGGCAGTTCAGGTAAGGAGATACGATACAGGGCGTCCAGCAGTAGTGCTAACACATGAATTATTCGATGGCGTTATCATAAAAAAAAGGTGAGGCAGGTGAAAAGCGGACAGGGAAAGGGTATGTAAAGATCATTTCTTCCGCGTGGACAAGCTCACGGAAGCCACCTTATAAGATGAGGAGGAGGCAGTCCTTAATGGTAACGCGAGATGTTTATCTGGTATAATACATGGTTGGCTACTCAATGTGAGCTTTTGTGTGGCAACCATGAAAAGCATAGGGGAAGGTACGGAATGATTCACACTGGTACAGAAGTCACGCGCACACTCATGCACACATTGTAAAGATTGTTCTCACGCAGCATATCAGTTTTGAAAAACTGTATTGAGGTACTGCTATGCCACGCACTACGTAAATAGTAGGTGCGACGAAACTATCATGTGCGCTCGTCTGTGCTGCCCGAATACAATAAACACCCGCACTCTGCCAACGCATTTGCAGGCACGAGTGAACTTACGGGCAAAACTTCGCATTCACTTGGCTCTAGTCACGACGGAGAAGGGGCCTTTCAACAGTAGGGCTCCACGATCGGTTAACACGCCGTTTTAACACACTTTATAACATCCCTGGTACGAGAAACAGTCAGCTTTGCCAGGAGAGCTTAGCAGAGGGCTTACCTTGCTGTGTCGATGGCATGTACCCAGTTGTTGCACTCGGCCTCAGTTTCGGCTTTCAGCTCGTATTGCCTGGCACCCTCTTTCCGGTAGCTGATTGTGAAACTGTACTGCAGGGCAGAAAAAAAAAGAAGACAAAGCAACATCGATTAGGTAAAAATTATGCTTTGTGATTGAAAAAAAAAACGCCATGAGGTGGCGTTGTTTGCATCAAAATTCAGTGGCAAACGTACTGGTGGTTTGGTTTTATGCGAAACGACAAATGCGCCATTGCATCTGTACTTTTTGTTCACTCAGTGTCCCGTCGTTATCAAACCAGCTCCTATATCGCTTCATGAAAATTCGCAGTTTTTCGCTATCGGTAGGTGCTCGATTGCACAGGGATAATGACGCACTGATTATGAACGTGCAGTCGTTGCAGCTCCTTTCCTAAAAATACTATAACGTTATATAATGTGCAAAGTTATGTTGAAGGGTACACAACATCAGCTAGTGAAGTCAGCTCGGACGTTTCCATTACCCATCGCACTAAGACAGTATATTTCTTGCTACTTCGAACGGCCACAACTTTTTGAATACGTCCTTATTCCGGTCCATTGCGGGCTGAAGAGAATTTGTAGGTTTGCAGGGTCGTTCATAATGGCAGAGAGGTTTACACAATACTCACATCTATGAGGTTAAAAAAAAGTTAACTGACGAATGATTTTACTTAGTTCATCAGAGGGCGCTACGCCGCCCTGGTCATGCGATGGGGAGAAAAATTCGTGCCGGCTCTCCCAACTTCAGCCAGACTCTCCGGAATCGGAAAAGCGAAGATGACAGGGAAAACTTTTGTGGAGACAACTACATGTACTAATCTGTTATTTGAAGGAAACTCCGATTAAGCGAGACTAAAGTGAGTTCCGAAAATGGCGTACCACAGTTCGCTCGGTGCACTCTCCGCGTCACCTAACTTTTCTCTTCATTTTCTGGACAACCTTTCGTCACGTGTTTCTTCCAACACTTAAGAGCAAAGAAACTTCCCGCGGCGTCGACTCTGGGGGTTGTGCAAGCTCTGGGCCAAAAATTCTCCCAGCTTGATCTCCAGAAGAGTTCCGGTCTTCTTTATTCGTTTTTTTCCCTGCGCAGTGAACCCAATGCAGGATCTGGGAAGCGAGCAGAACTTCCGCCCTTGTTTCCTGGCGTCCTGCATCCCTATCTTCTCCGGCGTCGTCCATGGCTTCAAGTGGCTTCGGCCGAAGAGCCAGTGTGTACGGTCAGGGGCGCCTAATTCTTCCGGCAGGGCGCGGACATTTCCGGCTTTCAGTAGCGCTGCCTCTGGCCTTCTCTTGCAGGCGCTTCCGGCTGCCGGCGCGGTCGCAACCTGGCCCGCCGTGAACCTCGTTATGCCGCCCTCTCCGACTCGGCTAAGGGTTTCACCAGAACGCGCCGGAGTGTGTCTTGATGCCACCGGCAGCGACCCAAACTAAGCGAAAGGCGAAACAAAGCAGCGAAGCCCAGAAACGAGTCGCTTTTATCTTTATGCTAGCAGAGTACAGTCATCAAGGCTCGTCCAGGGGCAGAGCCCATTTTCGTCGAGACGCGAGGCGCTAATGCGCTCTGCTCACTGCCCGCCGCCTCCAGGGAGCTCCTCGTTCGTGTGCTTCGCGAAGCTCAACCTTCTTTCAGAGGCCGGGAACGATAAGCGATTCTTGCTGTACGGCTTGCGTGACCTCTAGTTCTGCAACACACACACACCTTGTGGATAGACTTGCGCAAGACTACGGGTCATGCCTAGCATCAACGGTAGTTCGGAGATACGAAGCTTTCGCAATGCAGCTCGAGACGCTGCCTTCTCATTGCATCTGTCTCTTTCACAGTTTCCCTCTGTTACCAGGGTCTCTTGCGAGAAAAATACACTTTGTAATATCGCCGGCGCACCGATCCAGCATGGCTGTGTAAAGATCGACATAGTGCGCACGAAATGTCACGTTTTGGGAGATAAGAAAAATATCATTCTAGTGCGTCCGTGCTTTCATGAAGACGTCAAACCTTCCTGCGCAACCTGCGAAGGTGGCGTGTGCCATTGGGCAGCGTCTTTAGCATATTCTTCACAGAGCGCTCAAAGACTGGTAGACGTGGGTGGTTCAGCTACTTCTGAAGATTGAAGTTCTTGAGGAACACTGCCCACAAGGGGCATGTTGTAGCAGATACAATTATTTTTCTCACCGCGCGGCTGAAGCGCGCTGATTGCCGACAGTATTGTTATGAGGCTAACGGCACGTGACTAAGCGCAATCGCCCCTAGAACTCACCGACAGTCATATGGTTACTGCTAACACTTTGCTGCGTTGCATGCTTGAGATGCGTAAAAAAAAGGAGTGGAAAGTTGGAAATAGCTCACGGCTTTAGAAGCCTAGCGTGAGAAGGGCGTGAACAAGGAAGCACAGACTGCGATGAGACTCATACTATTGGCTACCGCATCCCCTGCTTCAGAGATCGGCATATGGACGCGTTCCAGTCGCCAACCGTCTTTTCGATTCAAGAGTCGGTTGAATTCTTTCCTTGCTCGAATCTCCACTCATCATTAAAGAACGCCCCCCCCCCCCCCCCCCCCCCCTTCTTCTTAGCTGGCGCATGTTTTAACTTGCTCAACGCTAGATGATTCTAATAAGAAGTAATCGCGTACATGCAGACATGCCGCCAACTCTTGTACTTCTCATCAATTTTGGCCCCGTCTGCCGGCTCAGCGCCCAGATGCTGCCATTTCTATTAGCGCCTGACGGTCTACGCGCGCTATCCTGCTTAGGAAGCTAATCTTCTCTCCTCGGGAACGTTCCTCAGTACACGTAAATGTGCCCTGATCCATCTTTCTGATCACTTTAGAGCTCCCTTAATTCACTCCCGTTGCTGGGACAAGCCCCGGTCGCCAACCTCGTCTCTACGGCAACGGGATCCCGGGAGGGCTGACCGTTACCGCTGGCTCGTAATGTATAGCGCCTGGAAATCTAGCGCAAGCCTCCACGACACTCGCGTGCGGACCAGCGTTCGATCGCTCAAGCCAGTTGTGTAAATGAAGTGAATAACTTGAGATTTTACTTGAGGCAGCTGTGAGCCTACCGTGTAAACTGCATTTGGCAGGCACTTAGCTGTGGTGCCTATTTTTGTTGCTTTTCCGCGGTATTTTCCCGAAAAACGCCCAGAGCGAGTTTACTGGCTCAGACTAAAATTACTACATACTTTGGCGATAGGACACATTTCCTGGCTAAGGCCTAAATCAATGAAACTCTCGAGGTGATATCGTTCAGTATCGTGGCTACCTGCTGGTTGAGTGCAGCAAATTATCTGAGCACTGGCATCCATCAATCTCCAAACCAGTCTCGCGTGCAAAAGGCTGTGTGAAGCTAGGTCTTTCAAGGTTTGCTCACTTTTTCATATACGCCATGTTGAGGTTTTATGCTGTATTTACTTTTCCCCTGAGGCATGACTTGCCAGGAACTATTGTTCTTTATAACCGGCTTGCACACGCATCTATCTTCCTTTCTAACGGGTTCGAGTCAAAAGCGACAATTTTGAGTTGATCGCGAACTTATTGCAAGTTCATCTTTAGTCTTTTGGTTCGTATTTTTTTCTTCTGTCTTTCCTTCGAATGAGGTCTGTTCAGGACAGCAGGGCAGACAAAGATGTCTTTTACCGCTCTACGGGAGGCATGTTTCGTTTGGTATCAATTATATTAACCTTGTCTCATATACATCTTCCACTGTGAAAAAAATTTTAGTTTTTTGGGTGAAAAATTCTGACTTTCTTCACCCTCCTCGAGTTGCCAAGAAACTGTAGTTCAATACCCGGCACTCCCCGCTTCCCGTTTCCGTGGATAATGTGGCTTCAAAATGACGTTCCTCTGAGATAGGTCTTCTGTGGGCAGTCTTTTTCCTTATATCAAGTTATGAGAACGTTCAGTCCACACAAGGCAGCAAAATGCTGCAAATCTGCGACTAATAAAAATAGAACGACCCAAGCCCTTAGAAGAGACTTATGCCAATGGGAGACACTAAGCAACTAGCACTAGAGCGAATAGTGTCAAAAATGTGTTTTGCGCTGCCTGAAAAAAGTATTTATCTTTGAAAAAAAAAATGCTACTTACATGTAAATACTGTATTTAAAAAAATTTTGTCACAGTGCCTTGCAGTGAGCGAGACACGAGGCAACTACAAGAAATGAGGTTTGCGTCCTCGGGACCTGATTATCCTGGATCTACGATGGGACATTTTGCCACTACCTGACGAAAAATGCGATGCTGTTAACGGGGACCACACTGGCGAACAGGCCAATTTCGCCTCATTTGGTCGCTTCTGCATACCTTTTTTTCCTTTTTCGTTGTGCATACTTTTGTTTAGAATGGCTAGCTTAGAAAACATCTGTTTTGCAGCCAGAGTTGTTACTGGTTTGTCCGTCGCTGAAGCGGGGCTAATCGGAGATGGCAGTATCGCCGACTGCGCTGGTGAGCACAAATTTCTCCGCCATTGGTCGTGCCCTTTCGTGTCCGTAATAGACGCACATATCAGGGTTCTTTTTCGACCGACGTGGCTTGCTTAACTTCATCACTTGTTTTGCACAAAGTATGGGTATTCCCACTCACCATATCCCGTTCCCTTAGTCGAACCATGTGTCAACATAAGTGTCCCGCATGGATGCATCACAATCATTGTACAGTGGTTCACTGTACATACATGTATAAATTTCAAAACACATTATGCATGCCTTTGTTGTATGAATCTATTTACATTTCATTATTGGTACCAACAAGCTCACTGTATGTAATTGTCATGTTTATCTCATCGCTACACATTTGTATGCAGCGATCCATTTTAAGCTGTAATAGTGTGTTTTTCTTGTGGTCTCTCTTCTGATATGCGTCCTGTCTAATGTTCTATGTTCTATATGCTTCCCGTTGTGGCTCCTCGTCTCTTAGTGAATGTAAAGTAAATGTTTTCTAGCCAGTCACTTATAATTTCTGTTGTACTGGCGTGTCTTCTTATGGCCTCGGTTCTGATATGCGTTCTGTCTAGTGTTCTTAATGTTTCCTGTTCTGACTGCTTTTCTCCTTGTTAAAATGTCCAATAAAATTTTTCTAACGAGTTGCTTATCTGCAGGTGCCACCATATAAGTATGACGGCATCTGTAAATGCTTTTAGGAAGTCATTACTGAACAGCCGGCTGAGCGGACCCCTCTAGTCTATCCCCCCCCCCCCCCCCCCCGCACCCTCCTCCTCCGATTTCCACCTTACGCTTCCACTTCGCTCTCTTCCACCGCTAGCCCTCCTCCGGTTTTTCATTCTCGCCGTGGCTTCGTTATCGCCCTACTTTCATTCTCCGTTGTCTTAGCTTTGCTATAGCTCGCCAGGTTTGGCCGCCGCCGACGACGCACAAGCCAGTAACGGAGGCCAAAGTGCTTAGCTCTAAAATAAAACTAACAGTTACGCCGTCTCTCGATGAAATTAATGATTTGCGTGACAAGCGCAACAGCAGTAAATTTTTCACCTAGGTGCCTGTAGTGGACACCTTAATAATTAAGCATCCCGTATAGTACTATAGCATGAGTGTATTAATAAACATACAGGACTTATGTGAGGGATGACACTGTTAGATGCTTCCTGTTAAAGACCCATTTCTGCTGTTTTCTTTAAATGGTTTTTTTATATACTCGTATGAACATTTGAGGCACGCTATTCGCTTTGCCCCATATATGGTCATGACAGCGCTGGCAGGGGCGTGCTAATGTCATCAGTGAGAGGGTCGTTTGTTCACCTGCACATCGACATCATGAAAACACACCGACACGTTCTATTCTCCACGTAGTACACCGTACGGAAACACTCCGTTCTCGCAAGAACAAAAACAAAAAGACAGTAAGAAAAAGCGACTTTCTGACCCCATGGCGCTGCGCGTTGCCTAACTGTGGCCCCGACAAAGAAGGCGCTTTCACTCGCTCACTGGTGCTGCCCTCAGCTGTGGGCAGTACGCACGCTAAAGTGCACGAATGAGAGTCAGCTTTCCACCAACAAAGCGCAGCACCGCCGAGGCGGTGTCCCACAAAGAGCACCGCCTTCATTACCTGAGTGCAATAATTTAGCGGCAGGGACGGCAATTAGCGTCCCCTTAGTGCTCCGTTATACTATCTTGCGCTGCCTGTTCGTATACACGCAACTGAAGAACACCGTCTTTCGACTTGTACTTTCGCATTACGTGTAGCAGAATAGAATAACTTCCTGTTTCTGGGTGTTGCTATTTTCATAGGCGAAAGCTCATAGTTATTGTCATGTAAAAATTCCATGTGCGCATGAAAAGAATGCTTGCCGTTGAAACGATGAGAGGTGTACCGTTCGGGAAAAGCTGAGAGATGAAAACGAGAGACACAAGACGATGGCTATCCTGTGTGTCACTTCGCTCGCGCTGTGCACACCCCATTATGCTTCACCAACTAACTCAAGCTGCTGTCCTATAGAAATGATGTCACTCTAGGTAAAAGTATATAAGCAAAACACGCGGTGCCTAGTTTAATATGACTTGGCGCTGGTCACATTTCACTAGGCACTGTGTTTAGGGGCTTGATTCATGCGGTTTCCAGCTGTTACATACTCGTCGTAAAAAAAAAAGAAAGAGTGTGAAGCGTAGTAGTCGGACTTCGTTTTTATGACCACAACGTATTAATAATCAAATTCAAATAATCACAAGTCATACTGGACGCGCTATGCGATGCCATTAAGGGTCGTTTAGCTTCCAGCGGCTCTACGGTCGAAGTCATTGCTTCTGCTCTGTTTTTTAAAAAGCCTTTTGTAATCACGTCGACGATGAAGCGCCTGGTTAACTTCGTCCTCTTTTTCTGGTTCAATATAATCTTGAATCAATTTCAACTTCTTGCGCTGTTTGCCAACAGATCCGGCGGATCAGTCTTAATTCACCCGCATGTTCGTCTATGCTTGCAGAAGTGATTAATTTTGGGTCTGCACAGAAGTTCCGCTCACCGAAGGATGGTTCGTGTTTACCGGGCAAGCGGTTGTAATCCGTAATGTGAAGAGATTATCGGGACTTACTGGGATCAAAGTCTGGAACGAACAATATTCGTATGACTCACGAGTGGCTCACATTATAAGCGTTTACTGCCAACGTTAGTTAGCCTTTAATTATCATTAGACGTCTGGTGAAAAACAGAGCGCGTTGTAATTGGTAAGGCTTGGACGACAAGTTAGCGCTAACCGAGAGCTTTTAGTTTAACTAGAGCTGCATATATAATCAGCACGTATATTAACAAGAAGCGAGTGAGTGCAAACTGCGCGAACAAGACGGGACCTAAGGCACACAAAAGGACAGAGAATGCGCAGGTGGCAGGTATAATGAGGCAGGTAAATACGGAATACGTGTCGTTTTTTCGGCGCCTTGTAAGCTGAAAGAAAGTATGACCCCTTTTCTCAGAAGAAAAGAAAAATACAAGAACAGAGCGCAGGTCGTGCAAGAAAAATCATCAGACCAAGTTCACTAGGTGTGTCTCCGAGGTTATCTGCCAGATACCTCTATCTTGCTGACGGGCTTACATAGGCCAAACCGGCTGGTGCTTCAATGAGCGAGCCCTGGATCATATAAGGTCGATGCACACCGGCACAGACATCAATCTACCATTGCACTGCAAAATCTGTGACAGCCGCAACTGCGTTTATTACCTGCACAAGACCGCTTTCCTCTCTAGTGCACGCAGCAAAACTGAAAGAATCGAACCTTTCCTGATTGCCAAAAGGGGTGGCGACTGCGTTAGCTCGCCCTCGTTATCGCTATCGACACAAGAGATAGTTTTTAGAAGGACATGTTCGTGTTTCACACCGGCTCTGATTCTCCTGTAAAATTCTGCTGTTGTTTTCTATCGTCTAGCCGTTTGGCGATAGTGTTTTTCTTGTTATGTTCGTGGGCCTTATAAACCATGTGCTTTCGCAAATAAAATCAGCTGGAAGTCTGCGCTTTGTACGTCCTTTTATGTGTCTTACGTCCCGTCTTGTTCGCGCAGCTTCTACTCATTCGCTTCATTATGAACCAACTAGCCCGCCATAACGTCCTTGTTCAGTATGTGAACATACGTGCAGCTAAAATCTTCTTAAGATTTGTAAAAGGAACATCTTATCACAGCTTCGGAATTAAATAAACACAACAGCTTCGTCTTCAGTGCCCGTTTTGAGCATGTGTATTGACTGTTTCGTCCACTTCGCGTACAACACGAAAAAAAAAATCTACACTCTTCAGATAGACTCGCCTGCTTGGGCGGAGTACCTCTGCGCTGCAGAAATGTCATCAAGCGAAGTCGCGGAAACCGCAATTCGCTCACCCCTGGTCTTTTTTTTCTTTTCAGCGTTTGCTGGTTCTATAACGAGCTGCATTCGCGCTAGTTTTCCAGAATTGGCTGCTAAGCCTACATGTTTTCATCAGCGAGCGCCGGATGCAAGGCAAAGATTGACTCCCGCTGAAGCACCAGCATAAAAGACGGCCCGTTCGAGGAAAAGCAGGTGGCGGAAACGGCGGGAGGAAAGCCAAGCTCGGTAACGAAGGAAGTAAAACCAATTGAGAAGAAGGAAAAAGAGACAAAAAAAAGGAAAGACTATGCTCTGATTTAGCAGCGTGAAGGGCCTGGGGAGATGGAGGGAAATGGGGGATAGGGAATAGGGGAAGGGGCTGATGACGGCGCAGTTCCGCAGAGAACTCACTGGCAGTCGTATTCTCGAGGCCTGTTGTTACAGTCAGTCCGAGTTAATTCTATTTGTGGCTCTATACCTTTTGCTTTTTTCCTTTATGCGCCGATCGTTGTTGCCAGGGCGGCACCTCGGCTACATCGTGAAAGGGCGCTGCGCTCTGCCTGACAGTGGAAACAGCTGCAGCGTTCGGGCGCAGCGCAGCTGTTCCTCCGAAGACGGGTCTCTAGAGACCAAGCCGGGACATGCAAGAGCGCGGCTCTTAGCTCGTGTCCAAACTGCGCGGCCGAGTTTTTCGCGTGCCAACCCAACCACTTCCCTCTCGTTGTTTCTTGCTCGGCCCGCGCCTACAGTGGAGCCGATTATCGTGGCAACAAACACTACGCCCTAGGCAGAGCCGGTACGGTTCGCTCTTCACCGGAGTAGATGCCTGTCCAAACTGCTTCCTCTTTTTGTTAGTGCGCAAAAAATTAAGGCTTCCGAGGCAGTTGGCATGTTAAGGGCAAACCGAAAACGGAAGAGCTGGCTTGTCGTTAGGCTCTCGTGTAAACGGAGTTTTCCGCCCAGGCCGATAAGGCTGCTGGCGAAGCGAGCCTCTTTCGTTTTTTTTTCTTTTATCGTGCTACGTTGTGTCCGTGCTAAAACCTCTGCCGGGTTTCGACAACTCGGGACTTTTGCTGTGCTGGGCACGCTGACTTAGTCAGCCACCGGTTTTTCTTTAGCGCAATGTCCTGCATGGTTGTGTTTCCCTGACATAGTTAACTTCGTCAGAAAGGCTGTTTTTTTGTCGGCCAGAAACCGTGTTTAAGCCTAGCTGTAATCGCCATTCTCAAGGCAGCCGTGCGCAAAAAGAAATAAAGTATCCACGAGGAGACACGCGCTTGCGAATCTGTCTGCTCAAGTTCGAGTAAATATCGACTTTTTTACTCACGAGTAAAGAATACATTTGGTGAATCGTGAGCTATCTGCGATTTTTTATATTTTTCCTGTTTCTCAACGGGGCTCCATGTTCCCAAACTGCTTGCATGCGTCGCCATCAGTCCCTCTTTTTAGTCGGCTTCGAAAATAAACTGAATAATGCTCGTGGAAGAACCTTAACGTTTCCACAGTACACCTTAGCGCTGTTCTACTGATGTAAACTTAACTACGCGATTCGTTAAAAAAAGAAAAAAATTCTAGGGATGAATAGAATACCCCCAATGCGAAAATCGAGCGCAGCTTTGTACGTGTCTCAGGCTCTGTAGGGTAATTTTTTGCTTTGCTCGGTCGTCAGCGCGTCTCGCGACGATATTAGTTCGATAGTAGGGTTAGTTTATGAAGACGACGGTGTGCAATGCACAGCTCGAGATAATGTGTATATTAGTTCGATAACAGTATTAGTAGAAGACGTTGACGATGTGCAATGTACAGCGCGAGAATGTGTTGCAGTTTAACACGAGCTGTGATCGGCTGCGGTGATAGGCTGTAGGGATCGGCATCTTGCGCACTCGCGTTAACACATCGTGGCCCTTGAGGCCAAAGCGCACAGCGCGATACAGTAGAAGGTGTTTCTACAAAGTACACACCGAAGCTCTACCTGTTTACTCGTGGTTCCATAGGGAAAACATTTCTGTGCCTTATGTTAACTGCCGTCTGTGTAGTGCATCTGAAACCATTGAACACAGTTTTATTAACTGCAAGAATGCGATTTTTTTGGGATGTGTTGCAGAGGACGCTACAGAAAGACTATTTTAAATTGCTACTGTGTTCGTTACCTTGCGGCTACTCAACCTGATTACGAGCCATATGATATCTTTTTCCTCATTAGACTTCATAGCGCATGCTGGGCCGCAATGTTGAACCTCTTGTTTCAGCCAGAAACCATTTCAGTCGAATGATTCTCCAACTCGGAGATATTTATGATAAGAGGGACTTTCTAGCGGAGTGGTTCCCACTGTTGAGGCGGTGTCTATTTTTGCCGGTCTTATAGCTACGTTGTTTTCTGCCTAGCTAGTGCAGTGCCGTCACTAGCAGTGTGTTTTGTAAATAATCTGTATATATCGCCTTTCTGTACATACATTACCTCGTGTAGTAAATACCATGTTGCAAAAAAAATGCAGTGTGATAGCCTAGTGCTTTCGTGCAGTGGCCAGCGAAGCTGATCTGTTCGCGCTGCCACGGGTTCGAATCACAGTTGCGGCAGTGTTTATTTTTATCATTTTTTTATCGTTTGGCTCAGTTACACCGACGGCGGTGACGCGGCTCAACCCAGGAACGGGCGCTTAAGAGCTTCGCTCGAAAACCGACATGATCGTCAACATGTTGCCGCGCACTCCCGCGGGACGGTAGCACCAAGCCACGCGCATGCCGCGGCTCGGTGTTACTTACACTGTGGGCCATGCATAATGGCACTTGTTCATGGCCAGCCAATGCATCCATCAGTGAATGTGGCGCCCGGCGTCTTCGATTATCAATGTACACACAGTCATCGCCCGCGGCTGCCTATGGACAATCGATGCCACTGATGCGTGGCGTGCGGCGCAGGCTTGCGCGATTTTGTAGTTCGATTCTTTCAGTTCCAGGGCGCGGGATTGCACGGGCATCGTGCTCCTGCCTCCATTCGCGTATTTCGTCAGGCATGTCTAGACTCCGAATACAAACTGCATTTATTATACGAGATATATCCCAGCTCCCCCATAGACAACTAGTTTTTGTTTCGTAACGACAGGTCGCTCTAAATTACTGACAACACAGAAGCTATTATTCTGTCGTCACTTCATACTTCTAAATTAATACTTCTTAATTAATGCAGTGTGAAACTATTAACAGGGGCCGACTACCGCGCAGATTAGTACGCGCCGCGTGAAAGTTCAATGAAGGCCTGTAATCTTATGCGAATTCCCAGCAAAATGAGTCGCTCAGTGCTACCCGCTAGGAGCGCGCTAATCAGGTCGCCAAACCGAGTCAGTGCATCACGGTGCGGTGTTTATTTAAACTGCTCGTCCGGTCCAGAGAAAGAACTGTTTTCACCTTTCTGTGCGCACAAAGCGAAGGCTGCTTACATGTCCGGATTCGTCAGACTAAACTAAAGAAAGCCAGGAGGAACTTCCGATGCGCAAGCCGGCAGGTTAGTGATCGCTCATTTAATCGTAAACAGAGTGTTTTTTGCGTTTCGCTTCAATAGACAAGCTGCCGCCACGATCTCGTGCTGTGTAGTTGCGGAACATAATAGCCGCTGAGGTTCTTCGAGGGGGCCTTTGGTGAAACCGAGATGCAGAATTGCGGTAAATTCAGTCTCTTCATTTAGGTAAAAGAAGCGTTCAAATAATGCTGTTTTATCTTTGCATGCCCTAACGCCATTTCCATTTGTAATATCTTCACGAAGGACGTCGCCAAGAAAGCTTGAGTAACATAAATAAGCAACCAAAAGAAAATCAACATCCGTGCGTAGCCGAAACGGGTCATCTGAGAATAGAGAGAGCGAATCGTTCGCGAATACGGACAACGTTTCAGCTTCGGGTAGCACCGATAAATTTCATTCTGGTCGCGCGCACTTTCGAGCTCCTTTTGTAGACAGAACCTTTCCACACCTGTCTTAGCCAAATAAATCTCCCGAGCGAGCTGGCAGGAGAAAAGAGAAACCGCCTTTCGCAAGGGCTCCACTGAATCTGAAAGCTCTTAAGAAACGTTCAGGGCTGAATGAAGCGCGCTTGAGTGCTGCTCTCCACGCACCAAGCCCGAGACCAACTTTCAGCTTGCCTTGTAGTTTCAATGCAGATTGTGCTTCTGTCTGCTTTTTATATTTTTTTCTTCGCGTAGTGTTCCTTGCGCTCAGAGGCACACAGCACGCGAAAGCGAGTGGATGGACAGTGCAAAGAGAGCCGGTAAAAAATGACCCGCTGACGCAACGGATTAGCCGATAAAGGCGGGTCGGCTCGACAAGCTCCGCTGGTCGTTGTTCGTCCGCGCACTTGCACGTCGATAATGCTGCGGTAAAAGACATTCTATTCCGGTTACCGCTACCGATCCATCAGTGTATTTACTCTGGGTGTGTTCTCGCTAAAAAGTGAGAAAAGCCGAAATGGAATTGAATGCTCTTGGCACAATGGCAAATGGACTGGTGTTCGGAGGCATCGAGAAAAATCGTGGCGCCCATCAATGGCGCGTGAAGCGAAGCGCATGGAATTGCGTAAAGGAAAGAGAATCAAGAACACTGATACGGTCGCATGTTTAGACGTCAAAAGCTCAGCTGAATGAGTCTGTCGTGGCCATGAGCGACGCGCATTAGATGCTATTGGTGAAAGGTCGACAGGGTGAAGAAATTTTTTCGCGAAAACTCTCGAACAAAGAATGGCAGATGGATCGGGCGTGTTGCGGTATCATAAGTACCACTAGAGATAGTGGACCATAGCATGGCCTTATCTGGCCGGCTGACATAACTCGGCGACATCCACTACTTCGCTATCTGATAACCTTTCTGAAACACGGATTCGCCTAACATTGCGCAGCAAGCATGTATATTTCGACAACTCTTCTAACGCAATCGTTTCAGCGCAGCAAGCTTAAGTTAGCCTCCCCGTTCTCGAATGTTGCCAGACTTAGCGCCTATACATATTAACGCTACAGCGTTAAGGGTCCCGTCCAGCGCAGAACCCGGCGTCGTAGTTGGCGTATCGAGAAAATCAGGATTGGTTGAGAACGTCGTGACGTCATAGGTGGATTACATAAATTCTGATTACGTGTTGCAACATGACTCAAACGTCATCATGACATGAAAGAGTGTAAAGTAAATTAATTTCACTGAAAATAAAATCGGGTTAGTTAGATCTTAATTAAAACTGTGACCATTGCGTCGCATATGGCAGACACGCTATCCATAGGCCACCGAGGTATGTTCGCTCGACAAGTCAAAGGGAGGGCTTGCGTGTCTTGTCTGACAGCCTCCGTGCAAAGGGTACCATAGGCTACTGAAGGGACCAATTAACGTTATCGCTTCATGCCATCAAGTCGGAGTGTTTCCCGAATTTTTCTGTCATTCATCCCTGAATATTTCTTCTATCAGCTCTGCACTATACCTTTCTCTCCGCATAAGTTACCAAAAACTATTTATTTGCGCCCACGTCATGAGGCTCCCAGTAGCTTCAACCGCATCACTCTAAATAAATCATACAATAATGCTGTACTGGGGCGCCCCCCCACGTAGTGCTCTACTGTAATGCAGGTAGGAATATTTGAACGTTGCTTAACAGCTTCACTTCTACAGTATCATCAATAATCTGCTTATACTTATAGAAAGAATTAATGAAAAGTAGTTGCGAATAATAAGCCTGCAGACATAGCTAGAGAATAAGGCTTATGACAGATGGCGCCGATATTCGCGGAAAATATATGAAAATGAGCGCTGACTCCTTCAAGAGCATTGATCAGAGCTTTCTGAATGCTTTGGAGGAATTAAAGAATTCTTTTTGGATGTGGCATTGTTTGTTCGTGTGCATGCGTGGGCGTGCTTATCTGTGTTTGCGCGCTCACACACACACAAAAAACAACACCTTGTAGTTATCTTCATTTTCTGTGTGAAGGGAAGGAAGGCTCAGGCCAGCCTGGAATGCGCGTCCGCTAACGGTGGACAAATGAGGCAATCTCAACGATGTCTCGCAGTAACGGTTTCCTACCTAGTCAAAGCACGTGCGGAGCTTACAGCGAGAACTTCGTAACATTGAGCACCCACCTTCCTGCGCTCTTTCGAAATCGGGCTGTTCCGTAACTGTCTTGTGTCCGTACACGCTATAGCTATACCCATAGAGCTCGCTTCATCATCAACTGTGTGCAAAAGAAGGTACGAAAATTGCGCCTTCTCGTTCAGAAAGTCCTCGTGTGCGCCTCAAGTGTGCCGCGGGTGATCCACTTGTTAGAGGTAGCAGAATGCTAACTGAACTCTTCTTTCTTGATTCTTCTCTGCATGTGAATAAAACGCTGTGCGGTGTCACATTTGAGCCATATTAAAAACTCCGTGCCACATTTGTGCTGAAATACAACTTTTTTTGCAAGAAACTCTGAACTGTTAGAAGTGCTGCGAAGAATTCTTCAAATACTGCATTTGTTCGAAGCAGTTGTTTGTGCCTGGATGCGTTATTCCCTCCGAACTCTTTGGACAATGGCGAAATTCTTGGTTGTAAGAACAAACAGGCAAAAAAAAAAACGAACGTCGGAGGTTTCTTGAAAGAAGGCCCAGATGTTAAACACGAAGAAAACAAAAATGATAGCAAAGAAGCTGAGGGGAGGCGTGCTGGCTCGGGCAACGCGCGCACGTCTAAACAGCGGCGGCGGCTGTTCGCCAGCCGAAGCAGAGACACGTGCGCAGTGAAGACACAAGCGAAAGCCCGGAGGCCTTTGTAGTTCGAAGCGAAAAGACGTGTCTCGGCGGATCTAGCGCAGTCTACGCCCCTCTCGTTCTTTTCCCGCGGCTTGCTGTAAGGCCTTTCGTGTCTTTGATACACCGCTTGCGCGGCTTCGCTTCAAGGCGGTGATGCGCTTTCGCCCGCTTAGGGCCCGTGCCGTCAGTAAACCCGCTTAAGCTCGCTAAAACGGGCTGCGCCGCCAACCACATGGAAGCAGAGCAGACAAGAAAAAAACAAGGAAACAAACAAGAATACGAGGTATAGTTTGCGCGGCGCGTGAATGTTTCAGGACGCGTCTGTTCGCGAGACCCTACGTGTGACACTGCACAGGCGGCAAAGGCTGCACTTAAGATAAAGCTTCGTTCAGTGCTCTCGGTTTAAACACCTGCCAGTCTTTATAACGCGGCGCTTTTAGTGATGGTTTAGAAGACAGTTTTCAACTAACCGAACTCTGAGCGTCGACGGGCTGCTGAGGCCATGGATGGATGGAAGCGTTCATGTTTCCCGTGGGGCATGCTGAATCTTTGCCTTTAGACATTCACCCCGGAAAGCATCTACGGGAGCCCCTGCGCACATTTCAGATCGGTGTAATATGCTTAGTTTGAGAGAAACTTTGAATGCGGTGCCTGTTGCTAAGCGGATTTGATTAAGACGGCTGAAACTGAGCGGGAAACCGAAGGCTGCGCGAGTGCTAACAAAACTCGGAATTTTCGATGCGAGTGCGTCATCAGAAATACGGTGCGTGCAGCACATAACACCTGATAAGTTTATGGCTGCGTCCATTAGGAATTCTTTTTTCTTACCATTTATTTAACAATGCTGGAAAATTGACACATATGAAACTAAATTTTGATTTAGGTTTAAAATACACCCTTCTTCGAAATCTCTCTTTTCACATACATTGTGATGATTGGAAACAACATCGCAACCATAATATTTAATACAAGACTATTAAGAATTCGAACTATTACTGGTAAACGTGAGATATTCTGTGCCTTTTCACAGCCGTGTGTTTGAGGAGCCCCTTAGCAGTAAAAGATAAGTGAAAACGAACAAAGCAGAATAAAGCTAATGAAAAATGGTTGTTGATTTCGTGAAACAAAAATAAAGAACTGAGGACTTTGCGTCGTTCAACTGGCAATGAGTTAATACAAATGTTTCTTTTTTGGAACATTGGAGTTTGGCAGTAGCAAAAATTCAAACGCTGTCGCAGGGTGTGAGCGCCAATTTGCGGATGTTATCAGGCAGCATCCCAAGCGCTTGTTACATGTATTGGACTCGCCGCACGTCTTCGGACACTCAACGCCCCCATTCCACTCGAGGACGCACCCCACCTGAAAACGACGAAAGCAGGGTGAGGCAAGTGCTGGCGGTTGTCACGTGATCACGGTACGGAGCTGCACGTGGGACGTCGTGAGCCATGCGTAACGTAGCCATAGTTTAAATGGCCATCGCTCAATAAATGCTTTCCCCTCCTACCACGGCTTCTAATGCGCTGAATGCGATAAAGCTCGCATGACGAAAGAAAACATTATTCAAGCTTGGTGGCTTCCTTTGTAATTTACTAAGCCGATATTGGAGGCAGCCATGAGGTTAACTTCTGATAGCAAGAAGAAAAAAGTCGCACTGCACAGGCCATGATATGTTTCAGGTGACATTAGCATTCTGTGTATGGGAAACGCCTATGTTAAAGAAATGAACATGAAAAAAACATGATTAAACATGACAAATGTGCCTACATTTTTTTTCACTGTTAGTTTAGAAAACACATGTGAATCGCGAATAGGAACTTTCATCATTGAAACCTTGTCTCATAATGCGGCGTTTAAAAGGTTCGCTAAATGGGACAAGCTTTTTTTTTTATTGTGCACAGAAACGTAGACAGCCTTCAAGAGAGTGGCACGCTATATAAAATTACGGCGAAATTGGCAAGGAACCTAAACCGCCCGGTGTTTTATGATTTATGATAATCTTCTAACTTATGAAAAATGCGTGGTGCTAGATAGCCGTAGAAATGTGTCAAATTTAGCAAAGGATTCTTCGGTACAGAATCATATTTTAAAACTCGTTACATCTAATTACTGGTTTTGAAACTGTTTTGAATAGTTATAAATGATGAGCAACTTTATGAAAGTGGCTATTGCCAGAATGGTTGAGCTGTCTGATATTGCTCTTTGTAAGTGGAATCTGCGTGCTCGAAGGGTTCGGCCACTGCAGAAGTGTGTGAGCTTAATGACTACGAACAAGCATGAATGAATACGTTCTGACGCAAAGGGCTGATCGTCGGTTTCTTCTCGACATTATTAAGTCAGCAAATTTCTTCCCATTTAATAAAACTTCCCTTCTCTGCTTTGAGGCAATAAACTCAGCTTAAAAATGAAAGGACCAGGCGTTCTGTAAGAATGCTATATTATAAAGAACATAAATTCTCCCTGCATTTCCTAAAAAAAAGGAGCTTATTATCCCAGTCAGTTTGGTATGCATAATTACATGTAAAGAAATAGGCAGAAAAAATGGCCGAGTGATACCTGCGGCAGTGAAAGTGTGCTTACGTAAAACGTGCTTCCCGTCCATACTAAAAGGTAATTATGCGGCATGGTTTGCTTCTAAGTGGTATCGTCGACCACTAATGCCATTCCTCAAGCTTTAAACCTCCATAAGGTAGGAGGAACCCTTGTTCTCACATTTCAAGAACCTTTGAACTTTAAGGAAGCCGGGAGAGCTGCACGTATTAGTGAGGAGAAAACCATGCAGCCTTGCTACATTTGGTAAGAACAGTGCCTTGGGTCAGAATTGCGGGCCTCTCACTGGTAAATTCGAATAGGCCTGTTACTGAGACAGTTGCGAAATGTATACTCAGTACACCTTTTTCCGTACCACGCAGCGGTTTTTACCAGACAACAGGGATCCCTGATTGAGGTTATCCCGGAGTTTTAGTGCCAAACTAATGGCGTTGAAACAATGGCTACTTGCAAAGCGGGGCCTTGTCTAGGACACCGTGGTATAGGCTTCCTCCATGTTCAAGTCCACTGTTTGAGATGGTAGGAACTACGCCATTTTGTTTCCCCCGCCGGAAGAAAGACACTGTCACTCCGTCCCACACGCAGAGTAGCGTGTCGATGGTTTAGGAACGTAGTCTGAAATCTCAGCCTTTTGTAATATTATTATTGAACAGCTTCCTTTCGTTCGGTCTTTTTGTGTCTTCATTTTTTCCCAGATGGCAGCGGAAAAGAGCACATCGTCAGCCAGCCGGTCAAAATTAAAGCGTGTCTGGGTCAGCGTAACAAATTAACTCTGCAGTCCGTGCATCGCCCGAGCCCTTGCATTTTTATTGCGCAGATTATACGCACTTAGTAAAAAAGAAACGCGTACGCGCTCGTCCAAAACAGGCAGCGCCCTCCCTCGTGCACCGATCGAAACGCAGAAAAGGAGCGTGCCGTCATAAAAGCCTGCTGCCGGGGTGATAATTATCGCCGCCTGGAGTCGGTAATAACTTGGACGTCGACGGCGCGGTGATAGCGACAGTCCTTTGCCGCCGCGCGGCTTCAAAGGTGCCCCTCAGCGCGAAAAGGAAATTGCGATCGTTCCTGGGAATCCTTGTTGTTGTTGTAAGCGTTATTTTCTCTTCCAGCGCACGTGCGCAGTAGCGACTTCGGCTTACTCGACGATTGCGTGGCACCGTACTCGTGATTAGCGCGAAACAAACTACCGACAAAAAAGTAAATAAAAAGTACCGCGAACACTGTCGAATAGCGGATCGCAACCGCGTAAGCAGCCACTACATGGCGCGACGGCAGCTTCTGCGTCAAGCAATGCAGCAAGCGCGCGAGATGGAATAATAAAGCAGATGGAAGGAGGAAAGCTTGGAGAGGGGACCCAACTCTGCTGCGGCCATGTTTTTGCAGGAGCGACGACGCTGACGACGATGACGTTCGCTTTATTAATCTCTTGTTCTTCGTCTCGCAACGACTGCGTTCTCCCGCTGCTGCCGCGAGGCGGGAAAGGTGGGATTCGCAGATTGGAAGGCATTTCGCTCTTGGCTGAACACAGTGGCGCAGCCAGGGTGTGCGCTCTTCTCCTGCGATATGCGCACGCTACCGGCGTTCTGGGCGGCCGCTGATTAGCGAGAGATCAAAGAGCATGTTTTTTCTTTTCTTTTTTTGCTGTTACTTTCCTCCGTTTCCGGGTGAGGCAAACACGCACGGTATGTGTGATCAGTGAAGAAGCTGCAAGATTTGTTTGTGCCCTCGATGGACAGGACCGGGAATTAATCTAAATTTCCGCACCGCTCACTGTTGCTGCTGCCTTTGCCCGCCGGTGAGCTCCCGCCGTGGACTGGCGAAACGCAGCGCGTTTACTCTGAAAGGACATCTAGAGTCGGCGGCGCGTGTTTGCTTGCGCTGCCTGGTTCCAGCCCTGTTCTTTCATCAATTAGTTCCCTGTTAGATGTCAAATTTTTGCTTTTTTTCTCCTTCCTATCGCTACCGCCGAGCGTCACTTTTTTGCCCCTTTATTCTGTTGGTTTGAAAACGCGGCACGGGTTCGGTATAAACGCGGCACGGGTTCGGTATTAGCGAAGAGGAAGAGAAAAAAGCAGGGCGACCGCTTCGTTTAACACACGGTTCGGCAAAGACAAAGTGATTTGCGAGCCTGACGTAGCAGAGCGCTCATGACTTCTAGTGTTATATGCGAAGGCATTCAGCGCGACAGGGTACACGGCAGCTGTCATGGAAATTTGGAACAGTAAATGTGAATAGTTTCCGATACAGAAAGGCAGACTAATGGCATGCAGCGAATTACTAAAATATCAGGCAAAAGAGATAGAATAAAAGAAACTGATGGTATCTGTGCGCATGCGCAAAGTTCTTTGGCAAGTATCACTCTTAATTGAGGACTAAAAAGGGAGTAAGCTGTACTATGTGTTATAAAAAGTAATGCGCTCGAGAACAGATAACTCCATTTTCACTGCCATGTCGGCGTTTTCGTGTTTAATGTGTAGCCTCAGCTTCAGAGGGACCAAAAGAAATTCGCGGAGTGCAGGGTGCTGGGCCGAGGTTAAGTCAAGAACATATAGTGCTCCGTGCTACGGCTGCGTCAGCGGCCTCTAACTCGTTTCCTCATTTTGCTGCATCATCAACTGAATCGCTCTAACGACGTCAGTTGTGGGCTTTCTGCACTCACGTTGCTGTTTTTTTTCCGGTTCTAGCCTGAAGCTCGATTAACGACACTGAGCGTACGTAGGATCGGGGCACGGCTGGGCAAGGCCTGAGTACTGGCCGGGAACGATAGCTAATGCGCGGCCTATCACAAACCCGTTTACGTTCAAAACCGTTGAGAACCCAGGCATGACCATGGAAGCAGAGCCAAGCCTGGCAGAATGTTTTATGAATTGTTGTCAGAAAAGTATTTTACGTGGAGACATTTTTTTTTCTTTTCGTGCTATGTCAATGGTCGCGTGGCTGCGGCGGTGACGTAGCAGTGCGGTATGGCAACAGTGAAAAAGGAGTAAATGAAATGAAAAGGAAGCACAACCTTACCACATACGGGCATTATCATATCGTTTTAATCACATGCCACATGTGACGAGGAAGCAACAACAGTAGAAACAATGACAAGTATTAGGAAGCTTTGCGAGATGCATTTGTGAACATAGGCTTTGTGAGCATAAATTGAAGCGCCTTGCGAGATAATCAGAATTTTAAATATTTGTTGAGGTTAGAAGAAACATCAAGCTCCGAAATGATTTGAAAGAATTAGAAGCAATCGGAAGGCTGTAAAAAAAAAAAGAGAGAGAGAGAGAGAGAGAGAGAGAGAGTGCTAAAACAAGGAGGAAAGAGCACCTCAGCAAAAGTATTTATTATTAGAAATCACGCAAAATATGTTGCCTTTTTATGAGAACTGTCCTCATAGATACATAATGATGATTTACGATTCATCTCAAATGTTTTCGCAGAAGTACCTGACATGAAAGCGAAACGCACTGTGTTATCTATCAAGCTACCTTTTCCGACACACTTACTCTCGACCTCAACAAACCAGCCAACTCACGGTAACAGAAGCGTGACGAACAGCATGAGGCTAAAGAATGGGCTGAAAATGTGGACTCCAGGAGCAAACCAGGAGCAAAAAAAAAAAAAAAATTAGCATTGCAAACAAACCTGTTTGCGAGAATGCACTGTTTCACTATCCTTTAATTTTACGCGTCACAATTGAATTTTTTGTGAAAAAGTTGATCAATCTTATATCACTTATCATGAGCTCCTGAACACGAAAGTTCAGGAAAGGCGTAGAGAAATGATTGCCACGAATATTAAAAACAACATAAGTAACTTGTAAACGAACAGCAAGGCTACTAAAGCAGAAAACAAGAGAAATGATGTTGAGAAGCCTTGTCTGTCATATAACTAGTGGCGCTGGGAAGCTTCACTCAAGGTCAAACATGAAGTAAGGCTTAGCGCAAAAATTAAAAAAAAAGCTATTAAAAGTCCACAGGTATGGAAAACCCAGAAGAGATGTGGAAAATGAAGAAGGAAAAATTTTGCTCCTCCCACACACGCCATGAGAACCGCTCATAGAGATACAAATGGAGGAAGAACGGAATCAAAGCGTAAGAGGGAAGCAAGAAAAAGGAGTGAAGGAAGGAAGAAAGGGAGGAGGGAACGAATAAAGAAAAGGGAAGAAAGAACAAGGAGACAAGGAAGTACTGAAAGAAGGAAGAACAAGGGAAGAAGGAAGGAATCACGCTCTTTCCCACCCAGCAGGCTAACATAAGCCTACAAACAGCACGAATCGCGGCGCCAGCATCGGGTACCACCCGCCTCTGCCATGCAAAACAACGCAAAGCCCCGTAAATCCTGGTCCGAAGCAAAGCGCGGTGGATTTCGGAAAAGAAGGCATAAAACAGGGGAAATCAAAAGCGTAAAACCAAGCAAGCGGCAACAGGAACGACCAAAGCGTTTTCTCGAGGCCCGCATACCCCGTACAAACGGTTGAGAGAGATTTGACTTCGCCGAGGCAAAATCCAGCCCGGAGAGAGCCGACCGCGGTGGACTCCGCACGCGAGAGGCTTTTGTGGAGCGGCCACTGGGATACGCGCACTGCGCGTTGTATGAGATGAAAGCGGTAAGAGCACGGAAGCGATACCTCGCCTCGTGCCGCCAGGAGAGAGTGAGGGAAAGCTTGGCGAAGAAGCAGAGTCCATATAAAACGAGGCTGAAACGTCGGCGACGCAAGAAACGGGGGCAAGAAGCCAGATCGAGCGCAACCAGACGACGGGTTCGTGGCAGACGCAATACACGCTGCGATGGGGAACGCCGTGTGCGTGGGTGCGGGACCCGGGAAGGGAGGATCACGGTGAGCACAGGAAGCGGAAATGAGAGCGCACGTGATCGATGGGGCTTTGTTCGAGCGCTCGCTCTAGGCGGCCGTGAGGTCCCTGAGCGAGATCCTCCGGTGCCGGGTCCGTATACCGGACTCAGTGCGAGAAGCTGGAACGGAGAGACGCACACACGCACTCGTGCGCAGTGAGTGCGTTTCGCGTAGTTTGGTGCGTCTCAGGAAGCACGGGTCTGCAGGCGGCGGCGGTGGGAGAGATTTGACCGGATCGGGAAGCATCCCGCGTCCGCCTCGCGCCTGTCCCTATCCTTCAGGCCGCCGCTGCGCGAGTCCTGCCGTAGAACCGCTCTCGAGGCGGAGTGAGAAACAGACCGCTGTCATCCCTAATAATCGTCGAAACGGGAAGCGGAAAGGGGAGGAGGGGAAAATATGTGCGCCCGAAGATAACGCGAGCAAAATTGGGAGAGAAAGGAAACAAAGTTTCGGACTTGATGTGTTCAGAGGAGATCGAAGGCGGCCCCGTTCGCAGGAAGCAGGAAAAGACACCCGAGCTTGCGTAGAGGATAACCGAAGGAAGAGGGAAAGTTGCCGATGTGCCCGCGGTTTGAGGGGCATCCCGGCAGAGATGCGGCGCGGATCATTCGTCACGGACACCCGACAAGAGTCAATGAGTCACGAATGACGGAGAACGCGTTCTCCTCCCCTTCTCTCCGTCCGTGTTCGAGGCGCGCGGAGGATTTTTGCCTGATGGCCGCGCGAGAGTCCGGGCGTGAGAAATGCCGGGTGCAGCCGCCGCCGCTAACGCTGGAGAGGAGCAGTTCTTCGTTGTTGTTTCTTGTTATTTTATTTATTTCGTCGCGCATGTTTCTCCGTTCAAGAACGCTGACGTGCGACTCGCAAAGTTTGGGCCTTGTTTGCTCTTAGCTCTGGCAGAAAAATCGGGCGGTGCGTCGTCTTAACAAGTGCGACCATTAATCTTCAGCACCCTCGAGAATTTTCTCCCGTTTCTTTCTCGATCCATCGGTCGTTTATCCGCGTTCACATTTGGGTACAGCATACTGCGGGTAAACACTGAGCTCTGCGAGTCCCACGAAGACGCCAGAAGGAACTGCGCTCCCTTGCTTCTGCAAAGAGGCTCCGTAATCCCCATTCCTCGACGCATCTTAGACTAGCGTCACTCTCTGCGCTCTATACGAAAGAACGGTCGGTTTTATTTGTCTCTGTTTACGTATCATGAACTGCGTATCATGAGCATTGGGAAAGTAGAAGGTTGCCGACAATACGATTACCATGTCACAATACCGAAAAACAAACGCCCTATCTTATGTATAGGGCAGGGCTTCCAGACGTTGGCCTCTTCTGTCGCAACGATCGATATCCACAGCTGGAATGCAACAAGGGTACAACACTAGCTCCGGCATTTCTTGTTCAATCGTGCGCGAAATTCGCGCGTGGACCCACCAAAACTGTGTCGCATCGCCAAAAAGACTATCGAGATGTCGGAGCCATCGGCGGCGCGCCATCGGCGGCGCGCATGCACGGAGGCAATCAGTGGAGAAGGCCTGCTCCGCTACGGCGACGCGAGGTGCTGGGGAGTGCAGTCCCACACTTGCCGCGAAAGAAAAAAAGAAGCATATAGCCAAGAAAGAATGCAGCGTTTTCTTGCTCCTAAAGCTGGAGAAGTACAAAAGAAAGCTTGGGCGGCCTCGAGCAGCATTCGGTCGCCGCGGCACTGCGCGGGAAGTTGAAGGGGCTTCTTGGGGGGACGACGGAACCCAGGCACGTTGCGAGCCGCGCGTGATTCGAATGCCGAGCAGATGCTTGCTTCTCGCACGAGCAGGCTAAAGCCTCCTCCTCCTCTTCATGCTCCCTGATGGCGTCTTGCTTGTGTAGCCACTCACCAAGCTGGCGTGGCGGTCACTTGTGTAAGCGCACTTCCCGTTTTATCGCGAATCGCGAGGAGCTCTCCTTCCTTCTTCGCGCGTTTTTATTCGCTGCTCGTTCTATCTTCTTTTTTCGTCGGCTTTCCGACGATTTGTTTTGTTCGCGACGAGGTAGCAAACAGACGTGGCACGCATCGCATTTTTCCTCGTCACAGGGAGGGGCGCCCCAAATGCGATTGTCGCAAACAGGTGATCGTGATGCGCACAGGAGGGACTCCGTATACCCGGTACGCGGGCCCTGGAGGTGATGGTGAACAGAGCCTGCGAGGAAAGAGTGAGAGCTGCAGCCATGATGTACGCAAAACGTTTTTTCTTTATTTGTGCGTTCACGCAAGTTACTCTAGGCACAGCTGTATATCATGAGAGCTGTTCTCTAAGCTGTTCTAAAAGCACTGTGGTTTTGCGTGTAATATTTTAGTCACGTTCTGGTAATGCGGCCAGCTTGTGTAATCAGGCAGCCAAGACTGGTGGGGTCAGATCGCCCTCGTCGATGACGGAGATGACGATGTTGATGGTGATGTGATGACAGTGGGGTCTGCTCTTTGTATTTGATGAACAACGAGTGTTTCTTCGTGTAAGGACGAAAAAAAAGCAAAGAATAACACCGACAACTTTTTCCATGGTTTTTCGCCGTGGAACGTGCGTCGCCATGAGCAAAGCTAAAGGAACCCGCCCACAAAAATGTTCGAGCCACTCATCACACTGAGAAAAAAAGCAAAAAAAAAAGCCAGACGTCGGAGAATGGCGCTCTTATATCTTAAAGGCGCCGAGGCTTCTGTCATGTCATCGCAGCAGGATACTGACAGCGTGCTTCGTGCCGTTTGAAGACGTTCTGGGACTCCAATTAGGGCCGACCGAGCGAGCAGTGATCTGCTGCGTCTCTGACAAGCTCCTTTCCTCTGGACCGCTCCAGGCCGGCGATTTATTTCCTTCGTACACTTTCTCCGATCCAGGCGAACCTCCTTCTTTTCCCGTTTTCTCTCTCGATTCTGACGTCTCGGTTTTTTTTTTCTCACAATTTTTGCTCCTCACAGACTTCTTTTCCAAGCGCTCTGATATACGCGCATCGGCACTGCATGAAGTATTGGATAAGCCTCTATTCGTGCACTCGGCCTTCCCGTTTTCAGCTCCTGAAGAAGAAAAAATAATCTGCATTCAACGCTGGCGCAAAAAAAAAAAATAATAAAGTTGCCCGTCGCTCTTAGACACGTGACCACGTGTCATTTTGCGGAATGCTGCAGACGATGATAATGCAGCCGGCTGAGAACACTTCGCAGCGCGTGTCTTTCGCGTGTTATCTCTGAATGCGGCAGTATTAGTTAGCCTCGAAACCTTTCTTCCGACCAGTAAGGCGTGCGCCTTATGAGTATTAAACCAGTCGCCACAGGACATAACCATAACTATGGCACGTTGTACAAAGAATAGTTGTTAAAATCATGAAACAACAAGGAAGCCTTCAGGCAATTCCGCTTCTCCAGACTCATCCACATAGCAGTAACAGGCTTTAATGTTTTTTGAACCTATTAATAATTAATGTACTTCGTTTGCAGTGTGTTCCCGCGACACATCGTTTACATTTCAGCAGCTACAAGCTTTTATATAGGAACGAACGTCGGCACTAAAATTCACCAATGAAAAAACTGCTTTCTTGCAAGGCACGACACTTCAAAAACAACGAGCGATTTTTCTCACTAAAACAGCAAGGCGTTGCGGAAGTTACAGAACTGGCGTCTGCCATTCGGAAGTCGAAATGGCAGATCTGCACATAAGCAGGAGCGTTTTAAGATTGGCCAGCACGCGTGAACAAACCGATCACGCTCGCGTGTTTTTGTCCGACCAATCACCGCCTAGCCACTCGCTACCCACTCGTACGTGAAGCCAGCTTAGCGAGCTTGGCCCACTATAACTGACTTGCGACTGCCAACCCTAGGGCTTCAGTCACTTCTACACAGAGCCGCAATGCGATTAGTTTTACGGAATAGAGTCTCGGCTGTTATGTGAACGGCCTCATCAAGCCGTGTTACCAACTTTCTTTTTAGAGCGATAGCTTTACTGTCCGCAGGTTGAGCAGTTTCGCGTGATTCCTGGAGAGCTGTGCTGCGCATGCGCGAGGAGCAGTGACGACACACGGCGCATTTCTCTCCCTCGCTTTCTAGTCACAACTGCGCATGCGCCACTACTAGCACCGAGCCACAGGTGTTCCGCCGCTGCGCAGCGCCGCGCCTTTCCTCAAAGTGAAACTTTTAATTTTCAGTTTTCTCTTTCTTCTTTCTCTCAATCCTTTATCGCTTCCTTTCCGGCGCGGTTCGGGTGTCCACCGAGATATGTGAGACGGTTACTGGGCTTTACGCGCTTGCCGCGCCACCTGGCATGACGTCAAACCGCGCGGCTCGCCGCCGCCGCCGTTGGTATGACGTCACACCACTTTCCTCATCATTGCGCTCGCCTCCGCTCGCTTCGCCAGCTGCGTCGCATGCCTGATAACATGTCGGAGGATTGAAAAGGAGAGCTCGCGTGCACCGCAACCACAGTTGTGTCGTCTTTAATGCGACAACTACATAGCTTGACAACCAGACTAACCTGGACTTGCAATCAAGATTAACCAAGGCTAACCATGCTATGCCTTAGCTTTCGCTACGTATATCCTGGCATAGCCGAGCTAAGGCACTAAGCCGCAGCGTTCATTGGGTGACCAACCTCTCGCGGTCAACCATTAATTTAACCGCCACCTGCCAGGGTAGGCGCGTCGCCTATCCAGTGTGCGGAACGCACTCAACGTTACAGGCGAAGCCGCGGCTGCTTACCCGATACACTGCAGTTTTCGCTCACTAACTATATACATCAGTAGTTTAACCGCAGCTAGTTTTTTTTACGCTTGTCAGATTTAGCTAAATCATGGAATTAACAAAATGAAATGCAGGTGCAACTCTGTTCAGGGCATATTAACTTGTCTTGACGCGCACCTAAAAGTCTACTTGCTATGTAAAAGTCTACTTGCTACAGCACCGCGTAAGAGAAATGGCGCTAGTACGATAGTAAAGCTTGTCAGAATAGGTAGACTAATTTAATGCAAAAATAATTCACGCTTCGGCAAGCGGACAAAACACAAAAGAACGACCGATTTTAAAAGGGAAGTTTCGCATTCATTTACAGAGATGAGAGCAAGATTTCATTTCTGAGTTAAATGACGTGAACTCAAAAATAGCGGATCCGACATACACATGCAACAAGGAAACATCGGCAAATGCGCTGTTCGGCAAACGTACAGCGGACCACATGAAATCTCCTTCCACTGGCTTAGTTAAACAGCCCGGACGTAAGAAAAGCCAAGAGAGCGGAGTTACATTAAGAATAAATTGGCGTAAGCTAGCTTGGAACCTGAAAGCTGAAGAGAGCACTCAGCTAGCCTCTCCGGACAAAAAGAAACGCTCCTTGAATTCGTTCCTAGTGCAGGAACATTTTCCAGCGGAAAATAATCTGAGTGGTGAATAAATGCATGCCATCTCCTCCCCCGGTCTCTTGTCGGCCGGGCAGCTTAGCCTCATCTAATCCCGCAGGAAGTCATTCGCGGAAATGAAAGGAATAGCGTCGCTGACGGAAAGAAAAAGCCGAATGTCTCAAAGAAGCAGTGCGCCTCATTGTAAACTCTCTTTCTAATGGACTTTAATGAAGCACACATGGACAGAAGCTTGCGAATGCGGTGCCTTTATATGTATACGTAAAGAAACACCAACTTTTCATCTTTCTTCGTGCAACATGAAGTGGTACGTATATTGAAAATAAAGAGAAAAACTTGAAGCAGTGAGCGAGCCAGAACTTTCGATAACCTCGTTGCCATCTGAAACACGATGTTAAAGTTTCTATTCAGCTCTTGTCATGAATGCTGCTGACATAAAATGAATTGGACAGCCACGGCTTCAAGCGGACACACGCGAGCCGCCTGGCTCGGCTTTCACCGCGACGTTTTAGACAATGTTTTTAGCAGAAGACACGGGAGGTTGTTTTTTTTGTTTCTACTTGGCAAGACAAAAAGAAAGACAAATATGGACCTGAAATCCAGCGCTGTCAAGGTTATAAGACGAGAAATTTTCTAATGATCAGGAGCAGATTATATTGCAACTGCACGCTTCATCGACGCAGAGCGTTCTTTTGCACTTCTTTCTTTGCGGGACTGCGCACCTCATGTTAGGCCTCCACTTTTGGCCGGCAAAGTTCAGACCAATTACACGTTCAATTATTTTACACAATTATTCATTCTATCGTCCTGTACGAACAAGACGACTTTGTGCCGGCTTATTTCCACCTATTGAGTGGCAGCCGATTCTTGCTTACGTATGAATGAGGATGCCAACTTCGGAGTTTTTTTTTTTTCGTTGAAACATGTCAACGAAAGGAAGTAATAAAGATCTTATTAATAAATACAGGGCCTATGAGAAAATGAAGCTTTGAATGAAAATTAAAGTAGCATTTTGCTTTTTTGAGGATATTTTCTCACTCTTGCTGGTAACTCACGCACGTGTCGCTGAGGGGCCAGAGTGTTTCCCGCCGCGTATTACAGAACAATTCCACCTAAGATTAAAGCCAAAAGTACAGTTCGTCCTTGACATTTTCAACTCCGAGAAAAACGCTGGAGCAAAATGTATTAAATAAGCCGAAACCGAAAGAGAGGACAAAGCCAAAAGAAAGGCCGCTCGGCGGATTATTCAATTCTTAAATGATTCTGTGAGTTCTTATATTTCGGTCGAAATGTCCGAAGTAATGCAGCGTCGGTCGTGACGGAGCGAGCCTTTTATCCTGCGTCGAAAATCTCATTTATTTAAGTGGGTAAAAATACATGTGTCTGTTTATTTTGGAACCCGGTCACAAGAATTCAATAAGCAATGGTTCTGCGCGCCAAATTTTGCGCATATGAACTTGTGACTCGCAAATGCACTGTGTGCACTTAGCATTCAACACAAGGAACAAAATACGGTGCTTCGCTGCGGAGTTGATTATGGTGATCAAAGGATGCGAATGTCCTGCGCGGAAAAAAAAAAGCGTATTTATTGTTGCATACACGGTGGGCACCTGAACGGCATCGCAATGATTAGACATAAAAGAGGGCCAAAGAAGGAGGTTGCGGAAGGAGAGGAAACAAGGCCTAGTAGTGGAAGCCTCCCGATTAATGTTTGCTTTCTGGCGAACTTTGAGAGCGCTCACATTGCAGAGCGAAAAGGCGTTTTTGGGTTTGGTCTCCTATCGAAATGCTGCCCCCGCAGCTGGGCTTCGATCAAGCGAATTAATTCTTAGCAGCCCAATTCCAAAATCAATGGTTTTCAGTTTCTGCTTCCGTAACCGGTTTACCGTCCCAAAGCGACTCAGGCTATGAGGAATGCCGAAGTGGAGGGCCCCGAAAAATTTCTACCAACTATATATATATATATATATATATATATATATATATATATATATATATATATATATATATATATATATATATATATATATCTTCCACAGCGGCAAGGGGTGACTACTGATAACCTCCGCTAAAGTCTGAAAACGCCTCAAAACGCACTTCGGCCCTGAAAATATTCTAGCAGAAGAAAGAAAAAAAAAAAGAATGGACTTCGTCTTAAGCTTTGGACGTTTTTTTTTGTTTGTTTGTCGTGGTAGTAAAAACTGAGGTCATTCTTCTTTTTTATAGGTATATATTGACCATTCCTTGCTTTGCCATCGCCGGTGCGGTCTTCACCAGCAGTTATTTTAACCCACTCAAGCGGCATTTGACACGTGGCGGTTAACTATCGTGACTATTCTTCTTATTCACTTCCAAGACAGAATCAAACGGAAACAAAATGCAAATCGATTGGAAACAACAGATTGTACGGCCAGCAGCTGTACGCCAACAGACGTCGTCACGCATTCCGGAAGCCGCGAATGGTAGCCTCACCTTGTCACGCTATTCGCCGATTTCGGACACTGCAGCTGCGAATGTTTTGCAAGAAAGACCAGCAAAATCGAGAAAAACATCGAATTTTTAGTCGGCGCGTGTCCATCCCAGGATGCTTCGACAAGGTACATATAAGGGCCGACCGTTCTCCCCGAAAACAACGCCAACGAAGATGAAGACTTCTACCGTTCTCGTGCTTGGTCTTCTTGTCTTGGCCATTGTTGCCTGCTGCGACGCCGAAGGTAAGTGCTTGCAGTGTTGCTTTATAAATTGAGTTTTATTTTGAACTGAAGAAAATCCGCGAGCGTGAGTCATCAGCTTCCATAACAGTTCGATTCACTGATCTGCGCGCACAAACCACCACCTGGCACATGCAGCTTTTTCCTAATTACCAAGAAAACGTTTCCTCATTGTATTACTTGGGAAAGGTACTTAGGATGTCAATGTCTTTGATGAACAAACGCACCGAAAGGCCAGAAGTGCAAAATTCAGAAATACTAAAAACGTAACCTTGTAAGTTCAGCTCGTGCGTTGCTCTCGCATGCGAAAAAAAAAGAAAAACGAATCTCACGACAACAATTCTTGGTAGCGAAAATGTACGCACGCTGTACCAGTCACGTGGTACGTGTGACGTGGTACGTGTGACGTACTCGCGATGAAGACAGTGACATGCATCTTTCGCACACGACCCACGGAGATGGCGTAGCATATACTCAAGCACACTGAACAGAACAACCATTTACGAGATACATGTGACTTTCACGGGTACCTGCGGATTAGATGATGGTTAACTGCCGTCAGTCTGCAGTGGACGCACTGTTTGCAAGAAAGATGAAAAAAAATTCGGAAAATTCAAGTGCTAAGTTTTTTATTTGCTCTAAACGGCCGAAGGCAGGGCGGCAAGAAATCGCTGTATCATATTCTACGAGAAATAAAACAAGTTCCTGCTGACAGCCTGCAAAACTGGAATAGCATCGCAAACATCATTCACAATGCATGTATTCTTGTAAGGTATATCCTTTGTATTCTTGTAGTTAAGAGCTTTCAATTAATTTCGAACCATTTCTAATCGTTAGCCTGCTCCGAAACCTTATTACGTGCGCCCTTTCGCGTCCCGGAACTATGGAAACACTGCTTCCGGTAGCCGGGTATCGAACTCGCGACGTCGTGTTCAGCAGCAGAATGCCCCAGTGTGGAGTAAGCTCGGAGTTCCCGTGTCAAATTTCTTCCGACATTCTTCTGCACTCAGATGCGGCCGGCGATGACAAGCATGGCCACCTAAACCAAGGCCTATCCAGACAACGCAGATCAGAGGACGACGACCCCAGCGCGAAGGGCCGCAAGATAGCAGCTGAGAAGTCCGGAGGAAAAGCCGGTGGAAAGGGCAAAGGCAAAGGAAAGGGTAGGAAGGAAGATGACGGTGAACATTGAGCGAAGCCTGTGCCATCTCCTCGACCAGTGAAGGTGCACCACTTTCGGGTCTTTGGACAATGGGTTCTACGAAAAACGAAACGAAAGTGGAATAAAATACTTGTTATTATTTTTAAATTTTGGTGAGTCGTGTGAGCCGTTATCCCGACAGCTCAGAAGCAAGTTTCCTCAGCCTCAGCTGAAAATGCAGCGCGCGGTGTCTCCAGCTGTCATCTGCAAAGGCAGAAACTTTCCATTAAGAAGAATTGTTCAAGGTGCGGGCCAGCATCGCTGCATACTCGTTCCCACAATACCTTCTGAGATGCACATTTCTCGAGCTGATTTTACCGGGCGCCACCTTTTACGTCCATCATCTCTGAAACTAATAATAATAATAATTGGTTTTGGGGGAAAGGAAATGGCGCAGTATCTGTCTCATATATCTTTGGACACCTGAACCGCGCCGTAAGGGAAGGGTTAAAGGAGGGAGTGAAAGAAAGGAAGAAGAGGTGCCGTAGTGGAGGGCTCCGGAATAATTTCGACCACCTGGGGATCTTTAACGTGCACTGACATCGCACAGCACACGGGCGCCTTAGCGTTTTTCCTCCATAAAAACGCAGCCGCCGCGGTCGGGTTCGAACCCGGGAACTCCGGATCAGTAGCCGAGCGCCCTAACTACTGAGCCACCGCGGCGGGGCTCTGAAACTAGCAAACTGTAAATTTGTACTGGCTTGTAAGACTGCAACATCGAAATTTCAGCTTGATTGAAGCTGAAGTATAGCGATTAGTTGCGAAATGACGTGGAAAGTTAAATTTTATTATGACCATTTTCGCTTAAGTGCTTCAAAGAACAGAGGGCTTCATTGCCTGAAACTTTGTTCAAACTCGCTTGTGCATAAAAGTACATATTTTCTGTGTTTGCGCGTGAGACACCACAGTGTTTTTGTTCAAGGCAACAGTACGCCTTGAGTGGCGCCAGTGTTTGCATACTGTATAGACGCCGAGCTACACTGCAACGTTACTGGTCGATTTAACACAGAGCATTGCTAAGGTAACCATTACGTCGTATTATTATGCAACGCGGTGTAAGTGCCTTTCTGTGCCACGCTATCTTGCGAACACGAATGGCCTGTTATTGTGTCTCTCTCGTTACTGTAAGCAAGCAACCACATTGCACATGACATTTTCAGTCGCAGATGGACGCCTGCTTCAACGCAAGCCCGCTCCGACGAAATAAGCTTCCCGTTATGGTCTTCCACGTCCTACGTCTCATTTGCAATATATTATTTAATATTACATCTGTGTCTATTCGCTGTTATTCCCTTTTTGTTTGCGAGAACAACCAATTCGCTTCTGCGCACTACGGCCCAAGCTTTCTCGTCAGCCCCAGATCACTTAAACGGACCTCTTAGACGCATTACGAGAGCGCCGGCCCTGAATTCGCTAACAGGAAAACGCAGCTCTCTATACATGAACGATTCCTGTTTACCGTAGCCGCAGGCGCGAGGAGACCGGAAGTCGTGCATATTACTTTCATGCCTCTCCGAGTCTCTCTCTCTGAAGCACGCTGAGACGAGGCATGTATATTGCGTGAGGACCATCCGAAACACGTGGCGCCTTGGCGCCATTATGATTTTGCGAGTCATGCATGCAGGATACCGAAAAGAGAGTGCCAAGAGCTGCTCGCCAAAGCACACCGCACATAGCTTGCTGGTCTTGTTCTCGCTCGGCTTGGAGCCTGGCACTCCAGAGACGTCCATTTGCGGACGCTTTGCACAACAGGTGGACGCGTTGCCTTGTAGGCGGCCGCGGATTTGCGCGAGGTGAATTACCCGGTTCGCATGTATGCCTGCTCAAGCAGTGGCGACGCCGAGGTCCGGCGGGACACTCTGTCGTCAAAGTTTCATGGGCGTGTGCGCCGAGGCACTTACGGGCATGCGCTGACTGCTGCACGGCTCTGGCGTAGTCAGAGTGCGACCCGCGCGGGTTTGAAATATTTAGCGAGCGCGCTGCCTAGTCGATGCGAAAGCGGCGGGCGACTGGGCTCCGTGGAGACACCAGAATGCCGCCGCCCACTGCGACACTGGCCGCTGCTGCACAGACTTGCCTTAAGATGTCTTCCTTCATCGACGCCCTCGAAAGGTGGCGCCGCGAAAAGTGCCTTTGTTGTAGCGAGGCAATGGGAGAAAAGGCCAGAGGCGAACGACGAAAGAGTGATGAGGCACTTTTTTTTTTTACTACAAACTACTCATACCAAGAGGTGTATGCCCACGAATGGAGGCCTATTCTAAATGAGAAAAATCTGTAACCTCGCGATGGTGTTTTTTTTTTCTTTTTCACTAAAGTCATGATTTACATAGCTTTCAATAAAACCACGAGGGTAAAAACAACGTTACTATTGTCAGGAATGCATTAGGATCCGAATTTAGACACGAACATAGCACAATTTGGAACATATAGATAAGGTAGTTGAAATAGCCGTGGAATTCTACCCAGCTCTGTACAATAGCCAAATAATCTGGACGATAACGACGTACGCAAATAAAGATGGAAGACCTATAGACTAGCAAAGCGGGACGCTGGGTCTGAAAATTATCATGCAAAAAAAATGGAAGTAACGTCCAACAGTCTCTGAAAGGAACAACAGTTTACAATAGGCAGTGAAGCGTTGGAAGTGGTGAAGGAGTACATCTACTTAGAGCAGGCACTGACCGCAGATCCAGGCAGCGAGAATAAAGTAACTAGGAGAATTACAATGGGGTGGAGTAAATTTATAGGATACCTTGACATCATGAATGGCTGCTTAGCGGTACCCTCAAGAGAAAAGTATACGACAGCTGCATCCTACCGTTAGTCGCCCATGGGGCAGAAACATGGAGGCTAACGAAAAGGTTAGAACTGTAATTGAGGAACAATTAAGCGAGAAATGGAAAGGAAGACGATATGTGTAACGTTAAGAGGCATAAAGAGAGCAGAGTGGTTTAGAAAACAGACACAAGTTAACAGTACTCTATTCGAAATTAAAAAGAAATGGGCATAGACAGAGCATGTAATGCGAAGACAAGATAACCGAGTTTCATTTAGGATAGCGGGCTGGATTCCCAACAGAAGGCAGGCGTAGCAACTGTAGAACGTTAAGTGGGCGGATGAGATTAGGAACCTGTCGGGGACAAGGGGGCCGCACCTGGCATAGGATACGGTTAATTGCAGAAGCCTTTGTCCTGCAGTGGGCGCAGTCATGGTTATGACACTGATGAAATCACAATTTTAGACATAACAGAGTCGGCTGCGGGCCCGAAAGACGCGGGTTCCCTCCTTTGGTTCCCTTTTACATTCCTCTTCTTCTCCTTTTACTCACGATAGTCGAAGCTCAGGCAGTGCTGTGGCATGTTGCAAGTTGCGCGTCCGCGCCGTAAGTGTCGCCACGGTCGGAACGATTGCAGCGATCCTGGTATCTGGCGGCAAACGCGGCTGGAGTCAAGCTTAATAAAAAGTAAAATTTCTCGACCATAGTAGACAACACAAACATGCTTATGAATGAAAATATAACCAGTCGTAAGCATTAAAAATAGTATATCAAAGAAATAAATTGCGAAAATGACACAACGCGTCTGCGCCGCCAGCGCCGCCGCGGGCAACGCTGCAGCGCAGTGGCAGCAGACGACAGCGACCGGCGCAAGCATAGCGAAACTACGCGAGCGACTGCCGACGCGACGTGCGCACTGGACCAGCGTGATTACCGTCCTCAGCGTCATGTCGCATATGTATTGTTGCGCGAAGTGGTGCAGCACATCCGGCAAGAGTGGAGAACATCTCTTCAGATTTGCTTCTGACCACAGGTATTTATGAATTCACTGACTATCGTATCCCTCTTTGCATAGCCGTTGGCGACCGTTGTGCCTTTGTTTTGACCGCCCTTGGTCGTTACCATTTGAAATTGCCGACGGAATAGAACTAGTTTTACCTGGCGCTGTTTACTGCAGTGGCTTTGGTTTTGCGAGATGAGTTTGATAAGTAAGTTTAAGGACATTAAAGCAAAATTAAGGGAAGGTGCTGCAGTTTGAGATGGCCCAACAGCCGTTGCCTCTCATAAGCGTGGGACCGTTAGTTACCTTGCTTGCTTGTTCGCATGTGTGTGTGTGTGTGTCTGACTCACTGACTTTTCTCGCTGCCTTTAAAAGCTTATTCCCCGCAGATTCCGGTGCCCTCAGAGTGTATTTTAAATATGAATATTCTAACTTCTGTGCCTATAGCGTCGTCAGCGGAGTAATTGTAATGCTCAGTTTGGCTGTTTCTTTACGGAGTTCAGCGCGCTTGAATATTATTTCTTGCGTGTTCGTGCATGGTTTCTGCAGCAGTGATGCACGTCACATAAATTATCGAGCTGTTCAGACTAACACCACTAGTGTTGGACACCGCGCTGAAAGTCCATTGCACGCCGTGAGCCGCATATAGAAAGTCCGCCGGTCTTGTTTTTCTTACTTTTACCGGAGCTTTTCCTCGCGATATCCGCGCTCAACCACCCATGTACTCCGTGGAAGCGTTTCTCGAAACTATTGCCTACCGTAGTGCTGCCGCTCCAGCATTGTAAATTTCGCTCCACACTCCACCCCGGCTGTCCTCTACGCTGCTCGCTCGCGGGGCGCACGACTGACCTTGGAGGGCTCTGAACTCTCCGCATTATTCCCATCTCCTCACATATGTCTCTTATCTCGCGCCTTGTCCTTGACAGCTTTTGGGAAGCTCGCAAATAGTTTCGCCTAGTACGCCGGAAACGCTCGTTTTCGGCGGGTGAGTGAGGGGAAGGCGAAGGTCGCTTTCTTCTTGTCTGTGTCTTTTTTGGGACATTTCCCTTGCTTAAGCACTTTTTTCCCCTTCTTCTGGACCCATGCTATTTGCCTGCACCTTCACTTTCTTGAAAGAGCAGTGTTTCCTGTTGATGTTCTGCTCACATCCCTTTCACACTTCCCATTTGATCACAGTGAAAGCAAAAGATGAAAAACTGTGCCTACTGGTTCATTTACCTGCTGTTCTTAATCCAGACTTCAAATTTGTGGGCAAGCAGCTGTCTGCCATAGCATAGCTACATTGGCACTTGTGTTTAATGGAGGAATTAGAAAAGAACGAATCATGGGTGGTGGTTAGTATGCAGTTACCTAGAGAAAAGTGTGAGTGGAATAATTGCTATGATCAGATAGAGCTTAAGTCTGCAGTGAAGCTCTGTCCCCATTTCTATCTGCTGCACAAAATTATGCCGCACCCAAAAAGCAGTTGGAACAAAGAACTAGTTATTGTTACCTAAACCAAAAGCAGATCACAAAAGAAAACATAAGCTCAAGAATTTTAAAGGTTCTGGCTTGTCGATCATAGCCAGACATTAAAAAGGTGATTTCATTCATCGTTTCGATTGGCCAGCATAGCAATAGACTAGCAGGCTGTGGCACATTGTTACAAACTGCTGTCTTATTTTGCTTGCATCCTGCCACAGTTGTTTTCACGCATATATGTTATATAATGTTCGTACCCCTGTGCTGTGTAAGGAGATGCTAATAAGCATTCCTGAAGTGAGGTATGCAAACCTTTAAAATGTATGAAATCATGTTATTTGGCTGTTTTTCAGATTCTCCATTTGGCTGAAATATGCCAATAGGCTTGAACTCCTGGAGACACCAAGGGAAAAGGTCTACAAAACATACAGGCTCTGCTCAAAGCACTTCACGAGGGATTGCTTCACTAGTGATGCCTGCACAAGGCTCACGCATGAAGCAGTTCCTTCCGTGAAGGTGCATGAGCCTCGTCTGAGAGCCTTGGTGCACCCGGGTAAGCAAAATTCCTCTCCCAGTAAATTCTTCCCAAGCTTGATCCCTCAGTATATCCTGTGGCTTTTTTGTTGCAGATTTCTATGAAGGAGGTGCGGCACAAGGTGAGGGCACTATTTTCAGAAAAACCCATCCTGTAAATGTAAGACCAAAGGGAACAATTGCATTCATAGAGGCTAACTGCAAACATCACTTCCCGGGCACAAAACTTTCCTGCTTCAATGTCATGTGGCCATTGTTTCAGTTGCATCAGACTGCAGTTGTGTACCATGTTGTAGCTTAAATTTCTCTTAACCATATTAACAATCAGATGCTGGATAGTGCACTCCAGCAGCAGTGAGGAAAATAATTTTTACAACTCTATGTTTAGTATTCTTGTCATTATTACTTACTGTTCGCTGCGGTGAATAGAGGGCAGACTGCGCGAATTCACTCCAAAATAGCACACAGGGTCAAGAAAGAACACACACACGCACAAACTGCCAGCAGCTTATTGTGACACACGAGGCGGTAATTATACATGAAGTGGCCGCATATTGTGCAAGCATGGAGGGTAAACATTTTACCTGTTTCTAAGGTAAAAATGGTTCTTTGAGGAGCAACCCGCCAGGATATTTAGCGATGCACATGTCACTTAGGCTATCTGATTTCTTCCTGAATGATTTCGGGAATAAGTTTGCAAGCATTAATAGTGGTGACATTGCACGCTTCATAGATAGGTTTGCAGTTTGATTTGTATTTCCTACAATGCACATCAAGTGAATTTATGGCCTCGTGGTTCACAGTAAAGTGTTCGTTTGTGTGTTTTCATTCTTCTTCCTGTGTGCTGCTGCACTATTTTGTATGTCGCGGTATATTGATCGCACAAATTTTTCCTTTTTAATCGTAACTGCCTACAAACTCACAAAAACGACTTAAGCCCAATTTAAGATCACACTAACTCCCAGCAAGAGAAACCGTCCCAAATAGAACATCAAGGCCATACTGTGCACTGAGCAGAAGGTGCTGCTATGCAGAGCTTGATTGGCTATCTTTTTTTCCTTGTTCGCATAGGCATTGAATCCGCTTCACCACTACAGTCCACTGCTGCACCAGTGGAAGTCATGCTTGGTCACGGTAAGTCTTCCTGCAATCTTGCATAGGAAAACATTCCTAATGTCTCACTACACCAGTTGGTTTGTTTTCCTTGGGAGTAACTAAGTGGTACCTATATTTCAGACTACTTGCCGTTGCCATCAACACTTGGGCTAGGCACAATTGCTGGTGCAGATTCTGCTGTCCATGACACAGGTAGGTGCACTAAGTCAGGATCTGTTTTACATCACAGCTTGAAATGAAGAACTTTTCATTTGGTTCAGGCTAACCCTGTAATGCAGTATTACTTATGCTGAGGGCTCTGTCATAGCACAAAAAAATAAACATATGTAATTACTTTGCTGGCTGATTTCTTTAGATTGGGAGTGTCTAAGCGGTCGTTTAATTGCAGACGACCCACACTCTTCACGTGCCCCGCAGCTCACTGATGTGCAGACTACGCCCCCTCCCCCAGCTGACGAAGAAGGTAGGTGCAATGCACTAATAGTGCAGTGATAATCTATGAAAATTCAACAATGGACTGCAGCACTATTGCTGCAGATTTGCACGTAATAAATTAACCCTCTGCAATAGCAGCAGTGTGCAATTATGTCGTGGTGTGCAATAATTAGGTGCACGTCGGCACATCTTACTGTACCACTACTTCGGATGCCAGACATTTGTTTCAGAAGAAAAGAAACAAGTGTTAACTTTATGCTCACCAACTAGTATTTCATATATTTTTCTGTGTGCATATGTATGAATGCATTGTTTACGTGGTGGACCCCTGTGTTATCTGTACAGAATTATATTTACAGGTAATTTTTCATTCAGCTCAATGAAAACATTGGATAGCCTTCTCAGGTACTTGTTGTGGAAATTGCTTCACTAGCCTGTTGCTTACCATTCACATACACGCTGCGTAGCCAGGCTAAAAATGTGCACCTGAGAATTAAAATACTTGGTTGAAGCCTCCCACAGTGTGTTTATTTATTTGACAGGTGCTGCCCAAAGCACACCCATGAGAGTGATTGCATCAGCATCATGGGACTCACCTGATTATGGTAAGTACTCAAGAAAACATTAGAATTTATTGCAAACTACAACCTTCCACTTCAATGAAAAAGTATGCATCGGTAACCTTGATATATTCATGATGGGTATCGGCAGGCCCGTAACAGCGTGTAGGTATCGCTTTACTGCACATAAATATTTCTGGTTTTTTCCATTTGCTTAACTCAAGCTTGTCATGAAAAATTGCTCTGAATATTAAGCAGGCAAAACACATGGATAACAATGAGATCCATTAACTATTACCCTGTCTGTATTACGAGCAACTAGTTTCCATTTAAGCGAGGCGTAAAGTTGGTCGCCAGAAAAAACTGTCCCTATCAGCGAGGATCATATTAACGGGGCACGACTGTATTCATCATTTCACACAAAAACATTGCCCTGCAAGTTTGGCAACCTGTAGCCCTGTGACTGCACCCTAATCTTGATTTTGTGAGGGATGTAGATGTAGGTCTCGCTCTGAGGCAAACATAAATATGCTTTTTTTATATATTTTTTGCAGCTGAAGCTGGTCCTAGTGGCCTCAGCGGTGCCAAAGAGAGTGTCAGACAGCCAGTGATGACACCAGCATCAGGAACGCCCAAGAGTCGGCGGAGGAAGGGCGCAGTTGTGTACACCCCTCGCACCAAAAAGCGCCTCGAGAAGTTGCATTCTCGAAGCGACAGGTACCGAAAGGCACTGAGTCGGATTAGGAAAAGGCACGACACAAGGCGAGTAACGCAGCAGGAGGCTCTCAACAAGCTTGAACCGCATTTGCCACAAGACCTTTTTGAATTGGTTAAAGCTCAAATCAGGCTCTGCTCATTTCCGAAATCCAAAAAGCACTGGTCAAAACAAATGAAACAATTCGCTCTCAATTTGTTCTTTCACTCTCCAAAAGCTTATCGCTTCCTCAGAGAAATGCTCCATTTGCCACATGTGAGGACGCTAAGGCGCTGGCTGGCAGACATCCCAATGACACCTGGTATCATTCCAGGTGCCATGGATGCAATAGAATCAATTACAAAAGATTGGCCACTACAACACAAAGCATGCTGTCTTTTATTCGATGAAATATCCTTGAAAAAAAATTTGATGTATGATCAATCAAAGATATTGTAATTGGCTTCACAGATGATGGGAATACTAGGACTTCTCGTGTGGCAAACATAGCCCTTGTTATGGCGGTGTCTGGCATATCAAGAAGTTGGATGCAGCCAGTAGCCTTTGCAGCGTCCCACAATGCAACTTCAGTTCTTGCAATGCGCAAGCTGCTATTAGATTTAATTCAGCAGCTTCAAACCAAAGGTCTTCTGGTGAAAGCGGTCATTTGTGATCAAGGGTCGAACAATGTGAGTTGTCAAGAATGCTCATCCATTCTATCCATGAACCATATTTTGTTGTCAACAACCGCAAAATATACTTCATGTTTGACCCCCCACACCTAATCAAATGCACAAGAAATAATTTGCGACGACATAAGCTCACCATTGGCTCTGAGGTTGTTGACTGGACACACATCGAAACCCTCTACAAAAAAACTCGTCACATTGATCGGGCCTCCAAAACACCAGTTGAGCATCTCAAAAGCAGATTGGCAAAAAAACTAAAAGAGCAACACATCTACAGGATGCCCTTTGCTGACATGAGAGTGAAGTACGCCACACAAGTGTTCAGCGAATCCGTATCTGTGGCACTCCTCACTCTCATTGCCATTCAAGAGCTTCCTGTTGATGCAAAATTTACAGCAGAGTTCACGGAAAGGATGGATAAGCTTTTTGACTGCCTGAACAGTTCGGCCCTGAAAAAGCAGGACGACAAGTTGCGGTACGCAATGACAGAAGGCTCGGAACATCATGTCTACCTTGAGTCGTGCATAGATTGGATCGCCCAATGGCATTTTGGTGGTCCTCTGGACAAGCAACCACACACCATCAAAGGTTGGCAGATTACAATCAAAGCCTTACTTCTGCTGTGGACAGATCTAAAGGCAGATTTCGATTACACTCATCTTTTCACTCGTCGGTTGCAGCAGGATCCGTTGGAAAATTTTTTTGCAATAGTTCGTCAAAAACATGGCTGCAATGAGACACCTAATGTGTACCAATTCGTGGCTGCTGTAAAACATATTTGGATTGGCCAACTTTTCAAACTTTCGCAAGGAAACTGCGAAGTGACAACACATGCGTTCCTCACCAACTTGGAGAGTGTTTCTGCAGTATTGTCACCAAGCAGCACTCCAAGCACAAGCCACAGCAGGCAGCAAGGCTCAGGTTCATCTGACTTGCAGGCGTCTTCACAAGATGCCCCTGACATAGTATACGAAAATGTTGTGTACCATGTCGCTGGCACTCTTGTGAAGAGCTTTCTTGACCAGAGAACCACAGAATGCACATGTGAGGGAACACTCCTTGCAGCAGACGGTGGCTCTCTCCATGGACGACACCAATTCTTTGCACTACTCAAGGAGAATGGTGTTCCCGAGCACCTTTTCCAGTCAATTGCCGCAACTTCTGAGGCATGTCTAAATTATATAAAGAAATTGGATTCGGCCTTCAGAAAAGAAATCTCTTGCTGTGCTCATTTGTCCAATGTGTCCAGGAATCTTGTTGAGAGGATGCCTAACCAGCAAGCTGTTTTCTGTTCATTAGGCTGCAAAATTAAATTCCTTAAATTATTCTGCCGCACAAGGCTGCATTGGCACCTTTCCTTTTTAAACAGGAGCATGACGTCAAAAACAAAACAGAGTGCTCCCGCCAGAAAGAGGCGCAAATTAGCCGGCTAAATTCATGAGGCACTGTGTTAGGATAATATTGTATTTGGATTTTTAATGCTGCCTACTTACTACACATGTGCTCTCTCTTTAACTTTTTGTTGTACTATTTATTTTTTATGTATATAAGTATTTAATTACCTGTTTATCCGTAATTCTGCTCCGATTGCACATATACTGTACTGACTGCTTTTGCTCCTGCTGCGTTACTTCTTTTACAAAGTACAAGTTTGCCTTCTAGAAGCCTTGTGTGCCTTGTTAGTATGAGCATTGCTATGACCATTGGTTCTCAAATTAATATTGCTGAATGCTAACAACTTACAAGAGGTGCTAGGGAAACCATTTTGTTTTGGCTTCTCTTTCTTCCTGCGTGACAAGTATACAGGCTCAGTGCCCTTCAAGGAATGCCAGAATTCAGTTAATGACTGGCTGTATGCTAACCATAGTTCTTATGATCAGTAACAGTGCCATTTGTGCAAAAAGTAAATTTGTGAAGCACACCATAATGTTGAAGCATACATCGATTCAGGTGCTCGCAAAAACCAAAAAGTGCTCTGCGGAACCCAGGAGTTCTTGTGGTATATAACTTGGCAACCTCTGGTCATGGCTTGCCCTCTGTTATGCTGCTGGGAAAATTGGTGATAGCTACAGTTCATTTCATACATAAGGTACAACACAGTGAAATGTACGAAAGTAATCAGCAAGGAAAAATGAAGGGAGGTATGTTATTCCGTGCTTGTTTTGTGGCCGAGTGGTCTGAGGATTGACAAAGCAACAGCGTGTCGTCAGCAATAACAGTGCATTTAATCAAGCTCATGACAAATGCGTCATGTAGTAAGCCTGTAGGCAAAGCATTCACCATGTTTCGCTCACCACAAGGAACGCACTACTTTTTGGTCATGGATGCAGGCAGCGCAAACAAGAGCGCTAGCTTTGACAGCATTGCACCTGATGTATGAAACAGAGAGCAGAACCCACAGGCAGCAAACGCGGACTGGCTCAGGTGCTCGGCTCTGTAACATTTAAGAGGGGTGTACGCATAAGATGAAAAATGTTTGACATGCTTGCTGGTGTCCAATACAAGCGTGCTCGAAATATGCTGCGGTGCTATTTGTAGTTGCTTTTTTTTCCTTCTGGAAGTTGTAGCGTTTGGGGTTTCACCTTTTGGAGCAACACATGGGTCATGAGGGGCACAATAGCAGCGGCCGGCGCATTACGCTGAACTGTGTGGCGTCCATAAGCGTTTGCAGATACTGTACAGTACACGGGCCACTTGCAATTTACCATTCAGTAATATAATAACTGGACATTGTGGTAGATGCAGTATAACGCCACATAGAGAAACATTACTGGCCTGTTACGAACCCTGTGCGTTTTCATTTCTCAGATGAGTTATTTATACGCACGCATATTTTGTTACACCCCAATGTGTCATCGCAAGCTGAATTAATGATCTCCAATTACTGTTCGTCACCAGCCACGGCCACAACTGTTCAGAGAATTTTCATAAAGTCGCTTCTCCACACAATTCTCGGCCTGCCCTGGTTGCATCTTCCTCCCCTTGGTATCTACAAAACAAAGAAACCAAAATAGGGCATGGCAGACGAGCTGTGTCCTAAAGCATGCAAGCCTGTAACTCATCTGCCAAGAGCTAAACGTGCCCAAGGTTACCTAAGTTCTTTTCATGGCATCTGTTTACTAAGTTATAGCACTGCAGCATATTATGTTGTCCTTAGTCTGATGCAACGAGTGAAAGGCTGAAACTTTTCGCTGCCCTTCTCTGTATGTGTGTATGCATAGCCACAGACAGATACATTTCAATACATCTCGGATGTTGTACTTCACTGCTGTTCATCTGAACCTGCACAAAAGCATATGCTACATGAATGTAGCACATGCTTATATGTACCGGACCTACCTTGATAGTACCTTACCTCTTTGTACCCTGTATATATTCTCTGTGCACTCGCTCATGTGTTCTAGGTTTCCATAATGGAATTTATTAATTTTGATTTTTAGAACGATTGTCACTGATATTGCAATGCCCAAGATGCCTAAAATCACTTTTGTACATCGATTGTCACTACTGATGTTTCCTTTAATAAACTGTTCTTTGGAGAAAACTATTTACGTTTTTGGTACTCGAGCGAGCGCCCTAAGCAGCTGCTAATCAGCCGCGCTGGCCGCGCCGCTCGCCACCATGCACCGTGCTGCCTCAACAGACACATCGAAATGCAAAAGCGGGTAAGCAGATGTCGGAAGTACTTAGGGAATCAAGCGGGAATGCAGCGCGGGAGCAGCAAGTCACCAGTATTTACGAAGCTTGCATCGAGCTAGCGGCCGCCAGCACCACGAACGCGCGAGCAACCGCCCGCAACCAGCCGGGTAAACAAACGCCGCCATATTGGATTTTTCTGGATTGGCTTGGCTGAGCTTGTTTCAAAAAGTTTTGAGCAATTTATGCCTTTACCGCCAACTCCCAGGCACCGCCACCGTCGCATTCCAAAATCGTCCCCATTGGCTCTACGGGAATGTCACACCCTTGGCTCAGGTGCTTCAGGTTTCGATGGCAGATGCCCCGGCTAGCAACATCTTTTCATTTCTTTGTTATATTATTAATAAAGAGCCACTAATAATAACAATAGTAAATCAGTAAATGCATTTTCTTTTATTTGTTCAAATAACTGTTCATAAAAACAATGCCATGAGCAACTAACTTGTCCCCCCCCCCCCTCTCTCTCTCTCTTTGCTTGCTTCCGTTGTCATTATGAAGTAGAAGTAGCGAAGCCAGAAACGTACATACTGTCTTGCACTGTCGTGCGAAGTGCAACAGTCACTCCCTAACAAAGCGGTATACGTCTAGTAAGGACAAAATTTTTCGCTAAATATTTGACTTTCGAACTGCGCCTTATTCTCTTTTCCAGAAAAAAAAAAGTAGCGTGCCTTGCCCGTTAAGCCAGTGAAATGAAAGACAGAGCTTCTTAATGATTCTAGTTCTCTGTTATATTTTTTTGCCATTCCCTTACTGCTTCTTATTAGTATTCATCGCCATGATCGTGAGTTTCCTTTTGAGTGCTTTTGCTGCCTGATGTCTCGGCACGTGCGGTTTTCATGTCATAGCACCCATCGCTGTAATTTGGCATCGGCCTGCCTTTTTTTATTAATCAGTATTAGCGGCAATTACGTTGATCGTCTGAGAAGTCTGCTAAGTGCGAGACACAAGAGATCCAGAAATAGAAAATAAAAGAGCCTAGCTGATGCATAACACTCCTTACAAGCACACTTGGAGAGGTTTGTGCCAAACGTTTTTGCACAGTGCTCATAAAAACCGTGGTCACTTTTCATGTATTCCGTTGAATGCGCACGCCTGAGTAAAAGTAGACAGCCTTCAACCCTAGATAGCCAGTTGCAGAAAAACAGGGCGGGGCAATATTACGAGCATGTAGCGCAAACTGCGGCGTGCAGTAGAGCGTGTAGCGGGTAGTGTAAGAGAAAAAAAAAAGTATCGCGATTTCTCAGACAGATAGTGCCGACATGCCAGCACTAACGCACACTAACGCACACTAACACACACTAACCACTTGCACGACTCACCCCATTTCCTCACTAGTAAATGTTTCTGCGAGCGCTTGTTCGCAGAGCAGAACATCTGCTTCGGTGAGCGTGCTTTCTTGTCATTCGCGCAGGAGATATACAGAGCCAGTGCGGCAGAAGATTTCGCTGTCACTATGAGTAGTACATCACGTACTTTTGTCTAGCTGTTATTTTCCTGCCAACGCAAAAAAAAATGAGATGAAATAAAACACAACATACAAGAAACAGGCGCTTTTAGTAGAACAAAAGACGCACGTTCAGATAGAAAGGAGCCAGACAGCACGGCAGGGCGTCAATACCTCGCGCGCTGAAGCTCGGTCCGCTCACGGCAGAGCCATTTCTGGTCGGAATCTCCCGCTTAGCGGCGGCGCTGGCAGTGGTGGTGGTCTGGTCGCTCTCGGCTTTATCGCTTTCCCGCCCCTTCTGTGCCCCACTGAGCGCCCCTCGCGCAAAGGCATTGCATGCACGCTGGGTCTATATTGATTCCGTGCGCGGCCTGCAGAAAAGAGACGCTGACCCACATCGTCTGCGCCCCGCGCTCTGTCGGAGCTCTGCTCTTAGCAGCTGGAGGCGGAAGCCAGAGATGCGCTTTGTCCGTTAACGCTGTATCGGTCTTGTGGCATCTCCCAAGCGCTATGGTGAACAGTATTGCCCTCTTTACGCTTGGCTGCGTTGTCAGTTTAGCTTTTACAACGTCGCATAGCTACTCGCTTTTCCGGCACCAGTCACGGAGAAACTGCAGCCCGTCTGCAGGCTATAACCACTTAGAGTTGGTTGTCCTGGGACCAAATGTCTGAAATGTGGTGGATGGTTTTAAGAATGTAGTGTGGTATGCATCAAAATGTTTACAGAACATGAGTCTCCCAAGCTCCCTCAGCCTTCATGGGAAAGTTGCCATGCATGACGATGTACACGAGCTATCTCCTTCGAGCAACGACAACACACTCTCTTTTATGAATGTGTTCTACTCACCTTACAGCGAGGGATAGAGATTGTAAAGCGACAGAATAGCGGAAAGCCATGCAGAATTATTAAATTTACTGTAAATCTTTTGCGCTGAATGGAGTATCGTTATTACGCATGGTGATGTTCGACGTTTTGAAAATTCTCATTTTGCCTGCCGACGACAGTGAACGTGCGACGAGCGCTTTACTCTGCTGTTGTTCCTTTTGCCTACAATACTACTACTAGATTCCACGTGTGATGTTTTTTTCTATTTTATGCAATTAACAATAGATTTCATCTAGTTTCTGCGAAGCCAACAGTACTGTCCCACCATTTCGTGCCTACGTTTCTCCACTCACCATTAAGCGCGGACGCAGTCATCTATGATAACGTGCAAACATTACATGCCCCAAACATTCTCATTCGAAACGACTCCTGTCGTAGTTAACCCTCTCGTGTATTCTCTTTTGATGCAAAAACATTGTTTCATGGGGCAAAAGCGTGAAAACTTCCTGTGCCTCGCCTGCTTTCTGCCTTCTATTCAGAAAGTTATGACTATTATGTGAAACTGTTTTTAGCCACGCGCCTGCACGTGTGACGTGTCATAACGTTTAGTGATGAGCATGGAGGTCGTCACAAATTGCGCGCCCTAAAGAGCAGGTAGGCGTGGTAAATTCGCGTTCACATGGGCAACACGTTAACGTACAGAAAGGGAAGCAGTGCGCATCATAACGAAAATGAGGCTGATTCCATTAGCCTCCGGGGCTCAGAATAAGGGAAAGCGCTCGCAGTAAATCAAGCGGAATACTATTGCAGTCTCTGTCTAGTCATTATTCTCCTTGTTGCTGCGGGAGTGCCGCTGCTTTTCCAGCGAGTGCGTATAATTCCGCATGAAAAGTTGCTCTCGTGACTGGGATGACCCGCTCTTACGACGGTTGCAGCGCACTCATTAAGACCGCCGGGAAACAAACGTCTAGTTTATTAGAGAAGTGTGACCCCTCCCCCCTAGAAATATGCGCCGCCAAACTTGCGTCCTTTTATTTTGAAGAAGAAGTAACTAATCTTCTCGTTCGTTGAAAGACTTCCCAAAACTTTTATTTCTTTTTATGTAGCAACTGCAATAAAATCTACGCGTTGCTTATATGCTCACGTTCACTACGAGAATCTATTTCTATCAGCACTAACCATTTACAAGCGAGGTCTTCTACCGCTATCCATGTGTTCTGTTTGAAGAATGGAAGAAATTTATCAGCCTCTTAGCAGTACTAAGGTTTCCTTCTAAAAGCACTTCTGAATATATAAAAAAGAGCACTGCGGAAACAAACGCGGAGAAGGCATTTGACGCGCTGACTACATCTTCGCGCAGCATGTGCAATCAAGAATACCTGCATCATGTCGAGGCGCTCTAAGGCATTCGAGCGAGTGGTAATCCATAGTAATGACACTTGGATCACTACTGGCGGTTTCCAGTTGTTAGGGAAAATAGGGTTAATTAAAACTGCGGCGCCCGCTCTACTGTTTACCATCAGGAACGGGAATCAGACGGAGATACTCAAGACGAAGACCACATTCGACTAGCAGCGGTTATTATTTGCTCTTAGATATGAGCACCTTGGCTAACAGCAAGATAACTAGATTGCTCGCCAACTCTGCATACTCCGTTTCAGCGCTATTGAACTTTGAAACTGTGAAGATAACTAACGCTCGATGTGTCTTCACTTGAAGAGTAGCAATGTTGTTCAAAAAGTGCGAGTCCGTAATAAATCTACATTTTCGATGGTGACAGTAATGAAATATTTGCTTTACTTTGCAAATAGGTTGTGCGTAGTGGATGCGTCACTTCAATATTTCAGACAGCCTGAATGTAGTATTATAGTTCATGAACAATTCTTGATCGCTTGATTTAAAGAAAGAAAGGTAGAAACTACCTCGACAGCCGAGACATAATTGGTGTTGTAGAAAGAGGCTTTCATTATATTTAGGTTACCAGGGATTCCCTAACGTGGACCAAAATCTTGATGCAGGGGCGTTCTTGCATTTCTCTCAAACTAAAGTTGGACCAGCGGGACGCAGCAGCAAGTACTTCTGCAGCGAGGCTGATTCGAGAGCAAATGATGCCACTGATCCACTATAGTCAGTGAGTTCTCCAGCATTACTCTCCGGATGGCCATTTAAAAAAAAAGTGTCTATTATTAGCCTGGCGGCATTTTAAAACACGCAAAATGTTCTCTTCGGAGCGCAAATTTTGCTTAGAGCCAAATGCATTTCTGTTTTAACGTCATTTCTACGTTCAATCTGAAATAATGTTCCTAATGTTCCAATTTCTTTCGAAGTTGACTCCGCGTTTTGACTTGACGATTTAGAAATGTGCCCTTCAGAAGGGATATTTTTTTATGCTTGCAAAACAGAAGCGATAAAAAAGCGTTCGTCCTTCCTAAAGCGATCAGGGTGTCAAAGAATCTGATCCCCTATTAATGGTTTTTAAGAAATCACTGCGAATTTAAATAAAGCAGAGATTTGTGAGGCGGTCTAATGATCTTCTATGACGTTTACCTTGTAAACTTCTGAAACAAATCATCACAAGGTACTTCAGCTTAAAGGCTTTTAACTTCCAGTAAAATGAATATATATTGTAAATGTGAGCAGTAAATCGCATTGTTTCTAAAATTTCACTCAACCGCTATTTCACTGGAATGGTTACCAAACGCGCACAGTTAGCGCAAGTAAATACAGATACATTGTGACTGGGGTTAAAAGAACGTCAACGATAATGCAGTACCCGGTGACATACCAGTTTATTTATGGCGCCAGATGGCTCTGGACTGAATGTTCTCCTGTTAGTTACATAACGAGCTATTCGTTAAGTACCCGTAATCAGCAATGCTACTTACCACCAGCTGTAACCATCCGCATTTCTGCGAAAAAATGTCCAGGAACAACAAGTCTTAGCTGCATGCTGGTTTATGGGTTACGTTCATGGTCTATGGGGCTTTGACGTCCCAAAGCGACTCAGGCTGTGAGGGACGCCGTAGTGAAGGGCTCCGGAAATTTCGACCACCTGGGGTTCTTTAACGTGCACTGACATCACACAGCACACGAGCTTCTAGAATTTCGCTTCCATCGAATTTCGACCGCCACGGCTGGGATCGAACCCGCGTCTTTCGGATCAGGAGCCGAGTGCCGTAACCACCGAGCCACCGCGGCGGCATCTTGGTTTCATACCGTTGCAACGATTTCTTGCTTCTCAACATAGTAATCTTCATCGCGTGGCATCGGAATAATAAAGTAGGGTGTCTTGGCAAAGAATCTGTCTTTTTGTCTTCCTTCTATTTTTTCTTTGTTTCTCAACTTCTGTCCAATGTCTCCGACAGTTCCTGCTCTAGATTAGCCATTATCAAAGAACCAAGTAGCAGTATAATACCGACTGGTGCAAAGTATGAAATTGTGTTTCAATCGAGTTTCTCAATGAACCATCGGGAGTTACCTTATTTCACTGCCGGAGCGTAAGGTTACAGAAAGTGCTACGCATTGCAGTCCTTGAAAATGAGTCTCATTTCATCTTCATTCCTTTCATATGCCCGTAGCAGGTCTCAAATAAGTGCAATAATAAAAAAAGAAAAGTCCAACGAATAATTTATTACGAGAGTACGCCTGCAACGCAGCGTCGCGTGTCATTAAATTATATCTGCATAGCACATGAGGACGGCTCTCGTGCCTAGAGCTCCAAAATCAAAAGGTCGCCGCCGGCGCGCACCATTCTGCGACTCATCAAATCTTCAGCGTCCGTTCTCGAGGCTTCCTCCGCCAGCAGATTTATACATTCCAACAACGTCGGCAAACGACCTGAGGCCAGACACTCGACTTTTCCGCAGCTTCAGCGCATACAACGAACCCTTGAGAAGCAGCGCCTTCATCGCCAATCAGCGCCTCTATAAAAGGAGGCGGCTCGCCAAAACCGATGACGCCCACCACACAAGCCTCCGTGTCGATCCGACGCGACGAGAGGTAATACCTAATTTCAACAACGGCCCCGGATTGCGGTTTATGCGGTGTTTGCACGCGAGACCGCTGCATCGAGGAGCGGCGGGAAAGAGCTGTGGCTGGAGAGGAGCGTTAGGTGGGAGAAGGGATTTGGTAAGCTGATGCTTGTTGCTCTACAGTTTAAAGACCCACAAAAGAAGAAGAAGAAGAGAGAGTTGGGAAGAGAGAGCGGGGATTCGCTGAATAATAGACGGCCTCGTGTGCAAACAGGGCAGGGAGCGAAAAAACGCTGATCTCTCCCGTGCCGCCGGTTGTTGTGCACGGGCCGGAATACGATGCGCCGACTCGGTTCATTTCTGAAAAGCCATCACAACGATGCCGGCCCCGGGGTAGCAGCTCGAGAGTCTTGTTAGGAGGAGGACGGTGATAAAAGAAAAATGGGAGAAGAGGGACAGAGGAAACGAAGAGGTGGTCGGCGAGGGCACACAGCTGAACAAATACCAGAAGGAAGAGACGAAAGGTGAAAAGAGAGCGAGGGGGAAGGGGGAGGGAGAGGGAAGTGCTTGAGCGAACGGCGTGCCTGATCCAATAAAGCAGCGAGGCCGGAACGAGCGTCGTGCGACTCGTACTGGAGGGCGCACAGCGCAGCAGGAGGAGCAAGGGCAGGTAGGCCCATGCTGAATCAGTCCAATTCAGGTCGGATTCTACACACACACAGGGAGCGAGGGAGCGCTCGGCGAACGCGGCCCCTTTAGCCCGGCGTCGAGGGACGGGGCCCGGATTAAAGAGCCACGAAGAAGATGACAAAAAAGTACGAAACTGGGCAGAGGTACGTGCTCGCGGGAACAACCAGGAAGCATAAGAGCACAGAAAAAAAAAGATACCGGCGTCGCCAAAAAGTGAAAAGCAAGCTTTTTTGTTTTTACACACGCCAGATTCTACTGCTGACTCGCTGAAGTTTGTTGTATACGAGGCGCAGTGCGTATGGCCTTTGTTACCGCGTGTCTGACATCGACGTCCCTGTTTCGGTCGTCATCTGCGAACAGGCATGCTCAGGCGTGTTCGCAGTGGCGTTTTGTAATCCGCTCTCTAAAATTACTCAGTGGGTCGTTTTACCGCTCCAACGTCACGAAGAATATATCAGAAGTAGAATAACGACCAGTAGCATTACTTGAAAACAATGCTAATATCATCGGCTCACTAAAGAAGGCGGTATGTAAAGTATGTAATGTTTCCTCCGCTTAGAGTCGATATAACACAAAAAAAAAAACTGATTTGACTACTTCAATAGGGCGACAAGGAAAACCAGCTTCTTGACCGTATTTTAAAAGTTAGTGGTACATCTGCTCTCTAAAATTACTCAGTGGGTCGTTTCACCATACCAACGTCACGAAGAAAATATCAGAACTAGAAGATAGACCCGTAGCATTTCTTGACAATAATGCTAATATCATCTCGCCTCACTAAAGAAAGCGGTATGTAAAGCATGTAATGTTTCCTCCACATTACAGTCGATATAACACAAAAAAAATTGATTTTACTTCTTCAATAGGGCGACAAGGAAAAACAGCTTCTTGGCCGTATTTTAAAAGGTTAGTGGTGCATATTATGCAGAATCACTCTAATGTGCCTTAGGAAGGAGAACAAAATCCGCTAAGAAACCAGGCGAGAAACAAAGGTATTCGGACAGGGGGTCGCGAGAGAAGGAAATTCAGCCGGTAAAAATTAAGTGAGTGATCACTAATAGAAAATGATCACTTTCTAGAGCAGCTTATAACGAATTCCTGACCGAATACTGCGATGCATAAATGCGGACTGATTCCTTCCACTTAAATAAGCAATGTGCTGTTGCTACTGATTACGGAATCTCGATGAAGAGGCGCAGAGCCGAACTGAAATATAGATTAATGCATTGCTTAAGTGAAGTTTTTCTTGGGTGTCGCACTCGTCGCTCCGTCCGGCTGAACTCCCTTCCTAATCAAAAGTCTAGTGGAATAGGCGAGACGCCGCGAGCGCGGCCGGGGTTGTTTAAGCTTCCACTGAATATGCCATTCGAAATCGCAAATAATCCCGCGGTATATAAGTCAAATAAAAATCGCAGCTATCTATTGCTAGTGAAAAAGCGCTTGCAGTCCCGTCCGCGGTGACGACCATTTCGCTTCTATTTTTTTATTCATTCACTCCCTTGGGCGACACATTCTGCCGGATCGTTCGAGTCATAATGTCGCGCTGCTTTTACACCAGCCAGCCGCGACAGCGATTGGCTTCGTTTCATCGAGTTTGAGGACTGGCGGCTCTCAAGTTCGCCGTTAGGGGTGTCGCGGATGCCCGCATTAATAAGGAATGCCCATCTTTTCCCGGACCAAAGAGATTACCGCCGCTCCAAGATGGCCCAAGCATTTCCATGGTAGTCAAGTGTGCTCTGAAAATAGCCGCACTTATGCGCGCTGCCCCTGGCAACACGCTAATTTATTGAAATCGGGGTCGACTACTTTCGGCGCGTGGCTTTGCTGGGGAGTAGTAGGGACGACGATGCACTACAGACACCAGGCACGACTGCGCGCTGGGCGAAGAAGTTTGGCTCGCCGTTATGACTACAGCAGGTTGTGCATTTTCATAATTTCGTAGCTTGATATATCCGTGCAGGAGTGTGTAGCGAGCAGGTGAGCACGCAACCAGAGTAAAAAGGTCATTTAGAACTTATACGCTGCCTCGCGATGTGCACCCGTCCACTGTTTCTTGCAGCAGTTTCACCCCCGTCCACCTTTCCCCCGCTTCCTCTTACTAGCCGGCTGCTCTATTTTCATACACTTTTCACAAAACGGCACTGTTGCTTTAAGGCTCAGCCCTTAAAGCACCCTTTTTTTCCTGTCGTTTCTGAACGGAGTGCGAATATTTAGGCTGTGTCCAACTCAATTTTGTGTGCTCTTTTTCATCCACGTGTTTGTCGAGCATAACGCTGCATTTACCATGAGCCTGAAAAAACTTAACTGCTTCAAGTTATAGTCACCGTCTCTTCTGATAAGAACTTATTCTTTAGTTATGATTTCTATCAGGCTATTCTTAAACTCAAAGTGCATCGCTGGCCACGCAGCCCATTTTATTTTTTTTTTTTCAAAGTGAAGCCACTTTCCAGGTTGAATGTACACTTTCGTTAGTTGTAATAGAGTACCGGATCATTTATTTATGTGTGTGATGCCGTTTATATACTTCACGTTATTGACGAATAAAAGGAATCTGAAACTGTGCTCTTAGGTATATGAAGCAGACTCTAGACTGGTTGTACAAACAAATAAATACTGAAGAGCCTAGATTGTATAAATACAATTTTCTGTGTAAAGGGCCTGACTAATATAAGTGATTAATGTAAGTACTATTAAAAATTGACGAAAACTTACTCGGTGGACAGTGTAATCTAACAGCCGGACCCCCGTTAGATGGCTTTCGGAAAGTGGTAGCGCGTATACCTTTATCAAGATTATTCGCTTACGATTTTTGTGTGAAATTTTAATCAAGTCAACAGCTATACTGCGAATGAAAAAAACATCCGCACTCGCTCACTGCTAATGAAATTATTTTTCGCCGCATTTTACTTGCAAGTATACATAGAGTGCGTTGAAAGGTGACTCAAAAACAGCCCACGCGTCGAAATAAAGTGAAGAAAGCGAAGTTTATGGCGAGACATTTAATGCAAAATATTGCCGTTCTTTTAGGCTCACGTCTCTGAACAGTAAACAACAGAGTTCTTAGTGAGCGAACTTTCAACGGCGCAGGCACGGAGCAGAACACTGCTATTGTCCCCTAACGACGCCGGATTTTCTTGACAATCGACGACCAGGCGTTTGTATTCTTTCTTTATCTCCACTTTTGCTAGTGTTTGTCGGCTGTCTACTATATACCCACGCTTAACGCCTCTTCCCTGCGCTTAACATCCCCACATCGCTCATTCATTTCTTTTTCATGTTTTAGTTAAGCGCTCTTTGCACGTTACTCACACCAATTTTGAATGACACTAAGAAATGCACTTCACAATCATGTTCTTGTGATCTTTGAGATTTTATTAATAGAGCATTTTCCGAATTGCTCACCCGTGAAAGACAGCAGCGCAACGCACCTTGAATATCTGACACGTGTCAAAGCTGGTCTCAGCTTGCCGTGCAGGACATCCAGAGAAATACACCACAGCTAGCAGAAATAGTAATAAATAAAAACTAATAACACTGTCCCATGAATCAGAAAAGAAGAAAGCAGCGTTGTGAAAGGAGAGACGAGCAAGCATGGAAGGGACAACTGGGCTCCACTTTGCGTTACATCCTTCTCGCAACCTTCTTGTCGCAGTGGTGGGTCCTTGATTTCGCAAAACCTTCCACCCTGCCTCCTCGCATTTATTTCGGTCCTGCCAACTAACCGTCAAGCCTGCTTCTTCCCGCTTTTCCTTCCAGGCACCTTAAGGCGCCTTCCCGACAGCGAAGGTCTGGAGTGGCAGAAAAAAAAACAAAAAAAAACATGGCGGGCACTCTAGGTATAAAAGAGTCTGTGCCGCGTCTTTCCCTTCCATCCCTTTGCACGTCGCTGGAGTGGGGACACCACCCGAAAAGGGAAAACCCCAGCCACCTGCTCCTTGATGGCGCTGGGCGCCAATGAAGACGAATGCGACGCGTCTCGCCAGCAGCGCCTGCGGTGGCAGTGACACCAGCAGCGTCAGGAGGCCGCGAAGGATCAAGAGAGCCAGCCGGTGCAACGAGACCACAGCGTAAACATTGCCACCCGTCTCGCCGGAGGAAAAGCAGCCAATCAATGCCAGCCCCTTCACGTCGCAGCCACATGTTCCTGCACTTTGGGCGAAAGTCACGTGCTTACTTGACAAACCACGCTACGCTGGCCACTGCAGTTCGTTGTAGCTATTCGTCATTGCACCGTGTCAATAAGGCGGCAACCTGAGCGGCCGGCCCACCCAGCGATGGCTGGCAGAGATTTGCGAAGAGCGCCGGCTCGACCTTGTCAGCAGCTGCAGCCGGTGTGTAAGTGCTATTACAGGCAAACCCTGAAACGCCCGTGTGTCTTGATATCAAAGCCGTGTGATGAAGCGCCGCGACACTTGCAGCATGGTTATCATCACTAATTTCTTTCTTTGACAAAGTCCGAAAATTTCCAGTGAAATTGAGATCAGTGAAGTTTGGTTCACCAGCTGGCGTATGCTGTTTCATTACTGAGAAAAATAATTTTGCAGTTCCACTGAAAACTTTGTATTGATCTTTTCAGTCAAAGCGCACATATTGCAGATGTACAGCGTTCCTCTGGTAGTTTTATGTTCCACTTTTTTCTTTCGTCTTGAAACCTCACGAGTGAGAAACATGACACGAATGTCATGTTGTACTTTGTATGCGTCAATTGGTGATGTCAGATTCTTTTCTTTGTAATATATAGAGACTAGCCCGTGTGGTTTCTGTGCACATACTCCAAGGACAGACTGCTTCCTATGAGTTATCTCAAGTTGGAAATTGTTCACTGTTTATGGGTTCAATATGTTTAGAAATCATATTTCTCGCTGTTTTAAAATAACTTTGTTCTGCCAGGCCAACGGCTTTGATTGGGCTGTTTGGAACTCGCGGTTATTTCAGTTTCGGAAGTGGAAGTTCTTTTGTACCTTGCATTGGCTGAAATGTTGAAGCGCGCAGCTTTTCTCTTGCGTGATTCTGGACTACTTGCTTAAGTTTGGTCTGACGTAATTATTATTACGAAGTTGTTGTGGATATTTTCCACCCAACAACATTGCGAAATATAAAAGCCTTAATTGTAAAGCGTGCTTCACGGCATCATAACTGCTACTGCGAGAAAGCCAACCACCCTAAGAGAGCAACTTTTTTCAGGTCCAGAGAAATTAGCCCTACAACCGCTAATACACTCTGATTCTAATAGAGAAAAGACAGAAATACAAGGGAAGGGAAAGGAAAGATGAACGGTTAAAGAGAGGAAGAGAATGCAACCTGAAAGAGGTCAGACACCTGAAGGGACTTGGTGGGCGATTTTTGTAAGTCCTTTGCACTGCGACAGCGTCGCCGGCAAAAGAAACCAAAAAGGAAACATAACAAAGAAATAAAAAATAGACGTAAAAGATAACTATTTTTCCAGTAATTTAGCTCAGAAAAAGACCCGACATTTCTTTCTACTTCACCGGCACAAAAATAGGGTAGCCATTGCTACCGGCTTGCGACTCCTGAGATATTTTTGCTTGTCCGTACTCAGCACTGATTATTTTTTAGGGTTAATTGCGTAAAAGCACGCGCGAAGCGTTAAAAAAAGTTATAGAACCCCTTTGGTGGCGTATGGGAGCTGCGCATTGTCCGCATGCTGAAGGAATATTTCTCATTGCCATCAGGCCTGTGTTGGGGACATCAAATACACCATTTTCGGCGCAAAGAAACTTCTTCGCGAATCTCTGAAAATATGACGCTGAGAGAACTAGAGACAAATGACGGTGAGTCTAAAACATTTGCCAACAGCCGTAGAGATCCCAGTTTAACTTTAGTTCTCAAGCCTTCGGCTGTTTTGTTGTTGAACTCTGTTTCAAAACACCTTACAGGTCATTATGCCACAGTCACCAAAAAGCGCACCGAAAATGATTGTCATTTAGAAGTCAACAAAAAAAAACGCAACCCGAGATTGAAAAAAGAGCAGTAAATTAGAGTATAGAAACAAATGAAAATTTAGAAGGGGGGTTACAGATCAGGAGATCCGAACACTACTTTCTGCATCATTTTAAGGCTCTCTATTATTCTTTGAGATCCAAACAATGCCATTATTCTAGGCTGAGGAACACAAACTTATTCTCAACACCACAACAGCCTCCTGAAGGCAATGGAGCTCTTTTTGCAAACATGGTTAGTTTTTCAGTGCGTTAAATATGAGCCCGGATGTTTGTCACTGCGCTTACTTGAAGAGAGCCATAGTGCTTTCGCAGCAAACACTCTTAGTTTGTTTATTTGGGGCTGAGACGCCCGCTCAGGAGTTCATAAGTTTTTTTTTTGATCCTGCGCTTATTATTGGTTTGGATAGAAAAAAAAAACTAGTTTTTTCATCTGCGGCTGACGAGAAGAAAAAAAAAAGCGCCGATGACTGCCACTGCTAAGGCAGCTACTTTTGGCTCTTTCGTAAGCTCGTAATGACTTTTCGCCTCAGAGTTCGATAATCAATATGCTCCTCAATCATACCTGTCAACGGCACGCGCTACCTACCGCCACCATGTTCTCATACACGCCAGACTTTTTTTTTTACACTGCTTCATATATTACGTGGGACGGAAAACTTTTTGACCTTCAGAAAACTGTGTTAAATGTCACCGCGCAATAATGGCGCCAGCTTCGGCTTTAATTTATAGGCATTTCGACCTCAACTTTCATGCACGGGCAGCAAGGAACTTGTCGCGATCGACCCATTCTTTTCAAAGTCGGTCGGACGCAGGTTACAACCCACGTGCACGGCCCGAAAAATTTTGTCAGGAGAGAGATTGAATAAAACAATAAAATCGCCCTACTCTTACTTTTTGGTTCTGATGTAAAAAAAAGCAACATATTCTGAAAAAATTTCGCCTTTCAAAGTAACAGTATTCCAAAAGGATGTTCTAGTTACACCAAACGAGTTGTCCTTGCACAAGAATCCAATTATATACGCAGCCTTTTTAGATTCTTGCTTTTTCATACTTTGAGGAACAGTAACCCTTTGTGTTGCAAATTCCAGCCACATCCAAGAGGACGCTAACCTTACACAGTGCGACCTTTTTGCTGATGGCTTCTGCAATCAGCACATGCTGATAATTTGAAAATTCGCTCCTAGCGTATTCCCACCTCGTTATATATATATATATATATAAATTGAAGGAACATAACAGGATGAAATAAATCCTGTTATGTTTCTTTAATTTTTGGTGATTTTATATTATTTTGACCAAATCAGCTGCCAGAAATCACTTTTGGTTTATATATATATATATACATACATACAAATATATATATATATATATATATATATATATATATATATATATATATATATATATATATATATATATATATATATAAAGCATTCGTACACTTGTCGCAAATAGAAAAAAAAACTTTCGTAATATCATTAAAAAAGATAAGCAAACTACTGTCCTAAGTCACATCTGCCGAATCTATGCTCAGTCCGCGGCCTTTCGTCAAACGGCACGACAGACGAGTGGCAGTCAGCTAGATTTCTAAGCTGCGCGGATATGGCATTAATTCTGCTCGAAGCAGCGCTTATTAGGCGGACGCAAGGGTCAACTCAGCGCTGGAGAACGACCTGCCTCGCTGCATCTATGTTCGTCATGCAGTAATTGCCTTCAAAAGAGCATGGCCCAATGTCGTCCTACCTCTGAGTTTGTCTCGCTGTAGGGGTCGCTCGCAGCGCGCCAACTGAGCTTGCCGACCCGTGCCCACGAGGAGATCGAATGAGGCTTTGTCCTCGTAATAGCATGCAGCTAATTAACGAACACGGCGAAGCGTACCGAGTGCCGTATATGCCTGCGAGCACCGAGTGGGACAGCTTTAACTGAAAGCTATGTAAATCCAAAAACCGAGGGAGAACGAGATGGAGAGAGGAGGAGAGGAGGAGAGAAAGAGATAAAGAGATACAGAAGATACAGAAGGAGGAGTCTATAGATCGGTGGGGCATGGGGACTCTGCAGAACTCAGTGTGCTGTGGACGAGGCGCATTCGCGTTGTCTCGATAAGGTCCGCCGATGTCTCGGTTAGTCAACATAGGCGATGGTCTTCTCGCGTGTTCGGCAGTCCTCACACAGATCAGAGTGCGTGGATCGTGCCAGTGTGCGATATGGGCGTTCTGAGGAGCGTTGTTGCGCGCACCTAGATAAGGTGCGCCCGCGCTTGTGTCGGGGATTTGTTATTTCTGCGGGATGAATGTTCCCCAAGAATGGGTGCGCTCCTAGAGTGGCAGAGATTAGGAACACAGAGTGGACGGTCAGGAAATGAGGAAGAGATTAGGTAAGCCGAACCTGGTCCTGGTTGTAAGCTCGCCTTCCCAAAGAAGAAGGGTGCAAGGAACCCGGCGCGTGTTTTTTCTATTTATTTTGCTATGCGACAGCGGAACAGTACACTCTTTTGCCTAATGTTTCGGAATGGCTCAGCCATTTTAATCTCTAAAACCCTCACCGCTTCCCTGAAAGCCCCTGTTCCGGATTAAGGCTTTTTGATCATTTTACTTTGTGATAGCAATCTTTCTTTCGCTTGGAAGCAACCTTCATATCGCGGTCTACCTTGGAGACGTTTCTTTAAGATACAATTTGAACCAGTTGAAGAAGAAAAAGAAACAAACCTTATAGGTGCTTGCATCTAAACTGATACTTTAAGGAAGAGTAAAGCTGAGTTAGGTCAAATAATCTGGCTTGTTGTTTTCCAAAAATTGCTATAAAATTGTATAAGCAAACATAGAACTAGCTGTGTGCTTTGCTGGCTTAAACACGTTGAAGATAATGACCTCAAAACATCAACCTGTTTAAAAGCTGAAGGGTTGGAAATGTAGTGCGTTTTATAAATTTAATTGCGTGCAAAATATTGTAAGTGGCTGCGTAAGAAACGAGAGTTGCGCTACATTGGCGTCATTCAAATAAATTCCTTGCATAAAACTCCTTGAGCAGCTTTTTTTCTTCCTTGAACATTATTTTCTATTAACTTCAGCAGGACTACCAAGCAAGAGTAAGCCATCTCAAGAAAAATAACCTGCCATAAAAACACCGATATTCACGAAGCCTTACTCAGCTCTCCAAAAGCAGCATGTCACACAGGCACAAGCACGATGAATATTTTCATTAGTTTTGTCTCTGTCAGCTCCCATAATGCATAGCAACAACACAAATATGGACAGGCAGGCCGTAAAGTTTCCAAACTATCAAAATGAGCACAAAGGAAAAAAAACAACATGGGAAAAAAAGATATCCTCGGGTCGCCATCCTCGACTCAAAATGGGCTTAACTCCACACGTACGCGGCGAAATAGTGCACCCATATCTTTTTTCCTCTCTGGACACATCTCGCGCCTCTTATCTCCTATCGTTCTCGTCATCTCTCCTGTATCGCTTCTCGCCGGGCGCATACAAAGCAGCCTTCCTTCCTCCATTCCAGCTCGAACAAAGCGCGCACCCGGCGGCAGGAGGCGCCTCGAAGCGGTGCGCAAATAATAAGCGGCTCCCGCCGCCGCATACAAATCAGCATCCAGCATCTCGGGCTCCGCGCGTTGAAACATGCCGGGCTTCCCGAAACGTGTCCGACTCTACAATCGCCGAGGAGGAAAAAAAAGAACAGAAGCATGGAACACACAACATCCTCCGTAAGCGCTTCAAGTAGTTTCGACAGCCCCCTATCTCTCCCTGGGACCTCGGGGCCACCGACGTGAGAGAAGTATCGAGTCGCGGCTGGAGCGCCTGTAGCCTGGAGCGGCACAGTGGATCCCGACTGGACGACGCCTGTGGTACAGGCTCTAGTTGGTTCGCTAGTGCGAACCGTCCCCCCCCCCCCATATACAAATGCTTGGTCCAGTTGGTTGCCAAGCCAGCGGCGGCCACTATTTTTCTTCTTTTGTGCTGGAACGATTTCCTGCTTTGCATATGAAGGCCACAAGCAATAAAGACACACTGGAATCGGAGAAAAATTTCGACGATACATCTTTCTAGCTCTTGAAAGGAGCGATTGCGTCGAGTTCTGCCTTCTGATCACTGTGCAAGGCCTATAATTGTTTATGACTGTGAAGTCGACGTGCTGCATATTACTATCACATGGTTTGTGATGTAGTTCCTCGTGGTCAAAGAATTTTTCGTGGCATGAACGGGTGAAATGAAAGTTAAGTTATGAAACTCGCTAGTCCCCGCAGCTCGTCTTAGGAAAGCTAGAAAAATAAATTCTGATAGAATCGTTTATTGGTTACTTATTTGTGCAGATGTGAACAGGCGATGGATATAGGCTGCTATGGCGTAGATATCACAATAAGCGGGTTACCTCTGACCGGCGTGCTTGCTAGTTGTTGTTTTTTTTCGGGTTTTTACATTCGTCTTTCTTGCTTTCACTTCGTGTAGGTCTTCCCTCTCCTGTAACCAAGTATTCAGCGCACTTACACCGTTTATTAGCCGCACTACAACACCTTTACCTGCTGTCTGCCTGCCCGCGAACTCTGCAATGCTGACGACTGTGTACACTCTCTGAGCTAACCAGGAACATTCACATTGTCCTAAATACACTGCACAAAGCTCGTTTTATTTCTGTAGTTCCTTGACATGCTGTGGTCCCGTCGCCAAGAACCTTTTGTAAACTTAAAAACGGCAGGACAAGGTGCCAAGAAGTCTGAACGCGGCAAATGTAACTCTAACCAGGACTTCATTTTCCATACCTCGCGCTTCAACAACGCAGACATACACGGGACAAAGGCCCTGTAAAGGCAGAATCTGGTGAACCCGAACGCCTTATGCCTGAAGTGAATCTGACGTCTGTGGTATTTCTGGACAGGTGCTGGAAAAAAGACGGCTGTGTAAAATAACCGCTACAAACAACCTCTGTAACAAAATCGTCTTTGTTCTGAATGCAACACGGGAATGAACGACGGGACAGTAAGGAATTGTAAGCTCCACCGGATTGCATTCAACGTGTAACGGATGCGCAACTAACGTCCCCACGTTGCTTCATTTGCATTCACACGCAAATAAAGGGAAACAAAAGCTTCCTCGTGTGACCTGTGTACCGTCCAGGGAGATCGGCGCGAGCGATTCGTATGCAGAATCGCACCCTTGAAGAGGACAAGACCCGACGGCGTCAGAACGAAGAGAGAAACATAGAGACTTATCTGCCTCAGAGAACCTCGCGCACGCATGCAAACCCCTGAGTGGATGCGCATCTTTGGCAGCCCACACGAAGCCACAAAACTCGCTCTAGCTTTCATTCTTCGCGCGCGGGGCCGCATGTTCGCATTCCTGTTTGCGTTGCCGGTGTGCGGCATACATATGTTCCCAGGTTTTCCTGCTGTCTCTTTATTTTATTTTCCTCCGGTGGGCAAACAGGCATGCGGGGCTTCTGTGTATCGCTCCAAAGACATTGGCACTGGATGCGATTTTCGCGTGATGCATCTGGTCATCTGAGATGCAGGTCGCGAGCAGTTCTCTGCTATCTCTTGTTGTTGTTTACTTTTCCAACGCTATTCGCTGTATAGTGTTGAGGAGACCGCGTAGCCGGCAGCGAAGACAGAGCTCTTAGTGCTGCTATTTGCTGGCACACTGTGATGGCTCACGTGCCGTCGTCCATTTCTTTGAGAGACGAGGGCGATGGCAGAACGAGTCTGGTGTTTTTTTGGGAGGACGACGGCACATTAGCTAATAATCTATGCTGAGAGTATACTGCGTCAAAATCTTCAGGATGGCTATAAATACTACTCTGAATAACGATGATAATCTCCAGTATTGACACGAGAACACGTCACATGTATAAAAGGATAGGTCGGCTCATTCGTATCTTGCGACCTGTAGCGCTCAAGAAAAGTGCAATCGATATAGCGAATTACGCTTCTTTTTTCTTTTTCGTCATCAGGCTGTTATGAAGCAGAAAGGAGGCAAAGCGCTGAAAAAAAAGTAAAATACTAGCACAGCTAAAGCGTATCCTTCGCTGTGCTTTCGCCTGGAGCAGTGCAGATTCACGTGATCGCACAATAAAATGCCTGTTCTCTTTTGCAGCCGTGCATTGTGACAATGCGAGACATTGGCTGCGCTGTCAGCTTTCAACACTGGTGGCCAACTGCCTGCGATAGCGTCCGCACTGTCCTCCATTGTATTCTTCAGGAGTACCACATTTTGCAACCAATATCAGGACAGGGGAGAATAAGCACCACAGCAGGTCGCAACCACAGCGTGACAAAGAGTATACGGCAGACTTTTTTTCCAATAATTCGTTCATTTTAAGCCCAATAGAATTTTGTGCAATTGTAGGGCATGCGGGGCCTAACGTCTCAAAGCTGTACACGTGGGCTATGAGGGACGCAGTGTGGGAGCGTCTCAAAGCTGTACACGTGGGCTATGAGGGACGCAGTGTGGGAGGTCTCGGCATTAATTTCGACTATCTGAGGTGCTGACATCGGAACACAGGAGTTTCTGCATTTCGCCTCCATACGAATTCAGCTACCGCAGCGGGGATTCGATCTCAAGACATTAGGTTCTATATGTTGACTACAAGATCTAGTCTATATGTGCGTATTTACGTGTTGAAAGTAGTGAAGGCGGCCACTCGTCCGTTTAAATGTTTGTTATAACCAAGTCACAAATCCTGAAGGTCTGGTGTCTCTTGTATGGCCGAGCCTGCGTACACCCACGCTGTTGTCTTCATATTTGTATATCTAATAGAACATTCAGGAAGTTTGTTCCTGAACACAGGCAGCTTGTGCTGTTATAGGTTAAAAAAACATACGCATGAAACTTTTCCCACGAGTGTGGTATTCTCAAAGTTCAACTTCACGTATATTGAAACGAAAGATCCTGCGTCAGATTGGTGCAGACGCTCCTGTCTGTGTCAGTGGCATTGGGGTAGATATACATTCACAGGCCATTACATGTAGAAATAGAAGTGCTCCGTCAACCACGAATAAAAAAGAATATTTCAACCAGACTATTTTTCCCGGGTCATAACTGCAGCTGGCCAGTGTGCCGCCCCAATACACGGTCGGGAAAACAGAAACAGAGTTCCTTTCCCGTACTTATTGTGAGAAAGGAGAGAAAGATTGGCACGGAATGTATTATACATCGAGTGCGTGAAAGACGATTCGCCATCGATTTCCACGAAATGGGACGCAAGTCATTCTCCTCAAGTCTTTCCTTCCTGCGAATACCGCAGAAAAAAAAGTTGTGGCGGAGCGTTGATTATTCCACTGCCAGGGATCGCGGGTAAACGCGCGGAAAATTATTTTAATGTGCTGCATTCGAAAGAGCGGTCGCGGTGCGTTAGTCTTATCTCCATCCGTACTATGCCATCGCGCGGGCGTAGTGTTAGAAAAACGGCCCTATAGGAGCCGCTGTGCTTTTGATGCAGCGAGCAGAAGAAAAGCAGTTAGGATCGGTTCAGTCGAGCTGCAGATGGGGGGCAGGGGGTGTCTATATATTCCGCCACATCCTTCACGCGTAGAGGCAATTTTCAGTGCTTTGCAAGCTGCTGCTTTTAAACTGATGGTAAAGTGATAATTTAGTTTCTCATAAGAATACTCCTCTGCAGAGGGCAGTTGGTTATGTACGCGCGGCGATCGAGGGGAGTGCCAACTGGTATTCAACATGCAAATGCTGTCACGCAACGAAAGTAATAATAATAAAATGTGCGGAAATGAGACGCACTCGGGAACCCGGTGCACTGGCGGTAAGCCGACCTATATTTCCGTCTGATTCCGTGTTCGCAGCTCGCTGAGTTACCGCTTCATGCATTGTCTTTATGAATGCGGTAAGTCATCTATCTTTACTGCACTTGTATCGCTCGCTGTTGGTTATTGTAAACTTTGTCTTGATATAAAGCGCTGTCGAGTGAAGAGAAAATATTTTCTGTAGTTCAGCAGCTCAGAAAATGCCAGTAGTTCAGCAAATATTTTGTAATTAACGGCTCGTCGTCATTTCTAATTGTTTTAAGGCACTCCAGGCCAGTAAGAGGCCCAATCTGGGACAGGTTTATATAAAAAGTACCAGCGTAACACAGTAATAATAGAACTAGAGTACAGTAATAAGCAGTATTATTGTTTTGGGTTATTGAGTTTAAAACAATACGCTTCACACCCAACAACAGCACCAGCACATCCAGCTTAGCGGAAGTATTGATATGCTTAAGAGATGTCACAGAAAAGTACGCAGAGGAATTGAGTCTATATTGCTGGGTTGCTGGTCGAAAAACTGCGTCATCATTCCTCCACTAAAAAACTATTTACCATTCATCTCCATTCACCATCACCATTACTTCACACGTTTCGTCAATTACTACAAATAACCATAAAAACCCGAAGGAGGAGCGGGAAGAAAGACTTTCTGAAAGTGGTTATTTTATTGAGCAAAGCATGAATTTTTTTTTTGCTCCCAGTTGTTACAGCCCGCAACAAAACTTATCAAAGCTAGAAGGTCAGACGGAAGCATGACACGCACAATGCTGAATAAAAGGTTAATTGGTTACCACGGTCATATTTGCCACTCGACCATCTGTTATATATATAATAACTTTATTTCCATCAGTGATGTAGGAGACTGCGAGTAAAAGTCGCTTTAGAGGTAAGTGACTTGACTAGAGTCCGCAGCCTCCTTTACAAGGCAAACAGCGATTGAGCAAGCGATATACATAGAAACTGACCACATGTGAAATTTGCACAAAAATAAACGCAAAAACACAAATTACCTGAAAAACGCTCTTCAATTATTTAAGAAAGATTGAGTGACAAAGTGTTGACGTAAAGCTCGTACATCAGTTATATAAACATCAAGACTTGATTTCAGAAACAAATTTAAAAGTGTTGGTAGTGTGTATGATATCTTTTGTGTAGAATAATTCTCTTTCGTCAAGAACCAACAAAGTAAGCAGCCTACTGATGCTACATCATTCTCCTCTCAGAACACTGTATCTGAGCACACTGTAGTCGTCAAGTGAAATGTTGCACGACACCCGTCAATGTAGCCGCTTCCATCGTAGGCACCGAAGGCAGGTGAGGTCAGTAAAATAAAGGGAGGAAAAAACAACTCGGTCCACCCAGCTTTCGCGGAAGGAGCGAAGCTCCCCAAGACGCGGAGTGCAGGGGATAGATACTCTCGCGTCGATAGTGGTCATGCCAGAGAAGATGGATTGCCGCGAATGAAAGGCGAGCGCTGACATCTGCTGTATACACGGCTCACCTGCGGATAAAGCATCGTGCGACCCCCCACGAAGCCTCACCGATCGGCGGAGGCGGCGACGTCAGTACCTAACGGCGTCCACTGCGTGCAGGGTGGCCGAGGTCAACACTACCACACTGCAGCGTGTGCAGTAAAGTGTGCTAATGCAAAAGAAAAAAATTATAAAGGCAACTGCATTTGGCAAAGAAGAACGAAATGCTACATTTTGGTAAGCTTCAGTGGTCAAAGCGTAAGGCATTACAACTACTTTACCACCAAAGGCAGAAAAATGCTGATGTGAAAGCAGACTTTAACGCTTGCAGCCACCTAAATTTTCGAGAAAAAAAAAGCAAACAGAAGTGAGCTCTCGCCGCGCCCATGCAAAGTTTTCTCGCACGGTGTTGTTTTCCTTCAACAAGCTGGACAAGTTTGATGGAGTGCCACGGTTGTCAACATCGTTAAATCTAGAAGTCTTATGCGCGGAAAGTGCCAGTGTGGAGTTCATCAATCTTCCAGCTTTATTTTATAGTAAACTTTGATCGCGAAGCACAAGTTAGAGGGGGAAAAAGGTCAGAAAGAGGGGTGCAGGTTTATCGAGCTGAGAGGTGATGGCTTTCTTTGTTGAAGATGTTTTACGCGGGTCAAACAACAACCTTGAGTTGAAAGTCAGCGCTAGTCCTTGTGTGTCCCAGTCTCAGTTTCACGCTTTGTATAGTCAATGTTTTACGCAGCCTGTCTGACGCTACGGAAACTACCTTTGGTTTTCTTTGCATGTGAAACGGATTGTGTTTAACTTCCATGATTAAGTGGCGTAGGTGTAGCTAACGGTCGGGAGGCTGTTGTGCAGTAATTTTAGCTGACGCTGCACTTCTTACTTGCCACCGGTACGTGCTACTGTGATCCGAACGTCAGAAAAGCAAGAAACTGAGAGACGATAAACTAAAAAAAGGGCCTCCGTTTACATATTACATTTGAGACGCCGTCCTCCTAGCCAGTTCAGGCCTTAAAAGCAAGAACCAGAACACATAGACAGTGTATTTGCCTCTTCTAAAAAGATAGACAGGTGTCAGCAAGAAAAATAGACGCGATGTAGTGCACAGTTTTTTTTTGCGTCAACACACAGAACAGCGAATATACGCGAACTCATTAACCAATAAAGCAAAGCGAAGTACTTCGAATCGTGTACTTTAGGAAGAAAAAAACAAGGATACAGAAAAGTAGGTGCTTAGAGGCACCCAGTGCTCTCGCTTCGTCGCATGTACATTGGCCAAAGCTGGTTACCTTTCTGAGAATAGATGGTTGCGAAGGAAACTGCTGCATTTACATTGCGTAGAACTGGCGCAACAGGATGACTAACACTGGCAGAACATCTAACGCAGTGCGATGAGCCCGCTACATGCGTACGTTAGTCGAGCGAAAGAAGGTTCGTCTCCTGCTCGGAGTCTACATTGATTGTTTACCCCGCTACTATGTAAGCGGCGGCGGTGACTCGCTGCCTTAAGGCTTCCCGCACAGTCGGTCAGATGCCGTGTGAGAGTAGGACCTAAGCCTATAGATGTAGGCTGGTCGGCGGCGGCCTCTCTGATTGCTGCATTCCAGCTCCTATAGCCGGCCGACCTGTCTTTCATCGTTCCTTTGCCTCCTTTTCCTCCTTTCGTTCTTTGTTCCTTTGCCTCCTTTTCCTGCTTTCGTTCTTTGTTCCTTTGCCTCCTTTGCCTCCTTTCGTTCTTTGTTTTCTCTCTCTCTTTTCGGCGCATTCCAGAAACCCAATATTACTCGGTCCGAGAAAACGCGCGCACACGCGCTCCGGGTATCTCGGTAAATAACAAGGTAAAGCAGGTGGCTCTGATTGCGCAACTGCGTCCACGCCCAGTTCAATCAGTGGCGAACAGTTTGATATCATACCGCGATCGAACCTGTTTGCGGCCGTTCACCGCCGGGGAAATATGGCTGCGCCTTCAGGACACCCTGAGGGGAGTTCCCAATGGGGAGCGGGCTGAAAAAACATGAGCCAGTTCGGGACGCACACTCACAGTAGGCGGGAGAAAGATACACAATCGATATCTGCAGCCGCACAGAAGCTTTGCCTCTCAACCACGTGTGCGACGTGAACTGCAGGCAAGGCAGCGTGTTTTGTTTTTGTTACCAGACAGTGGGTCGCTTCTGTCGAGAGTGGTCAAGGGATTAGTGTCTCTCAGTGTTTACTCACGTGCTAAATGCGTTTATTACGTGCAGGTAGACCTAATTACTCGTTGATATTTGCCGGCAGCTTTGCTTATCACTTTAGAAATGAAAACATAGATCGCATGAGCTCTGGTACAAGGTTTATAAGGGTGTAAACGAAACAAGGATAACTGCTCTTACGAGAAGGCACATGATTGGTTTGAGCAGCAATCTGTAATAGACAGAGCACAAGGCCCAACCCTGGACACGACTGCGCGCGTAAGTGCCCCTGTTCCTTGTGCATATGAAATAAACGTATCAACCGCTGCCACCTTGACCCATTCCCCATTTGCCTGCCCTAGAAAACCTTTTTCAACGTGCCTGCAAAAAACAAACAAACACACTAAAGCTCACAAGTGGCAGAACGGCGATCCTGAAGCGGCAAGTCTCACGTAGGCCCATCAAACCATCACGGCATTCCAGTGCAGTAAAAAAAAAGTCAAAAGCAGTACAACTGCATAGTTTATCGTCCCCACAGTAGGCAACTCAGCACGTAATGTCTCTTGTCCATGAGCCCAGAAACACTGCTGCACTGCCAGGATTGAGCCATAAATCTTTAATTTTGTCGATAACACCGCGAAGGACGAGCTCAAACGAACCAGGGGGAAGACAAGACAGCGCACTTCAACACCGCAATCAGATGAGATTTGCGCAAATGGACTGCAAGAATCGCGACAACAGTCTAGAGCGACGTACTAAAGGAGAAAAGCAGAAGTATAGAGAACCTATACGATCAGACCCGTCACGCACCAAAAGGCCTCCCACGTCCCCTTCAGGTTTGCGTGCCAAGGTTTCGTGTCTTGCACCGAAAGGCAGCTAACGGGCCATTCAGGGCAATCTCAAGCATCGGCGACGGTGCACGTATAGGGTTGCTTTGACGGAATGCTTTTTTTTTTGCGTTCCGGCGAAACACTATCGGCAAAGGCTGAACCGTTCTCGCAGGTTTGTTGCTGGAGTATCGCGGTCTTGAGCAGGCGGCATACGCGCCGTTCGATCCAAGTTCACCTCCCCATTTTCTGCTTCTCCCTGCGCTCTCTGCATTATTCATCCTCCTCTTGCCGGCGTACTGCAAATCGTCGGATCGCCTTTGCCACGTCCCAGTTTTTGTGCTCACCGCGATGTGCTTGAACGGTGTCCGTCGTTTTGTCGTTTTGTGGGCCTTGATGGATGCCGGTTTCCACTCTTTCCAAGCTGCCTAATAGAGGGTTACGATACGACAGTACCGAAGACTGCACCGACTAAAGCTTCCTTTACAGTAAAGCTCTGTTTTTCTTCTTTCAGTAGCGAAGACTAGGCTCGACGGAAACTGCTCGAGTGAAAATAAGTGCAGTGCTTGAAGCGTCTTGAAGTGCAGTTCTTGAAGTGCCCCATTGGTCGCCCATACCATTATGCTCATTTCTGCGTGTTTCGCGTTTCTTTATTGCTCCAGTGGATCTAATGAACAGACCCGCCTCACCCGTTTTTTTTAATAGTCATGTGTCTGTGCAGCGATACACCGAGTTGGAAAGCTTTCCTGAGATAGGGAGTGCCTCCCGCCTTACACGATGTAAGCCTGCCGGAGTAAAACTTACCGAACGGCACCTAGAAAAATTATGATTGTGAGTGCAGTCCTCGAACTTCCACCTCTTCCATCTGTACATGCCTATCACCACCGTCGCTGGCCTTTGTTCTCAGGGGCGCGCGCTGTGTGCCATGCAGTTATTGGAATAAAGACGCCCGTTACAGAGCGGCCACTCACAAGACGTGGAGGTGCGGAGGAGAGTAGGCTTGAGAGATATTTCTTGAATTCTTTTTTCACCAGTTGCTTGAGTGCCAATAATGACAGGAATCAGCAGTGAGTGGCGGTCTAGATTTGCATGAGGCATGCAGCATTTACTGCCTCTTGATCTCGCCACTGGCCGACAAAGTTAACTGACAACTTGGTCTCTTGTCGCTTTATGAATAAAGACTAAGGCGCACTTACGACAACGTTAGGCGGAATTAACAACAGCTGGGGCACAGCTGCAACGTACCGAGGTCGGCAGTCCGCGACGCCTCTTGACGTGTAGTGTGTCAAACCGATGGTGGTGCCTTGAGGTTGTCGCGGTGCCACAGATTGTCGCGAACTGAGGAATCGTAAGAAAACGGGTTTCCCCCGCTCTCCTTGTGAAACTCGAATTCATAGCTTATTAAGCTTGCGCTTCCCTGCGTTTGCTTTGGATGGTGTGGTACGCATTTGGGGTCTCCAAGGCGCACCCTCTTATTCGTGTCTCCTCGCGCAGCTTCGTGGGGACGCAGACATCGGCGACACTGAGATGTCGAAGTTTGAGCGACTGACAACTGTCACCATAATAGATACCTCATTTTTCTTTATGCCGTCTGCAACTATGTAGCGAGTATGTATTCTAGACGAATGCGGCTACCGAATTGACGAAAGCTTTTGGGTAAGAAGTACGTGCAGCACTTGCTTTTCCTCAGAGTTTGCCGAAACCTCAGAGATTCATTACTCTACGTGCTACTCGGTAGCTGAGTAAAGGTTAGTAGTGCGATCGACCGCAAATACTCACTTGTGATGTTTCTGATAGTTGCAATGCACCTGACGGAGAATTAGAATGACCAGGAGAAGATTCACATGAACAGCAATCACTAAACTAATTTTAATTCTATAATCATCGCAGCGAGCTACCTCAACCACGTTATTGTGAACCTAGCGTGGCCTTAGCGGGTATCCGAAGACTGCTAAAATGTGTTCACGTAATGAAACTAAAGGATGACCCATTTCCTACATATTTTTAACGTAGGCTTACGTTCTATGTTATTCACTATTTTCTTAATAGTGACCTGTGTTGCTTAATGTTGTAATTATCAATTACCGCCAAGTTAGAGCTCTTACATATAAGAGGGGCATTTTTCCCCAGATATTGACAAGGTGCGGCTCGCAAGCGAAAGCGGTCATTTCTACAAAGGGGCGCTTACATTAGTGTAAAGGATAATTTTGCGTGATATAGGTAATTAATTAATCTAGCGTTGATTATTCAGTCCAATGCGCACAGACACACGAGCTTACATATACAAACCGCTTTGGAACTTTCTCAACAAGGATTCGCCGTCCGACACTGGGGAGATTGTAATCAACGTCCCGAACAGCGCATCAAGTACACGTGGCTGTTTCTAGAGACAGAGAAGTTTTTAATTATACTGGCGTAAGCATGGCACACATTTCGCACCAACAGCCTTCGATCTGTACTGCGTTACTCTATACTGCATACTCTGTAATGCGCGCGCCCTGTTGAATGAGGCGAGAATTAGTCGGAATCCTGCCACTCTGCCTGATTGCGCGATGCCTGGGGATAGCCGGTACGAGGTTTGCGGAGAGCCGTTTGAACAAAGGTTTATATAAAGATGGGTGGCGCTTGGCATTGCAATTCCCATGTGCGGATAATTCAACCATTAATGAAACTATAGCGCGTGCGCTCGCTTTTCCAAATATGAGGTGGGCAAACGAAGCATCGCAGTATTCGCCTTGATGGGAGCTCTGAAATTGCTCTGCGATTAAGAACATCCCAAGATGAGCTTTGATTAAGAAAACAGTTTCTGGCTTGCGCCGTTAACCAACACAGAGAAGAAAGCACACATTACGTTACCATGCTTCAGGTTTCCCATCTACTTCTCTCAACTATCTCTTTCATTTCCTCCGGCCACCTTTGCAGTGCTGCACTTGCGAGCGGTACTCTCTGCGGCCGGCACTCATCTCTTTCTTTTCTCTCCCAAATTAATCGCTACAATCACCACTGCCGCGCTTCAGTCTAAATGTAACTCGGCAGAAAGCGTACGTACTCAAACCTCTTTCATTGCATTGCCGCTGTTCATGAGAAGCTGCGGAGAGCGTTCTGATTCTTCTTCATCATCATCATCATCATCATCATCACCACAACCAGCTTGACTACGCCCGCTGCAGGACAAAGGCCTCACCCATATCTCCTTAATTATACCTGCCCTGTGCCAGTTGCGGTTGCCTGACCACCACAAATTTCTTAATATCATCCACCCACCTAACTTCCTGGCGCTGCCCCTGCTACGCTCGCCGTAACTTGGTATCTAGTACGTTACTCTTAATTACCATCGGTTATTAATCGCTACAGTCACCACTTAGGTGCTTAATCGCCCATGGAAAACCTATAGTTACAGATTCTATTCGCTGATATCGCGGTGTGACAAAGGGAGAAACTTTATCTTATCAGACTTCGTATTGGGATCATAGTTCGTTTGTTCAACTACTCCGAAATTTTTAAGACGACTGTGCCATCTGTATGCTTATTTTAACCACTAAAAAATCGGCGAAGATCTCTTACTGGTGAACATGCCGGCACTATCTTGAATCTGACGTCGGCAACAAAATTTCACGACACGCAGAGAAAACATTTGCAGTTTGTCACCTCCTAAACTTTCTAGAGGGCACAGGGAGCGCTACTGAGGGGAAAACGCGGTGAAGTGCGATCATGCGCAAAGTGCGCCTAGAACGCTTTAAAAGCTCTTTAAGTGACGCTTATGTTAATAAGAATTCACAAGTGAGAGGTGTCGTTATCTTTTAGCTGATAAGCAGGCATGCGGAGAAGAATTTTCAAATACTGTTTTCTGCGGTTAACTTAACGTGACTGATGATATTGAGCATAATAAATATTACATTCCTGGGAACTTTTTGATTGCAGCTAAACACAGAACTCTAATTACAAACAACAAAGGCATTGCACCTGACATTTCACGTAAGACATGCATTTAAAATCGCATGTCGGCGAAAAATAGAGAATTATTTTTCAATTTTCCAGCGACTTGAATTCAAGATTTCGAGAAAGTGAACTGCGGGAGTTTTAATTTTTGTTATGTTCTGTTTTTCCTTGTATTTTTATACGAACAGTTCTTGTTATTGAATAGATGTTTATGAACCACAATGTGGGACTCACTAATTAGTGAGATGTGGGGCCAGAGACGGCATTGAAGACCTATCTCTTTTGAATACGCGACGTGACGAGCAAGGCCCAAATGTGGGCACGTACAAAAAAAAAATGTTGCCAGAATGGTTTCACTTTCACAACTTTTCAAGACGGGCTGTGCAGCTTAGAAATACCTACGGCCAGAGGTAGACGGAGGCTGTAATTGTCTTGAAGTCGTTTTGCGACTCATTAATTAACTTTGTGTAATTATTACCGCGTAATAATTAAAATCTGAGCACGATAGAACTTCGGACCGTATCGCTCTTTCTGGGACCAGCGTTCGGACATCACGTTTTGTAACACCTCACTGGAGCCTCCGCAGAGTTGCTCGAACATGCAAAATCCCGGGCTCTTTTTTTTATTGGTACTATAAAAAAATAACCATACACATGGCTGCTTATTCATCTAGCGCTCAAGCAGCTGCATTAATCCAGCAATATTAGCAAGGTGGAAATATAAAAGCTCGTTTTCCGTGTCCTGTCGACATATAGGCCGTTACGAGGTAAGAGAGTGACGCAAGATTATAATAATCCTCTTCGTTAGGAGATGTACGGCGTCGGGACGCAACCACCAAGTGGCGCAAGAAGTGGCCGCTGTCTGAATTTTCCTGACTTGGCAGGCATCGATCACTCTGCTGCGTAGTTGATAGAATCGTCTGCGCGGAGAATAAAGCACGGCTGATATTTGCATGCGTGTATATGTGTGAGTGCATGCCTGGGCATGTGAGTGCAGCATCGTTGTTTACATATTCAGCAGGGTGCCGTCGTCAAAAGTTAACGCTCGATTGGAATTTCGCCCTCTTCCGAGCGCTCATTACGACAGTAATGCTCTGCCCCGGTGAATAATTTAGCTCAGATGAATGGAACTGCCGCCAAGACCTGGCAGGCCCACACATGCGCAGGTCTGCGCACACGGGCGCAAAAATATAAGAAAACAAAACAGAGAGAGCAGTGTAAACGTCGGTTGTATGGCTACAGGGTTGCCAGGACGGCTCCCATGGCCTGCGCCGTTATCGGCCATTCAGAGCCCTTTTTGTCTCCACGCTAGGCGACACGCGCTGACAAGATTATGCACTTAGGAGCCAGTTTTTATACGGCGCTTTTGATGGAACGCGTATGTTTTCCCGAAGGCTCTATTCGAGCTGTACCGCCCTAGGAAATGTCTGAATGCCTGATAATGAAGAGTTTGCTTCACACAAGCTCAGCAAAGCACTTCGCTATGACGGCGACCTGTCTCTGAGCCTGGCACTCCGGCCTTTTCATAATTCCTGCTCCGGATTTGGCGCGCGCGTGGCCCCCGGCATTTAGGCGGCACATAACTCATCTCGTGCTGTATCCGGCTTACTCTTAAAAGGAAAAAGTACATTTCTTATTCTATAGAAAACGTAATGGCTGTGCGAAATGGAATATCAAGCACCCTGCTAAAATGTTTATAATACGATTCAGGTTGTCTCACTAAAGAAGCAAGTCTGTTCCAAAGTCCACAACCCTAATTCATGTTGTCATATTGTTTCAGCGCCATTAAATGACTTATGTATTGAATAAAGTGTTGCAGTATTTTAGTACGCTGTGCATTATTTCTAAGAGATGAAGCCTGGAATGGTAGATTCATAATGCACGCAAGCACGACCTAAATCTAAGCGTTTCAAGCGTCTCTTTCTGCTCCTGAGGCAGGCGCGATAGATTTTGTCAGTTCTCCACGCGCCTCAAAATGAGGTTTTACTAAAGTCAAACTTTTACTGAACTTTTATAAAAACAAAAAAAATTTACTCCTTATACTAAACTCGAAGATTTACTAAACTTTTACTAAAGTTTAGCAATATTTTTTTTGTTTGAACCGAGTGAGCAGATAATGATGACCGCTGCCTATTTTTTTATCTTACGCAAACAGAGTTTGGTAACTGCGTTGGACACGACCGAGCGTCTGTTAAGCCACATTTCTAGAGCTTCTTTGATGTCGTAGAGCGCACGAAGCAAATTTTCACCAGTTGCGCTTGCTAGGAGCGCTGTGCTTAATCGCCTGGCCTTGGCACCACAGCGCTGAAATAAATTGACTAGAAAAAGATTCGCTCTCCTCCGCCGATCACCAAAAATCGAACAGGAAGATAACAACAAAGTAGATATCTCTTACAAACAGCAACACTAAGAGTGCTGGCCAGGACCGTACCACCCTAGATGGCGACGGCTCGCTCTAGTTTCAGAAGCCACAAAACGCAGACAACGCAGAATCCTAAACTTACTTTCTTTCTTTCTTTCTTTCTTTCTTTCTTTCTTTCTTTCTTTCTTTCTTTCTTTCTTTCTTTCTTTCTTTCTTTCTTTCTTTCTTTCTTTCTTTCTTTCTTTCTTCCTTTCTTTCCTTCTTTCTTTCCTTCTTTCTTTCTTTCTTTCTTTCTTTCTTTCTTTCTTTCTTTCGTTCTTTCTTTCTTTCTAACTTACTTAGTTACTTTCTTTCATTCTTTCTTTCTTTCTTTCACCAACTGCACCCGGGTTTACACTAGCGGCTGTAACTGAGTTTCCTTTTCTTTGTCTAACCCGCGATCTCTGCCGCCGGCCCTGTATTCTTAGCGAGGCTGGCCGCGCTCCCCTCCGCGAGAGCCAGCGGCGTTGCAAGGAAGGCGCGGCACCCACGAAAGGTAATGAGCGAAAGAGAGGCCATCTTTTCCTTTCTCTTTATCCTCGTCCCGCCATCTCCTCTCCATTACTTGCCTTCGCCCTCACCATTGACGTCAATGGCAACCTCCTCGCCCGATCGAGTGGAAAGAGATCGCTTCTTTCCTCCCTAAAGCCGCACCCTCGCCTCCTCTTTCGTCCCATTGAACCTTCCCTCCATCCCGAACGCAAAAGCGCGAGCACTCCCCATCCAACAGGTAGTCGACTGTTGCACAGGCCGCCGCCGCCGGGTGGACCATCTTTCCTTTTCTTCCTGAAGCGAGCGAGGGGAAAAATCGGAGGGAAGTTCCAAACTGCGGTCGCCATGGAGACAAACCCTTCGGGGAAGCTCAGGAGCAGCCGCCCTCGCCACGCTGCCGGCGTTGCTCTCCCGACCGCCGCCGCTGCCCTCTCCACAGGTGCGCGCAGGCGCGCGCCAGCGGCAGCCGCGCCGGCCCCAGCGACAGGTGGAGGACGCAGCGCCCCCGTTCCACGCCAACGGCGGAACTCCGAACTAGCCACACGGAAGGCACACGCTCCCGTACGCGGACGCCTGGCAAAAGGCCTCTCGGCAGCGGGCGGTTTGGCGGAGGCGCCCGTCTGCAACAAGGCCGCCGCTCGACTACCTGCTGTATTTATTTATTTATTTATTTATTTATTTATTTATTTATTTATTTACAGAATACTGCAGTCCGAATCCATCCAAGCACGAGAGGGTACATACATTAGGCACTTGTGATCGCACTTTTTTTTTTCTGTGGTTGCTGACAACCAAACTGTATGTCTCGCTTACTATATTCTTAGTTCCCTTTTCTTTGTCTTAATTTTTTGCGGAAACAGAGGCGGTCCTACTGCAGTCCACTAAGAGCGATTGCCAGAGAGAGAGACAACACAGCACGGCTAACAAGACAGCGTGTTTGATGTTTCTTTCAATTTCGGTTGCTTTAACGAAAACCTTTCACAATAACTCTGTCGCTGGCAAATAAAGAAACTCTCGACCACAATAGAACAATTCTCTTCCGTGCAGTTGTTCGACGGAAGTTGTCTCACGAAATGAGGAAATTGTTGAGGAAAATCAGCTTCGCGAAAACTTCGTGATTCGAACACGCATTGTGCATTGAAAGCTTACTGTTTTGTTATTTAAGCCTGTTTTTGTACGCATTCTATTGCAACTTTCCGATTTCGGTCAGCGCGAAAATGCTGCAAAGCATCGTGGATGCATTTTTCAGCTCGTGGGAGTGCCCACATTCGGCTGTGTTCGGAGAGCGACAGCGGTTAGCATGAAGTAGAGCGCGTGAATCAAGTGCAACTGTTCGCCTTCTCATCACCCCCATCTCTCTTTACTATACAGCTCTGAAAGCATGCTATCAGACAGGTGCGCCAGCAACAGCATTAACTTGGCTCGTAGTATTATACACAACTGTTTTTGCTGCCCCAAAAACTATTATTTGGAGATTCGCAACCACACCTCAGGCTACTCGGTCACTAGGCCAGCCGGACAAAAGCGATTCAGTTTGTGAGATCAGAAACGCGATTCCCAGTCAGCCCAGGACGTCTTGTGCCGCGGGACTGAATCGCGGCTGGAGGTCAGAGATGAGAGTGAACGATCGAAGCCGCCCGAAACGCAAGAGCGTAAACAACGACTTGTAAAACTCGAAGTAAAACAAAACTCGGCTCAAGTGTCTATTGTGTTCCCCCCTCCCACACTACGCGCTCTCCCTCTCTCCCCATCTTTCCCTACTTATTTGAAAAGAGACACCAAACGCTTCCAGCCGCGAGAGGGTGAAAGGAAGGAGCGGGAGAGGAGGTAAGGCGAGACGGCGACCACCATTCCCGCTCGCCGTTGGGTGGCAGGTGCGTCCCTAGTTGCGCGTCATCCCGGGATCCCGACCGCAGACTCCACCTCTTTTCTACCCTCTCCCTTTTCCCCCTCTCCGGGATGCCGCTCTCCCCATCGCTTGCTATTTCTGTCTTCTCGGACCCTCTCCGACCACCTGGATCTGTTTTGTTCCACGTTTCCTTTATTTTAAGTCGGCCCCTCGATGCGTATCGTTCTCTCGTCTAAAAAAGTTTTCGCCTTTTCACGACGGCAAGCATTGTTTAAGCGTTATATTTTCTCGGCATTTCTGAATTTCGTCAGGGATCTCAAAGCATTTTTCTTGTTTCCTCTACTTTCCGTAAGGGTTTCTAGATAAATGTTTTCCCTGCCCTATACACATTAAGTCATAAAACATGATTGTATTAGAAAAAACTGCCGAAAAATAAAAATTGAAGGTACAAAATAGAGCATAAAAACAAATAGAGGGAGACGGTGATTACTTCGAACTTCATGTTCAGAGAGTAGTTCTCGAAAGCAGGTACCTCGCGGTGTTGCGCTGGAGCTAGTCTGAGAGCGAAGCTCTTCAGCGCCTGACCTGATTGAAGGCCTGCACGTTTCTGGCCAGTGCGCATCGAACAGGTTCATAGCTGTTTTTTTGTTCTACCGCGCAAACTTTATTATCGGTGTTTTTTATTTTTATTTTTGTTCTCTGCGGATTTCGTGCATGCATCGCTGATTAAACGCTCCGCTACGCGCAACAGTCGAGGCAACTCCGCGAGCACGCAGAGTAGGCCAGCACAAATTAACTTGGGCTTCATTTTTTGATTTCTGCAGTGGTTATTGATCCACGATTATGGAGCACCATATTACTGCTGCACGAAAAGTTATTTTATGCGCACCACGTTGAAAAAGCCTAGTGCACACCTTGACTTATTTGAGCAGTGAAGCACACCAAATTTTTGTACTTTTTTTAGATATTACCGAAGAGTCTCCAAATGAGTTGTACAAAAGCCGACTGCAGCATTTAAAAATTTCTTCCTCATTAGCACAGCACAGTAAGCCGAGTCCATGCATATGTTCGTTCGCACACAGAAATAATTCGAGTAAGTAAAAATTCTGGCTCGGTACTGGGGGTTCAACCCGCCGCGGTGGCACAGTGGTTACGGCGCTCGACTACAGATCCGGAGTACCCGGGTTCGAACCCGACCGCGGCGGCTGCGTTTTTATGAAGGAAAAACGCTAAGGCGCCCGTGTGCTGTGCGATATCAGTGCACGTTAAAGATCCCCAGGTGGTCGAAATTATTCCGGAACCCTCCACTACGGCACGTCTTTCTTCCTTTCTTCTTTCACTCTCTCCTTTATCCCTTCCCTTACGGCGCGGTTCAGGTGTCCGCTGATGTATGAGACAGATACTGCACCATTTCCTTTATTATTCCAATTTATTATGCCATTTCCAATTATTATTATTATTACTCGCAAAGCTGTAGAGGTTCCTGCTGCTCAAACTTGAAGTCAACACAGACACTGTAAAAAAAAAAAGAAAAATAATTTGAACGTGCGGCACAAAAGTATTTAAAGCCATTTTTCTGCGGCTCGCGAAAAAGTAATGGACATAGACATGCATAGCGCAAGGCTGTAATTGCCTGGGGGTCTATGAAAGTGTTAGGGTGGAAACCAGAAGAAAAACAAAACCAGGGGCGGAAAATGAAAATTGGTTTTTTGGAGAAATTTAAATGGCGAAGCATCTGTCTCACATATCGGCGGGAACCTAAACTGCGCCGTAAGAGAAGGGATAAAGGAGGGAATTATTTCTACCACCTGGGGATCTTTAACGTATCGCGCAGCACACGGGCGCTTTAGCGTTTCGCCTCCATCGAAACGCAGCCGCCGCGTTCGGGTCCGAACCCGGGAACTCCGGATCAGTTGCCGAGCGCCCTAACCACTGAGCCACCGCGGCGCGTCAATCAGAGGCGGCCAAGACTAAAATGAGGCGATGAGATTTCACAACATTTGCAGGAATAAGTTATTGGCTGGTTGCGCAAGTCAGGAATCGCTGGAAGCTATTCGGAGAAAGGTTTTCTTTGCAGAAAATTCAAGGGCATCTCAGATGCTACTGATAATGATGATGTTAATGATGTACACGCTAGTTTCGAAGAACGTGGGAGGCAGGCTCGTCAGCAAAAATTTTAGGAAGAAATATTGTTTTGTTAGACGCTCATAGGGTCTTTGTGAGAAACGCTATAGTGGCCAATCCATGTTCCTTGCTTCCGCCAAAGCACCCGGTGTCGATTTGTTTAACAAGAGCAACAACAGTGCATTTTTATTTATTCGTTTTTAGTTTCCTTTAAAGTTAAATGCACGAAGTACCTCGCTTCAACGACCTAGCTTTTAATTGATGCCGAAGCAACACGCCCTTGAGCGTAGAGGACGAGCCAACGCCCGCACACAATGGCCGCTTGTTTGCCAGCGCCGTCAGGCGGTAATTAGCGGTCATATTAAAGACTTGAGCGACAGCGCAGCCAAGGGCTGGGCGTCGCCTCTTCTTTTCCTGGCTTTCCCGTCCGCTTGGATGGCCTTGTGATTTTTCCCCTTTGGCCTAACTAGCGCGCAGGGCGACGTCATCAAGAAAGTAAGCGGCCCGCAAACGATGTCTGAGCCTTCGTGTGACAAGGAACACGATAAGAAAAAGCGAAGCGTTCCAAGGCGGGGCTCTCGGTGCGCAGCGGGACGAAAGTGAAAGGCGATCTGCTCCGCTTCTTCTCCTTCTCTCACCCTCTTTTCTCCTCTCTCTCTCTCTTTCTCACAACACTCTTGTCTCTGTCAATCGAAATCCACAGCGACTCCCAAGAGTCCGGGCTGACCTCTCCTCTCGTTGCGCCATTCTGAAGGGCTCTCCAGTTTCGGTTCGGCTACGGTGACATCTTGACGAGTCGCGGACCTGACCCTAGGACCTGCTGCACCCGACTGCGGCGCGTCGTGTACTGATGTTCTTATTTTTGTTTCCTCTGTGCTTGCCTTACTGGCACCCGCAACTGCGAAAACGAGTAAATAATAATAAAATGCGTGACAAACATTTCGCAGCTCGGAAGGTAACTTATGCTGGCTCTCTCGTTCTCCTGTAGTCAGCCGGACGTGATCGCTTCTTGAAGAGAACGCAGTCATCTGGGACTGCGTTTTTGCCGGCTGCAGGCTTTTATACGAGAGGTCCGGTCGACAAGAACGTCCCAAAACGCCTTTGTGGCAGCGAAATTGCTTCCGAAAATAATCTAGACTGACTTCCGACACTGAGTGAAAACGGTACAGTGTATCATCGGGAATCTCTGGATCGCTCCTTACTTTTAATCGGCGTAGCCTTCCAGCTACTTCTCCAGCAAGTACTCTCGGTATTACGCGAAGAGCGACCATCGTTCTCTGGTAGCCAAGAAAAAGGAGTGTGTAAAAAGTATTGTACACGTGCTTTATCTTTTATTTGAGGGTTATTTTTACTGTTGCAGTAGTATACCTCTCGCAATGAATGGCGTTATTTTGCGCTCTGTTTCTGCGTCAGGTGAGAGTGGTCGTCTATCAGGCTTTTTCTAGTCATTGCGACTTGTTCGTCTATATTTCTGCATTTTTCTACTGCATTTTGGCGCTTGTGCAAGCGATCTTGAATTCCCGCCAGAATTTTAGCTGCAGAGGTCAGAGTCGCGATTCTTGAGTAGACCTCATGACTAAAGCGCTGGTACTTGTTATTCGGCCTTCCTTTTCTTTAATTATGTGGCTCGCACACAATTATTGCCCGGAACTTTATTAGTGCGTAAACAGAAATCCGATGGTCACCAGTTCCTAGCAAAATCATCCGTTGTCTGCTCCGTTGTTTATTCGCAGCTCCATGGCCTAGCGCGAGCGCTCTGTCCCGCGGGGCTGCCCTCTCATCATCGTCTTCTACGTAGCAGAAATCCGAGCTTTCGCACTGATTGGAATGCTGTAAACATTCTCTGTAGTTTTTACCACCACTCTTTCACCACCCCCGCATGTATCATTTCTCCCTAACCATTCGCATCCACCATCCACAACCTCTCCCTTTGCACGCCGGGACCAGGAGTACCTGACATCATGGGAGGACGGGGAGACCCTGCTCCGCTCCGAGGACCCGGCAACGCACACCATCGCGGCCAGCTGGGCCGCCAGTGTTGTGAACTGTCTATCAAGGGGTAAAAACAGCGCTAATATTACAAAATCTACACAGAAAGACAGACAGGCGCTGACTCCAACCGCCCAGCAAAGTGTACTGTTAAACACTGTTACCGACTTACGGAACATTGACACTTGACTGGAGTGGGGCCGTGCAGGTGCCCAGCGCCCTGCGCGGCCCGAACACTCTTGTATAAGTAAAGTTTTTCAGTCTGTTAATATGAACAAAACGCCTCCAGAATATCCATCGAGGCTCTAAACCGCTTGTTTTGTTCTAAGCTTGGCGCAATTTTTCGATAAACTCGAATGAAGTTTCGAGACGGAAACATTAGCAATTTTGGGAAGGGAAAAAATGTGAGGAATGACTGAAGAATTTATGATAATAAAACGCTGGGAGTGTGGAAGGCAATGAGTGAACAGACATCGCCGCTAGCCGTTCTTTACAGTTGGGTTCAATTCCGGTTCCTGGCAAAGGCACGAACTTTTTATGTCACAATATGAATTTTATAAAAAAATTAATTAACCAGGCAATGAACAATCATGACCGCTAACGCTGGGAACCTTACACCCGAGTTACACAGGCGCGTGAAAACGACATTTGAATCAAATGACATTTGAGACTCAGAAAGGCGTTCGGACTGGATAAAGTTCCTCGGTCCTTTAAGACCTCTTGCAAAAGTAGTTGGAAACATCGAAAATCGCTCATTGTATTGCTGTGGTGCTGCAGCCGTTGAGGTTTGTTTTTGTCCGCTCGCTCGTTTTGTGCGTTTTTTTTTTCTTTTGCAGTAGTTACTCTTTTACGATTATAAATGACTGCGAAAACGTGCCGCCGATTACAGCCTTCATTCTCCTACCAGGACGGCTGCTAGTTATTATTAAGGCTTTAATACTGAGGTGGTGGTGGCGGTAGTGGTTTTTATTAAAATAATAGCAAAAAGGTAGGAAAAGATTTTTGCTGGCCCTGGCATCTGCCATCGATACTGAAGCAGCTGAGCTGGGGCAGCGGAAATAAAGGATAGCAGGCAGAACGGAGAAATGAAATGAAAGAGGTGAGGGGACAGGAAGAGAGGACAGGGGAAGAAGTAATATATATAGAAACTACTTACACAATAAGAAATGTGTCCAGGCTCTGCGCGTGATTAGTTCATGTTGGAGGAATTAAAACACGCGCACAGCACTGTGTTGGCTACAATTGGAATGGAGCGTCCAGTTATTAATCGTTTAAGGTAGAACTCGCGGAGCGTTCGGTCACTGCGTGTATCTACCTGACGGAGAACAGACGGGACGTCAAGCCCGTGTGTTCGAGGAATGCACAGAGGCTCACCAAGCTTCGCTCACGAGTGCGCGCAATGCCCTGCGGCCACAATAGCGTCTTGAGGGAGTCTGGTAGTATGCCCAGCGCCCTATAGGTCGCAAGCATATATAATACCGAGGGCGCAAAATCCGAAACTAAAGGGCTTGTGGATGACCGCCATGCTGTGCACCTACGATGGCCAAGCTAAATAAATAAAAAAACTACAGAATATAGCGTGTGCTGAATTTTCTAAACTGAAAGAGTATATTTACGCGCAAACTTTTGTTTCTTTTAAATAATGACGCGGATGTACTGCGCAGCAGGGTGCAAATGTTCACGTTTCGTCTTTTCAAGTCTCGAATACTTCAACGTTTCTCCGTCGACTCGAATGACATTTGAACCGAAATCGATCGACAAACTCAGCGGAGCATCGCGAGAATGGAATAAATTCCGTTCGATGGCATTTGAAACAACCGTGCAGAGCGGGCATATATATAGCCGGAAAAGTTCTTAACACACCCGTGAACATCAACGCACGCGCACACTCCTCAGTGTGTGGTAGGAGAAGTAAGGAAGTCCATAGGGCAAGCGAGCTCTATAAATCTGAGGGCTCTATTACTATAACTCTATAACTCTGTCGTTTTAGTAACTGACGCTCAAAAGTCCTAAATAGCAATAAGTTAAACTATATTACAATGGGAAAAGCAAGCCAACAAACAAACAAAAAACAGATCACACCCGTTGGAATAGAAGTGAAGCCCCACCCACTGACTACGCTTTCGAAAGTCGGGATTGGCCAAGTGGAAGTTTTCCCTCTATACCACCACGAAAATAAAGTTTATGCAGTAAACAAAAACGTTGGTTGCATTCTAGAACTTCTATTCGCTCGGTAACACATATAGTATACTTGAGATAACTGTTTGATTTTTAAGAGAATAAAGTAGCACTAAACGTGTCCTTGGCGGCTGTTACACGTATTTTTGTCGGGGGCAGTAGATAAAAAGAAACAAGATTTAATTGTTGGGTATACAAAATACTCGGCAGTCTTCGTGCATGTGTACGCAATTTCTTTTTACTTACGTGATTCATATTTCTCCGCGCACGGAATCTGATCTGTACTGCGGAAAAAAGCGCTCATTAGATATAATCGTCGCGGAAATCAAGGGCCTCAACCGAGGGATTTGATTATATTTAAAGGAAAAAGAATTCGGCTAAAACTTGATTCACGTCCGACTAGTGCTGCATTAAGCTATGCCTTCTTACCTGCAATTCGGCTTTTGAGTCTATCGTTCCAGTTTCTTTCCGCTCTCGCAAGACATTCAGAACCGGGCTCTGTTTACGGGCTAAATTTATCGACAATGATTACAGTGTAACATGAGCAGGCTGCACCTTTTTGCTTCGTCGTGAATTCTGTTTAAAATACCGGTTCATGAAAATAGCTTTTCGTTTTCATTGTGAGGGCAGTTTTTTCCAAGACAAGCTGGAGTCGCTTGCTTAATTTTTTTGTTTGCCATTTCGCTGGTTTTACTCCGGCTCCGAAGTGACATTTAGCTTTCGGCTTTGATCTGGACCAGAAACGAAAGCACCGCATCGTTCTGATCATTTCTTTGGCACATTAAGTCCTGCCCCCCCCCCCCCCCCCCCCCCCTCCCTATTCTTGTCCGCTCCTCTCACATCCAATGTGCGGATCAACAGGCCATAAACACGTTGCTCTGGCCAACCTCTGAATTTCTTCTTTCATGACAACATTTAGCACCGGGTTCTTGGTTACGAGGACTGACGTAGCACAATAAGCAACAAATAAATAACGAAGTGACAGAAGCTTTAATATCACAGTTTTTGAAAATACATACGTTTACTCATTAGACTGAAATTGGCCTTATGTTATTTGCGTCCGGCGAAACTTAATTTGCATTCAGCCGTTCAGACGTAAGAGAGACGTTATTGCGACTCGACTCCTTAAAAAAAAAAAAACTTATCTCCTATAAAAATGAATGCAACAACATTATTAGCCGACCAGAAGTCTCACGAGCGCCCAGCTTGTTTTAGTTTAGGCGAAAACTTACATTCCCTCTAGTTCACAGGTGCCTGTATCGAAATCGAAAAAAAAAGAATATTATATGCAGTTTAGAGCTGTTGTCTTCACCTATTGTGGGCGCAAGTATAAATTGTGCTATTTTTGTATCTGTATATAATAACTCCATAGTTCTCTTTCAGATGTGCCAGAATAGAATCTTGAACCCTCAAGCAATTAGAGCTGCATGCAATCTAGAGATGCGTTCTCTTTACTTGCTTTGTATTTATGTTAAATTTGTATTCTAACTTACATTTTTTGCACACTACATGACAAATATTAACTGCGTGGAATACCCAGCGTAGTATGATACAGTTCTGTCCATCTCTGGTCGCCTCATGTCTTCCACGCCTCTTCCATCGGTCAACGTTTCCTAGTTAATCGTAGGTTCACAAATCTTCTAGCTCCTTTTTAATCTCAAAATTCTAAACTTTTTCTTCTTCAAGTCCTTTCCCTTTCCTTTATATTGCTCTGTCGTCTCCATCTGGAGCAGCCAGGGCTTCCTTTTGTTTGGCGCGTCTCTTCAGTTACCCTGAAACGTTCCCCCTTCTTTTTTAACAATTAAAACCAAGCGCTAGTAAAACAAACACTTTCTTGCTGGCTGGCATCGGCATGTCACTTGAGAGCTGAGACAAAAGAAAAAAAATTACCGTACATCCATTTTGCTCTTCATGCCCCTCCTACTCCAGTCGGAATGCTGATCATGCACGCAAGTCACAAAAAAATATTATACGCACAGAAAATCGCACGTTCACACATCTGCTGCACGAAATACGAAGGTCGTCAGCCATATGATTTGAAGCGCCTTGCGCACAATCTGTCTGTCATGTTTTCTTTATTTTTTTTTACATTTGCAATAATTCCTTCCCTCTATT